>NC_136970.1:17570574-17605574 GCF_032717465.1 Coenobita brevimanus | reverse complement strand
TCTCTCTCTGTAATATCTTATTCCATGTCTTTCTTTTTACCTCACCTGGTAGTCTTATTTCCACCCATACTTTTTGTCCCTTTCCTGCTTTTCTCTCCCTCTCCCATGCCTCCATTGTCTGCCCGTTCACTTTTTTGTTTGTTTGTTTGTTCTTTACTGTCCTTTGTGTTTGATCCGCTTCTGTTCTCTTTATTTCTGATCTCAACTTGTCACCTCTTCTCTTATCTTCTTTTCGTCTCCTTCCCTCTATCACGCCACTTTCTTTCCCACTGACATTTTTCTCAGCTTTTGTCATCTTTCTTTCATTTTCACTTTCTCTTAGGAATATATGTTTGGCAAAAGTTGGTGATATTAACGACTTAGTTACTGGTGCCGTAATTGATTACCGATGCTATTGATGTGGTTAATATTAATGACTTGGTGTTTGTTGATGATAATGAGTTGGTTCGTGCCACACTAGCAATACTGACACTGGGTAACTTTGATGATGGTCATATTAAACTGAATGTCTGTAATTGGCACAAGCTGATGATGACCTGGCCTTGTGTGAGGTTCGTGGAAGGTGACGGAATAAAAGTTGGAGGAATTAATGAAATGCCAAGTGTCCAGTCAGAGAAGAGGGCGCTATTAATTTCATGGACTCCTGTGATAACTTGACTTGACTGACTCGTGAAAGTTGGCAGTAATAAGAAGACAAAATGTATGAATAACTTAAACTTCTTTAACCTTTGAAAGCTGCCGATAATAACCGGGGCAGGCGCATTAAAAACTGGAAAACCCTAGTCTGGTATTTTTGTATGTCGTATCCTTCATTTGTGTTGGACTGAAATGTTCCCTCTTTCAGGAACATCAAATCCTTAAATAAAATAACACAAGCTGTATAACGCGTCAGAATAACGTTATTTATTACACCATACCAAGACGGCTGGGTGACCCGAATGAGTGTTTCATATTTAGAAAAACTTGTGTCCCACGCCCGCCAGTGATTCTGATGTCTCTGCTGCCCGAATTTATGGGCAGTTAATTGTTGTAGCTGAAGCAGCACCGAAAAATTATAGCAACACACACACACACACACACACACACACACACACACACACACACACACACACGCACATAAGTATATTTTAAAGCTCTACGGGTGCGTATGCATTCGTCAGATTGGTAGAAACGTGTGGTTGTGGTTTTTAGGTTCAGAGGTTTGTGTCACCAAAGTATCCCCATATAATACCAAAGAGGACGTCGTAACCTGGCTTATAACTCTGTTCTGTCTGAATACAGGTTGAAACTATCATCTATAATTTTGTACACATTTCAGCTTTTAGTAGAAATTCTACAGATTCTGTAAATTCATATCAGTTCCACTGTTTTTGCGGCAGGATAAAAAGTGTATTGTCCTTAGAGATAATTTTAACTCCAAAACCAAGAAAGAATAAATGAAATGCCATGAACTCAGGCTCTGAGCTGTAGAAGCAAAGCGTCGCTCGTTACACCTCCGCCAAGCCTTGCCACGGAGTCACCATACAACCGCAATGACAGGGTTCATTGTTGGTTGAAATGAGACTACAGATAATTTAAGTCGACCCCATATGACCTTGACTTTTTATTCCTTGACCTTGCTGACCTACTCAGTTTATCGTCCCATTATACTCTATCAACGACCAAAGCATGGTCGAAATCCATCGTGGGGTTCAGGCAGTGTATGAGGTGGTGTATTAGGCAGTGTATGAGGTGGTGTATTAGGCAATGTATGAGGTGGTGTATTAGGCAGTGTATGAGGTGGTGTATTAGGCAATGTATGAGGTGGTGTATTAGGCAGTGGATGAGGTGGTGTATTAGGCAATGTATGAGGTCGTGTATTAGGCAGTGTATGAGTTGGTGTATTAGGCAGTGTATGAGGTGGTGTATTCGGCAGTGTATGAGGTGGTGTATTAGGCAGTGTTTGAGGTGGTGTATTGGTATGAGGTGGTGTAATAGGCATTGTATGGTGTTTCTGAGACGGGGTATGTTAAATGAGTACATGTGGGGAGTGAGGATGGGAAACAGTGAAAGAGGAGAAAGAGATGGGAAAGACAAGAAGGAAAGGTAAGGATGGAGATATACTTTATAATGGGAATAGGAAGAGGAAGATGGGAGAGTGGAGAGACGAAAGAAAAAAGATGGAAAGGAAGGAAGAGGAAGAAGAAGTGAGGATACGAGGGAAGAAGAATGGAGAGAGAGAAGGGAAGCTGATGGGAAGAAAATAAAAGTGAATAGAACAGTGAAAGAGGAAAGGAAAACTGAGACGATGCAACTCACTTGCGGTGGACATGGCAGCCAAATATCTAATGACATGTAACTGCAGTGCAGTTATGTCCTGTATTGGAGAATATGTGGAAAAGAGGAGGGCAGAGAGAGAGAGAAGGAGAAATTACGGTAGCGGAGATCAGAATAGAAAAGGTATATTTAAGAAGGAAAAGAAAAGGGAGAGAGGCAATAGATGGAGGAAAAGAAGGAATATGCATGGACAAGGAGAAAATACCCAGGAACTTTAGCGGAGAGAGAGAGAGAGAGAGAGAGAGAGAGAGAGAGAGAGAGAGAGACAGACAGACAGAGAGACAGAGACAGAGACAGAGACAGAGAGAGAGAGAGAGAATCAGTGTAACCAATAAGCAGGAAGGCGGCTGAAATAAAAAGAACTGAATCACGGACGGAAGCTGTGACAAAGAATTCACTGTTGAGGATGACAGAGAGGGAGAACGGCAGGGAGTGACACAGTGGAAAGGAAACCAAGGAGGTTGGAAGGCGTTGGAAGGAAAGACCTAAGAGAGGGGAGAGTAGCGGGAACAATTAATAGAAATCGATAAGAATGTTGGTAATCAAGGAAACAGGAATGAAGGCAGGCATAATGAAAATGGCTGAGAGGAAAATAAACCGAGAGACAGAAAAAGAGGCTTACAAGTATTAAAGGTGGATAATATGAAGGTGAAACGAATTAGGAAGAGAAAAGAGAGGAAATGAGGTTAGCGAGGAAGGATGATAGGATGGAGCACGAGTAAGAGGCAGATAGAGAAGAGTCGGTGAGATAGGCGCAGTGTAATTGCCAGCGGGGCTGTGCACTGTCAGGTGTCTGTATGTTTGGCCTTCATTGACTCCTGGAGATGAAGAACCCTGGCAGGGAGACAGGCAAGCAGACAGTCGCTGAGACAGGCAGGGTGTAATAACCAGTGGGTCAGTGCGCTATCAGCTGTCTGCATAATGAACCTTTATTGACACCTGGAGATGTAGAACTCAGACAGAAGGGCATGAAAGGCAGGCAGGCAGGGGCAGGCAGGCAGACAGACAGGCAGAGTCATGGCAGCAAGGCATGGGAAAGGTTGGTATGTAGATAGACAGGAGGGAGGTCAGGAAGGTACGGTGAAGGTAGGAAGGCAGGAGAGAGGTAGGCAAAAAAATGGTAAGAAAATGTGATGCATGAAAGACATTAACCCTAGAACAGCATACCTATTTGCGCCTATACACCATTAGTACACTTGGGTCTCACAGACCCACAAAATAAAAGAATATATACAGTATATACTTGTGTTTTATTGAATCCTTGATCATTCTACAACCTTTTTGGTTCAGATTACTTTGCAATAATGACCATAAAATTATGATTAACTTAATTCATGTATTTTAGGCAAATATTTGAAAAAAAAAAATCTTTATAAAAGAGTACAGTTTCTGTTTACATGGACCCATAAGAAAAAAAATAACACATTGATGCTCGCACTGCTGTCAAAGCTAGTGATATGAAGGGTCTTCATGGTGTGGAGAGGGCAGTGCAAATGGTGTAGAAATATGCATCACACAACAGAAAATTACAGTTCCCCCTAATCCAGTATACCTGGGTCTCACAGACCCGACCGCGACTTTAGTGTGTTATACACCAAAACAGAGGGAAACCTGGAAAACCGAAACATTCAACTTTAGCGCCGGCACCCAAAACTAGGAAGCTATAGAGAAAGACAGGAGTCCCTGGCATCTAGAAGTTGCTAAACCGAAAACTGGTAAAAAGTGGCCGGGTCTCTCAGACCCGGGTGTACTGTTGTAGGATTAAGAGTAAAACTACATGAGATAAGCATTGTTGTTTAAAGGTACGGGCTAGGCAGGGAGGTAGACAAGAAAAAGGGAGGTCAATATGAGGGATGAAAGAAACTAGCAGTAAAAATACATGGAATAGGGTTGTATAGAGGTACGAGATAGGCAGGGAGGGTGGCAGGAGGTAAGGACAGGGTGGACAAAAATGGCAACAAAAACGTGCACGAAAACTGAAGGAAAAACTTTTACATCTTTTCCCCTCCTCTCCTCTTCTATTTGTTCTCCCTTCCTTTCACTCACATTGTCCCCCTTCACTACTTCCTTCATCTCATATCTTATCCTGTCTGTCCTTCCTCCCGCCTCGCCTTAACTTTATTTCTCTTTCTGCATCTCCCCCTCTCTCCCAGCATTTTCGTTTTACATTCTTTTCTCTCCTCTTCCTTTCTTCTTCGTTAATCCCCTTACTATCCTAACTTACCTCTAGCACTTCTCAATCTCCCTTCTTCTTTTTTGCCTTTCCTCTCCCTCTATCATTTTTACATCCTTATTTACTTCTACTGGCATTATCACTTCTCTCTCTCTTTCTCTCTCTCTCTCTCTCACACACACACACACACACACACACACACACACACACACACACACACACACACACACACACACACACACACACACACACAGCATACTATCTGTTATACCAGTGTTTACATACACCAAGTAAATATAATCGGCGAAGCTTGTTCAAGAAGACAAATCCAGCATCAGTGATGCTAGAGATGCCTACGAGATATTCATTTTTATTTTGCCCTAATGCTGGAAATGTCCATTCTGTCTACGTTATCATTATCTTAATGTCACTCATTCATCCTAAATAATTTTTTTTTTTTCACATTTTCCTGTTTTCTTTTACTACACGTTTGGCTCACAGAATAATATTTTCTTCTCTCCATTAAATAACTTCCGTGAATTTATATAATACCATTCATTTAGTTTTTGTTCATTGTATTTCCTCCCCCTAATTCCTTTTTTCATTTTACCGTCAACATTTTCGCAGTTTTGGTTCACATGGATTCCTTTCTTTCCTTCTTACCCTGATGTCACTTTGTCCCACATGCTTGTGACTCTTTCTCCATGCCCTGGCTTGCCTTTGCAATCAAACCCTTGCCTTATCCCCTCCCATCATCCCAGAACTGCTGTTGCTGCTGCCCTCACAAGCACACATGTGTCTAGATTACCCATCCTCTATGACTGTGTGTGTGTGTGTGTGTGTGTGTGTGTGTGTGTGTGTGTGTGTGTGTGTGTGTATTAGAAATTTCAGTTTAGCCCCTTGCGTTTCTTGCCCTGATACTTAAAAACATCCTTCTGACACTCTCCTGTAATCATTTATCTACCATTCTTATCTATTATATCCTTCCATACCTCTCCCCATGTCCTTCAATTGCCCCTGATACCCCTATAATTACCCAACCGTCATTCCTGCTTGGCTGCTTTGATCCTTATTACCCTCACTGCTTTGTTACAGGAGTCTTGTAACCCTTTAATTACCCGACCGTCTGTCCTGCTGGGTTACTTTGATCAGTATTATTACCCTCACTGCATTATTACCGGGGTCTTGTAACCCTATCATTACCCCGACCGTCTTTCCTGTCGGGTTGCTTTGATCCTTGTTATTACCCTCACTGCTTTATTACCAGGGTCTTGTCAGGGTCGAGGGGGGGCTCCAGCACCAAGTAAAAGGTATAACAACTTTTATTTAATCCAAAGCTCAGGGTCAGGCTTTATCTGTCTTCCCTCTCTTCTAAATTTATCTTTGTTCTCTCTTGTCTTCAACTCCTTCTTTTACTTCCCCTCCTTGTCTCTCTCTTCTCCTTCTCCTGGTCTATATTACGTCTTATTTAATCCTGACAACACTTTATCGTCGTTTTTTTTTTTTTTTTAAACTCCTTCCTCTCTCACTTCTTTTTTGAACTCCACCTTTGTTCTTCCGTTCAACCACCTCTCTCTCTCTCTCTCTCTCTCTCTCTCTCTCTCTCTCTCTCTCTCTCTCTCTCTCTCTCTCTCTCTCTCTCTCTCGTCAGGCCATATGGTGATGAACGACCTGGACTGACCTTTCCAAAGGTCATTTCCTTCTGGGTTATGACCTGCATGCTGGGTCATGGAGTATTTGTTGTTGTTTTCCTCACTGGTTTTTTGCTGGACCGATTGTCAGTGTGGTGTATTACACATTACAGTATACTTTCTTATTATGCCTATAATACTTTTTTTTTTCTTTTAATACCCGTATTTAGCTGCGGTTTTGAGATGATGTATTTTTTCACATGTTATGGTGTTTTTAGAAGCTGTTTTGGTTTTCTCTCTGGAAGTGGGAAGAGGTTATGCAGATATCTTTGTAGTTTATTTATCGTCAGGGTATCTTCCAAAACCAGAACATCCATATTTTTTTAAATAATAGAACAGAGGAAGGAAAAAAAATGAATAAAAAAAAATAATAATCCATACATCAGATTACTGGCGTCCTCCATTCATAAAATATCTGAAACAGTTGGACTTGAACAGCTGTTGGTTGAAGTTTGGGGGGAAACAACTCTGGGGAAGAGAGTTCCAAAGAGATGCAGTTCTGGGAATAAAAGAATTCTGATAGGTAGAAGTTCTGCAATATGGCTGAGTGACATTAAAGTCATGAGCGCTACCAGATGCCCGTGTAGCACGAGGGAAGGCATGAAGAGGTGGCACCATGGACGCAACTTCGTCTGAGCATTTGCCATAAAAATATCTGTAAAATAATGCAAGGGAGGCAACATTCCTTCTTACTTGTAAGGGAGGTACTTTATTTATAATACCAGGGTTATTAATAATTTCAACAGCTTTGTTTTGAGTTTTGTCTAGTTGTTTTAATGCAACCTCTCCACATCCATTCCACAAAGGTGAACAATATTCAAGCTAAGAGCACAAATGGCTCTTATAATTGTAGTTAACTGCTCATCAGTGAAGAAGTTACGGACTCTGTACAACAGTTCAAGTTCCTTTGAGGCGGTTTTATCAAGTGATCTGACAAGAGAGGTCCAGCTGATGGCATTGTTAGGTGAGACACCGAGAATTTCAATACTTCTGGAGATGGGAATATTAGTAGCACTGAATGTAATATACGAATCTGGCAATATCTGTCTATTAGTAAATTGTATATATTTGGTTTTACTAGCACTGAATGAGACAAGGTTGTTTTGTCCCCATTCATTGATTATAGAGAAGTTTTGATTTATTGAGATGGCTGTACTGAATTGAGAGGTAGAGATATTAGGCTTTGTAAATGGGTGTTTGAATGTGAATGAACTGTGAAGTGTTGAGTCATCCACATATGAATGGATGGGATTGTGGGTGACAGATAAGAGATCATTAATATGAACCAGAAACAGGGTTGGCACCAGAACTGATCCCTGTGGCACGCCTGCATTAATTGAGTGGAAATTGGAATATACATCATCTAGTTTTACTCTTATTTTCCTGCTACTGAGATGTGAGGAGATCAAAGGAACAAAAGACGTTAGTCCATAGCAAGGAAGTTTGGACAGCAGGGAACAGAAAACAGTACCCCTCCCCTCCCTGGAGGGGCTCGGGGACAGGTACTGTTTTCACTCGGTTTGTCTGTTTGCCTGTTTGTTTCTTTGTCTGTCTGTCTGTCTGTTAACATTACGCGAAAACTACTGGTGCGATTTTGATTAAAATGACAATGATGATGGGCTATGACCTTCTGATCACCTGATTAAATATTGGGCAAAATTGGTCCAATGCCCAGGCTCCAGGCCCCCCAAATGGAAAAAAAAAAGTATAAAAAAAATCGTTTTCTCGCCATAACTCCCTTCAGATTTGTCATAAGACATGGAACCAAAGCCTAAAGGTGCATCTTTCATATCTACATCCCATAACATGCCTCATTACGTCAAGGGGGCCAACCCCTATAGTCCATGGGCTATGAGGGGTTACCATGCACCCCCTCCACCAGTCTACTTCTTTGGTACCAAAATTTTCCTTGAAGCCTCTGGATCACGATAGGACATGTTAACATTGAATATCTTGGGATGCACTATCCATACCACCACAGTATTGAAGGTGGGGTCGAGCCCGTCAAAATCGCCACTTGGCGCAAAGGTTCCTCTTTTATTTTCTAATACAACTCATTTACTTTTCAGATCTGACATACAAACTACGTCATTGGAAAGTGAATAAAATGCTCTTTCCAATGGTATATTTGAAATGGTATTTTGTTTTGATATATACAGTAGCTATTACAATTAATTTTACATGGTGAAGGTGATATTAATAAAGTGAAATTATACTTATGCATATTTTTTTTGTTTTTGTGGAGGGATGTTGACAGTTCATCAGGAATTGAGTTAATGTTACCTGCTGTGTAGAAAACTGACAAATACATGAATTCATAAATCTAAAATTCCTTTTAAAATGCTTTGGAGAATTTAGGGTTCTAGTTGTTTGATACTGCTCCAGTATATAATACCCATGCATTCCTAACGTATGAGTGTTCATTATCAAAGGATAAAGCTTACAGCATGAAAAGTAATAATATAATTGCTGTGTCTTGTAGGTCTCTGACTGACTGTAAAAAAACAAGATCAAAATGGATGGAGGTGAAACGACACACGGAAAACGGAAAAGGCGGAAGAATCCAAAAAGAACTAGGCCACAAGTGTGTTCTTCACTGGAGTGGATCTAACTGCAAGGCGTTTACATACTTCTCTGACACAGATGATTCACAGCAAAGACTGTCCAAACTGCATGATATCCTTGACAAAAGGATGGCACAGCCTGTGAATTCACCTCATCGAATGCAAGATGTATGTGCATGTCTACCCAAAGAATATGAGATTAATGAAGGATATCATAGGGATTGTTGTCAGCGATGCGCCATGAATCTGAACAGGCTTAAACCCATCCCTGCACCAAGTGCGCCATCATGTTCATCTCGAGGATCATGAGGATCAAATGAAGGAGACAAAATCATCTTCAAACCCAACTGTATATCTTGCAACAAAGAAGATCGCAAGAAAATCAAAGTTGGCGGTATATACACAACAGAAGGACTTTCGTTGTTCACATTTGATGGGGGTAAAAAAGTCTTTGAAATTGCTGAAAGAAAAGATGATGAAAAACTGCTTACAGTATTCGAGGACATGACCTGTTTGCCTGTGAGGCCAAGTATCATAGCAGCTGTAGATCAAACAATACGCAGGACTCTCAGCTATGACGAAGTAAGGATGACGAGGCCAAGAAAGAACAAGAAGAGCTTGAAGGTGCTCACCAGGAGGGATTCTTGGCCGTTAGCAAAGTTAGTGATGAGGACATCCTAGAAAAACAGTATGTCATGAAGTTAACAGACCCTTGTGACGTTTATAAAGCAAGTCTACAGAAATCAAAGTTTCCTAATCCTGCCTATCGAGGTGAAAATCTAAAGAAAAAGCTACAGAAACATGAGAAATATGGACAACTATTGTCATTTGCTTTCTTGGGCAGAAAGGGAAAATTCCAGTCGTACTTGGTGTACAGTGCTTCGACTGATCCTGGAACAGCAATCAAATTTGCTTACGAGCTTGGAACAACAGATCTTATAAAAGAAGTGGGCACCGCACTTAGACACGCCATTCTGGATGCATTCAATAGGTCGGAGATTCTCCCATGACCTCCTACTACGCATCACCTTGGCAACCTGCAAGATGTTATACTCAGACAGATGCAGACGGTACTTTGCTACATCATATGTGGAACCCCAATATCACCCAAACCTAAAACCAATAGGCCCAGAGTTACACTCAGCAGTACTGCACAGCCCTGATGGCACTCCATGCCTTCACTGGAACTGACACGACAAGTGCCTTTAAAGGCATTGGGAAAGTAAAACCAATCAAGGTCCTTTTAAAGATGCCAAAATTCCAGCCAGTGTTAGCTGAACTTGGTGACCACTGGAATATTCCTGATGACCTGATGGATGACCTGGAAGAGTTTGTGTGTGCCATGTACTCAAAGCCACGTGTTAAGAAAGTTAATGACCTCCGACTTCTCTTGATAGAGGAGAAATGTGGTCCTAACGACAAACTAGACCCAACCCACACTGTTGATATGGCAACACTTCCTCCATCAAGGAGCTACTTGATACAGCACATTCGATGTGTTAATTATCAAGTGGCTATCTGGAAACGAGCCAACATTGCTGAGCCTGTCATTCCTCCAGCAAGAGAAAATCACGGATGGACTTTAAAGAATGGTGCCTTGGAACTATTCTGGACGGAAGTGATGATATTGATGTCAGTTCGGAGGACGAGTTTGTATGTGATAGAGAACAGGTGGATGAGGACATGGCATCGTTTACTGAGGGTACTGAAGACAGTGATTAATGTTTATACTTTGATAAGTTCTTAATCTGATGCTTAAGTTTGTAAGTTACATGCACTATGTAAGAAGAAATGCTATATGCAAATATCATATGTACGTTAATGAACCTACCCATACTCAGCAAATTATAGTTGTGTCAAGTTCTGCCCGTTAAGTGATCCCATCTCCATTAACAATAAGTGATCTAACCTTCAATGACAGTCAGCGATTTAATCTTTGTCAAAACTGGTGCCAATTCTCACTGATATTTAAGATGAGAATTTTATACAGAAAGCACAATCTGTGGAATTAAAGCATTACTGTGATCTGTACCTGTAATAATAATGTAATATATATAGTGTATTTAATTTCGTGGAAAATTACATCCTCTCTTATTATATTCAATTTAGCTGCTAAAGATGGTATTTAGACATACAATAAGCCAAGGAAAGAGTATTTTATTCACTTTCCAATGACATGTAGTTTGTATGTCAGATCTGAAAAGTAAATGAGTTGTATTAGAAAATACAAGAGGAACCTTTGCGCCAAGTGGCGATTTTGACGGGCACGACCCCACCTTCATTATTGTGGAGGTATGGATAGTGCATCCCAAGATATTCAGTGTTAACATGTCCTACCGTGATCCAGAGGCTTCAAGGAAAATTTTGGTACCAAAGAAGCAGACTGGTGGTGGGGGGGGGGGTGCACGGTAACCCCTCGTAGCCCATGTACTACTAGTTAGCAGTAGGAGGAACAATGTCAGGTAGGTCGGACCTAAAATTTCAAATAGACATAAAATCGTCAATTTTCACCCGATTTGCTCCAAATTTGCTATGTGACGTCTTTCCTAGATTTCCTGTTTTGTTTATACGTCAGCACTAAAATGCCTGCTGGGGAGAGGTTTGCTGTGTGTTGACACTGTTTGTTTGTGTTTGTATTTATGGAGGTGGAAGGTGGAGGTACTGGGGGTGATTTTGACGACGAGTGAGAGGGGAGAGGGATATTGGCGGAGAGGGATACTCACCACTCACGTCCTCTTGTCTCCCTAATAAGAAAGTATATGAAGGAGGAGGAGAAGGAGGCTGGCGGGGGAGGGGAGGAATGTGGTGGGGAATAGTGCATACCTATCATACATAAGACCATAGAGACATTGAAGTTTAGCAGTAGTTTCTGCCACATGCATTTCTGTCTCAGGAGCAGGCATTGGTGAGGAACCGTAAATTCACGTCTCAGATGAGCATCTTTCAGTATAACCTTTGTGACAGTGATAATCAGCACCAGTTGGTGTGGAATGTGACCTCCCTTGTCCTGTCCTAATTATCGACGCCTATATTGATCTCTTGAGCAGGCCATTAATCAGGCTTCCTTCGGGACACTTCTATGATGTCTGCTAGCAAAGGTTGGCGTTATGACCATGTACAATAAAGAAGCCAAGTATATTAGTAATTCACATTGATCTTTTGAGCAGGCCACTAATCAGGATTCCTTTGGAACACTTCTATGATGTTTACTAGCACGGGGAAAGGGGGGCGTTATGACCACATAAAATAAAGACAAATATGTTAGTATTTCATCTCCATCCGTAGCATTTTGACACACACCTCATTATCTTCACTTCTGCCAAACTCAGCCTTCACCTCCTCACCTCATCACCTGTACCTCACTTCGACACAACCTTATTGTCACGAATCAAATTCGTGACATTTTCCTTTTGTGAGAAACCACGAACTATTAGTGGAAAACTCACTGTGTATCGTTCAGTCAACCGTTTCTCTCTCCATTTCGTTGGTATACTTTTCAAAACATTTGTCACTGTTTCAAAAGTGACCGATCTAATGCACGTCATTAAGTGCTCTACTGAGCGATATTATTGTTTCTTCATTGTTTGCCCCTGCTTGCCTTGACCGTTGGCCACGCCTTCTTCCGGTGGTCTGTGCGTCCTACCACACGCATCGTATTTGAATGGTCAGTCAAGTGTCTGTCGTGACGGAGTGAGGTTCTGTGCTCCAGCAGTGAGAGAGTGAGAGGTCAGCTAGCACCCAGACTCCACTAGACTACAGTTCTCCAGGCTCCCATCCTTCCTTGGTGATACACTACATTCATTGACCAGTATTTCCTTTTCGTATTTTCCTAGGTTTAAGAGTTTAGTCAAGTGTGCTGTTTCCTCACATGCTGGCCAGCTGCGCCGCATGTTGTTATTTTTTTAGGTGTAAGAATTTAGCTTTTGAGTGAGAGAGTGAGTGTGATCTCTTTATTTTGAATTCATTTGAAATGGAACGTTAAATTTATTTCTTTGTAATCAATAAATTTAACAGTTCTTGTTCTTGAGCTTAATGTAATGTAAACTCGTGTTTCATTTCTCCACAATTAAGCTTATTTCCCTTATAGCGCCTAGCTTGCATAAACGTTTTGCTATTCATAACTGGTACTTAGGCCAGTCTTGTTGTATTAAGCTTAAAATCCGTTGTGCCTTCTAGGAGTTATGCATCAGCAAGAACCTGATATTATTAATAGTATTAGTTATTTATTGTCAGGGGTGAAGTAACTTTCTCCAGAGGCTAACAGTACTAATAAACAGCGATTTGAGTAATTAGTCTCTGCTGTGTACTGTTGAGAAAGTTTATAAATTCTCGTTCTGAGAGAGTCTCACAAGCGGACCGGTATAAAGTAATCATTGCTTGATTTAGCAAGACAATTCATTGTCCCTGCTCTTCAGTATCATTGAGAATTATCATTTAAAAATTGCATTTATTTTAAAAACCCCGTGACAATTGGCGACCTCGTTCCAGGATATTAACTCCTAGCTCTAAAGCTATTCACGAGATAATACTCACTCGTTCATATTTAGGTATTTATCATTAAAGTTTATAGGCACAAGCTTACTGGTGTTTACCGTTAGTTTAGCAAGTGAATTTCTGCTTTATTAATCCATAGAGTACTTAACTCTTTTTAGTACTTTATTCTTGGTAACGCCAGACGATCTTATTCGCTCCTGGATAGCCGCCGTACCCATTGCATTAATTATTGAGTCTTCCCAGTCATTTGCATTTTTGCTTTATTCTTTGCCAGTTAACTAGATAAGACTGGTCACCACTAGATAGTGTCTGTATTCTTTACTTGTGTTATTAGCATTCATTTGCGAAGCAGCAGTCAGTACTCAGTTTCGGCTTGCTTAGTAAATTAGCGTCATGGCTACCACTGTATTTTTACAGGAAGCCAAAGATATGGGTCTTACTGACCCAACTGAAATCAAAGAGTACATACTCTCACGGCATAATCAGGAGCAGCAGCGCGAGAACGATGCCCGTGAAGAGCGTAATATTCAGCGCGAATACGAGCAAGAACAGCGTGAGGAACGCAAAAAGGAGCGCGAATACGAGCGAGAACAACGCGAATACGAGCAGGAACAACGTGAATATGAACGTGCCGAACGGGAGGCACGAGAAAAACATGAGCTTGAGGTTTTGAAGCTCAAGCGAGATTCCTTGGCTTCAGGCACATCTGCTGCAGCCAACCCAAGCTCCACTAGCGCTCTTCCTACACATGTCCTGGCGACCCCACGCATCAAGCTTCCTTCATACAAGGAAGGCGAACGAATCGAGCCGTACATAGCTCGTTTTGAGGACATGGCAGACATGTATCAACTGGATGAGGCAGCTAAACGGCTCCAATTTCTTAGTTTATTTGAGGGCCCTGCCTTCGACATTCTCCACAGAATTCGTGGAGACAATCTCACGTATGAGATGATGAAAGCTGCACTCATTAAGGCGTATGGTCTCATAGTAGACGACGCCAAAGTTCAGTTCATGCGAGCTTGTCTCCAAGACAAGGAGACAGATGTTCAGTTCCTTGACCGTCTCATTGCTTACTTAAATGAGTGGATGGAGAAAGATGAAACTCCTTCCACGCGTGAGGGGATAATTGACCTTATGCCGCATACACAGCTAGAGAGGTTGTGGCCTGCTGAGCTCATAGCACAGTTTAAGATCTGCCAGGTGAATGATGCCAGCCAAATGGTAGAAAAGGCTGACGCATATTTCATTGCATACGGGTATCAAACTCGTAAGTAAAACACCTGGAACAGCAGAAAAGATACTGCCAAGTCTGGGAAGCCGTCTCAGACTGAATCCCAGCACCAAGGCCATTCTCAGAATAATGGCCAAGGTCCAAAACCGCAGTGGAAGGACCAGGGGCAAAACAATCAGAAACCTGAGTGGAAGAGGTACAACAGGTACCCTAACCAGCAGCAGTATCAGCCACGCAACCGACCATCGGGACCGTCCTTTTCACCACCAGCTCAAGTGAATAGGAGGCAGGAAGCAAACGCAGCCTTCATTCCTCAGCAGCAGCACGGTGGTCACGTCCCTACCAGTATGGGTACTCCCCCATAGTTCACTAGTCCCACAGTGACAGTGAACCCCCTTCCACAGATGGCCAATGTTCCATCTTCCCAGGCAGTGAGTACGACCCCTCAAGTTTCTTATTCACAAGGCACCATGTTTGCCGCATCAATTATTGAGCAGCCTCATGAGTGGCTAGCTGCTTCCTCCACAGGCCCTCCCACAGGTGACAGTACCTTCCTTGTTCAGCCAGGGTTTGTGGGAGGCATCCCTGTGAAGGTCCTGAGAGATAATGAATCCTCAGGTTGCTCTGTCAAGCAGAGTCTAGTTCGGCCTGAGCAGTACACAGGTCGACAGATCCATGCAAACCTTATTGATGGATCAGTGAGATTGTTCCCTGAGGCATGTATCCAGGTGGCATCTCCTTTCTATACTGGTACGACACTTGCAGTTATCATGCCAGAACCCAATTATAGGCAACATTCCCGGTGTCAATGATAGTTGCACCGAAGATGATGCTACTCAGACTTCAGCTACAGTAACACGAGCCATGGCTGAGGCTCCAGACTGTGTTACCCCAGTGACCATTGAATTGCCGCAAGATCTGATGTGTAGCCAACTTGTTGTTCAAGAACAACATTCTGACCCGACACTTGCTGCTGTGCAGAACAAACAAAAGTGTAGAGTGATAAAGTATTCACGGGGAGGTCGAGCCAAGTTCCTTCGTAAACAAGGATGGCTCTACTGTGAGTCACGAACACCCGAGGGCGAGGTTCGACTGCAATTTGTCGTTCCCACCAAGTACCACCAAGCAGTGTTAGAATGGGGTCATTGTTCAACCTCAGGAGGTCATCTTTGTCTCTTTTCTGTCGCTACTTTAGTGGTCACTGCTCCTCTGAACTGTCTGCTTGCATTCCTCCACCTCTGCGACGTGCGCGTAGCACCCGTCTGGCAGCAAGCTCTCATCCTTTTTCTGTCCAACTCTCTAATGCAAGAGTTAACCGTTACTCCCAGTCTTTCATTTATGCAACAGGTCAGCTCTGGAACTGTCTCCCTCTGTCTGTATTTCCTGCTGCCTATGATCTCCACTCTTTCAAACGCAGTGTGTCCAGGCATCTCAAAATGATCGGATCTTGAATTTGGCTCTATATTGTATTTTGTTTTTCTCTTGGAGGGAACTGTTACTGCGGGCTCATGGCCTTTGGTTCCTTCTTCCTCACATAAAAAAAAAAAAAATCAATCAATCAATCATTTCCTGTGGCACCCTCGGGGATGCATAGGGCCTCGATGAACTCACACCACCACATTCTATCTTGTGCTAACTCCTCAAGATCTCCCCAACACTCATCTCCAGCTTCCCGTCTCATTGTCCTCACCCACGTCTCTTTTGGCCTTCCTCTACCTCTCCTACCAAGTGCCACCCACCCTGGTGTACCTCGTACTATTCCCTGTCTCCTATACACATGTCCTAGCCACTTCCATCGTGAGAACCTAACATATTCATCGACCGGCTGCTCTCCCGTTATTTCTCTAATTCTACTATTTGGTATCCTTTCTCACCACTTAACTCCTAATATTCTTCTAAGTGCTTTATTTTCAAACACCAAGAATTTATTTTCCATAGTCACTGTGCTGTACCAAGACTCGTGTCCATAAATTAAAATACTCCTAACCATTACCTTATAAAGTTTGATTTTTGTATGCACAGAAGAATTGTTATTATTCCAAATATTTTTAAGCATTCCCATTGCCCGATTAGCCTTCTTTAACCTTTCCTCGAATTCAAAGTTCAAAGAACCATCCTTGGCTAAATAAGTACCTAAATATTTAAACCTATCAACTTGCTTTACAACCATACCTCCAAATTACACATTCCTGCGCATTTTCCATATTCATATTGATTATTTCAGTTTTTCCACAATTAATAACCAAACCCACCTTGCGACCTTCACTCACCAAACAGTCCAACACTCTCTGCATCTCTTCTGGCCCATCACAAATCAAAACTATATCATCTGCATGATCTAAATCCAAAAGTGTCCTGTTCTCTCCCCAAAGTATACCTGCACCGGTTTCTGTTCCAACGCGTTTCATAATGTAATCAATGACCAATATAAATAGTAAAGGCGATAGAACACCACCTTGAATTACTCCGGACTTGACTTCAAACGAATCACTCAGACAACCATCAACCATCACTTTACAAAATGTGTCCTCATGCATGTTCATAATGACCCTCACAAACTCCTCTGGTATTCCATAATGTCTCATGATCTTCCCCATAGTCTCTCTCGAAACACTATCAAAAGCCTTTTCAAAATCAACAAAACAAAGACTTAACGGTACTCTCATTTTATTAACTTGCTGCATCAAATGCCTAACTATAAAGATCTGATCATTGCAACCACGTCCCTTTCTAAAACCAGCCTGTTCATCCCTCAGAATACCCTCAACCACCGGCTCCAACCTATTTAACAACACTCTACTGAAAACTTTCAAAGCTATCGGTGACAAAGAGATTCCCCTCCAATTACCACATTCACTCAGGTCTCCCTTCTTCGGAACTGTAACAATTACACCATTCTTCCAAACTGATGGTAGTAACCCCGTCACCCATATCTTATTGACTAGCTTGGTCAAGATCATTATTAATCTATCCCCTTCCACTTTAAACATTTCCGGAAATAAACCATCCTCCCCTGGTGCCTTATTATTCTTTAACTGTTTTACTGCTTTCTCCACTTCTGCAAGCCTCAACTCTCCTGTTTCTATATTTAAATCTTCCTGAGCAGACGGTATATCCTCTTCTGGTGGTATTGGTCTATTAAGAACTGTCTCAAAATGCTCTTTCCATCTATTTTTAATATCTCCATCTTTGGTCAATAAATTTCCTTCCCTGTCTCTAACTGGTGTTTCCTTGCGTTTACCTGCATTACCACTCAGTTCTCTAATCGATTCATATGCTATTCTTTGACTCTGTCCATCATTTTTGTTTATTAAGATTTCAGTCTCTGCAACCTTTTCATCCACACATCTTCTTTTATCTCTCCTAGCTAACCTTCTTACCTCTGAATTCAAACTCCAGTACGCAGCTCTTGCTAATTCAATCTCTCGTTCATCAACGCATTGCATCTCATTCCTCAATTTAGCCTCACCTCTCTTTTTTATCATATCCCACGTTTCCTCTGATATCCATTTCTTTCTCCTGAATCTATGTCTCCTTCCAATCATACATTCAGCAGTCTCATGCAAAACTTTGTTCACATCCTCCCACATCTCATCTACACTTTTCTCCCCCTCTTCCAACGTTTCCAACACCAAAAACTTATTTCTGCATTCTAATCTGAATTCCTTCTTTTCTTCTCCTTCCCTTCTAAGCTTAACAATATCGTATCTACCAACACCAGATTTTTCCTTCTTCTGATTTTTAAGTTTAAACCTTATTTTTGCAATGCTAAGTTGATGGTCACTACCAATATCCAAAGATGACGCTACTCAGACTTCGGCTACAGTAACACGAGCCATGGCTGAGGCTCCAGACTGTGTTACCCCAGTGACCATTGAATCGCCGCAAGATCTGATGTGTAGCCAACTTGTTGTTCAAGAACAACATTCTGACCCGACACTTGCTGCTGTGCGGAACAAACAAAAGTGTAGAGTGATAAAGTATTCACAGGGAGGTCGAGCCAAGTTCCTTCGTAAACAAAGATGGCTCTACTGTGAGTCACGAACACCCGAGGGCGAGGTTCGACTGCAATTTGTCGTTCCCACCAAGTACCGCCAAGCAGTGTTAGAATGGGGTTATTGTTCAACCTCAGGAGGTCACATGGGCAAAAGGAAGACCCAGGGCCGTATCCGAGCTGACTTTTTCTGGCCAGGGATGGGACGAGACATAGATAGTTTTGTGCGCTCCTGCAGTGTGTGTCAAAGTATCACTAATCAGGGACATGTCCTTCCTGTGCCATTTGTAACCACACCTGTAATATCTGAGTCAGTTGAGAGACAGGGTAGTGGTGAAGTGGGTGCAGACCTGACGTCTCGCCCATTGGCCCCACAGGACACAGTATGTCCAGGGCCTGAACATACATATATACCGTAAGTTAAGGTGCTGTTCCCTCACATGCTGGCCGGCTGCGCCGCATGTTGAGCGAGGTGGACGCCAGGTTAGAGCTCCCCCTAAACTGGGTTAATGGGATGTTGTTAAGGTGCTGTTCCCTCACATGCTGGCCGGCTGCGCCGCATGTTGAGCGAGGTGAGCGCCAGGTTAGAGCTCCCCCTAAACTGGGTTAATGGGATGTTGTTAAGGTGCTGTACCCTCACATGCTGGCTGGCTGCGTCGCATGTTGAGCGAGGTGAGCGCCAGGTTAGAGCTCCCCCTAAACTGGGTGATGAGATGTTGTTAAGGTGCTGTACCCTCACATGCTGGCCGGCTGCGCCGCATGTTGAGCGAGGTGCATGCCAGGTTAGAGCTTCCCCGCTAAGAACCCTTACGACTACGTTTCCTAGTTAATAATATATCTAATAAATTAATGGCGACCTCGAATGTACGAAGCTTAGGCTGTCAATCGTATTTTTCAGCTAGAGCATGCCTTTCGTAGCATGTACTGATTGCTAGGCAGAGAGAGTAATTGTAACATAATAAGAATTTTTGTCCCATTGACACTTTTGATGCTCCACCTTAACTGATTTTGCAGGTACAGCGATGGGTGTAGCAGTTCTGCTGTGCAGGCCAGCTGATCGTCTGCCACACGCTGCCGCCTCTTCTCCTCTGCATTCGTCGTCGCCATATTATTAATATTTACTGTGTCATTTTACACGTAGGTACAGTTACACTACAACTGTCACACCTACACCATGTATCACATACACCACGCTACACAACAATTAGTTGGCACTGTAAATGTAGCGAACTTTCGCTCAGTTTGACCTGAGTACAGGATTTTCACCGTCGTCACGGAGTTTTTTCCCTCAAGCTTGCCTCTATTAACGTAAATACGAGGTTTTTATGCTCATTGGCGATAGTGATTTTCTCCTGTAGCAGGATATCACACACACCACAGTGTGAATCTTGTGTGACTGAGTTAGGATGTGTACATATATATATATTTATATATATATATATATATATATATATCCACAAATTTTTTCCCATAAGGAAAAAATTGAATTTTGTTGGGGCGTAATGTCACAAATCAAATTCGCGACATTTTCCTCTTGTGAGAAACCTCGAACTATTAGTGGAAAACTCACTGTGTATCGTTCAGTCAACCGTTTCTTTCTCCATTTCGGTGGTATACTTTTCAAAACATTCGTCACTGTTTCAAAAGTGACCGATCTAATGCACGTCATTAAGTGCTCTACTGAGCGATATTATTGTTTCTTTATTGTTCGCCCCTGCTTGCCTCGACTGTTGGCCACGCCTTCTTCCGGTGGTCTGTGCGTCCTACCACACACATCGTATTTGAATGGTCAGTCAAGTGTCTGTCGTGATGGAGTGAGGTTCTGTGCTCCAGCAGTGAGAGAGTGAGAGGTCAGCTAGCACCCAGACTCCACTAGACTACAGTTCTCCAGGCTCCCATCCTTCCTTGGTGATACACTACATTCATTGACCAGTTTTCCTTTTCGTACTTCCTAGGTTTAAGAGTTTGGTCAAGTGTGCTGTTTCCTCACGGGCTGGCCGGCTGCGCCGCATGTTGTTTTTTTTTTTAGGCGTAAGAATTTAGCTTTTGAGTGAGTGAGTGAGTGCGATCTCTTTATTTTGAATTCAATTTGAAATGGATCATTAAATTTATTTCTTTGTAATCAATAAATTTAACAGTTCTTTTTCTTGAGCTTTATGTAATGTAAACTCGTGTTTCATTTCTCCACAATTAAGCTTATTTCCCTTATAGCTCCTAGCTTGCATAAACGTTTTGCTATTCATAACTGGTACTTAGGTCAGTCTTGTTGTATTAAGCTTAAAATCCGTTGTGCCTTCTAGGAGTTACGCATCAGCAAGAACCTGATATTATTAATAGTATTAGTTATTTATTGTCAGGGGTGAAGTAACTTTCTCCAGAGGCTAACAGCGATTTGAGTAATTAGTCTCTGCTGTGTACTGTTGAGAAAGTTTATAAATTCTCGTTCTGAGAGAGTCTCACAAGTGGACCAGTATAAAGTAATCACTGCTTGATATAGCAAGACAATTCATTGTCCCTGCTCTTCAGTATCATTGAGAATTATCATTTAAAAATTGCATTTATTTTAACAGACAGCAAGAATTTTAGAATGATTTTTGGCTCGCTGCTAAAGTAAAAATTACTGGCTTTTGGTTTTAAAGTAGTTGAAAGCATTTTTCTTTTATTGTTTCTGATACTGTGGCTGGAAAGTTTTTCTTTATTTATGAAGCATAACTATTGGTAAAAGTTTTTATGCCACCAGGAATAAAAACACTCATTTTAACTGAATATATTTTCTGATGGTTTTTAACGCTAATTATCTGTGGGAAAGTCAGGTTTTTCTTTTTTTTTTTTTTTGCTTACTCATTGTTGAAAGGAACGTTATTGGCGGTATTTACAGATATTTTGTAGTCGAATAGAATCATTTTTTTAGTACGAGCAGTTCTTTTTTAAAGGTTAGTAGTGTATTATAATTTACTACATTGGAGGGCAATTTGTTCCATATATTTACAACACTGTTAAAGAAGAAATGCTTAGCTTCATGCGACTGGAATTGTTAGCCAATTATTTGGTGCTCATTGTCTCTAGTATAATTCGAGTGATCAATTGTGAAGTATTTATTGATGGCCATGTTATCATGCCTTTTGAATATTTTGAATTCCATACTATGAACAAATAACGTTTAAAACGATATAGCCACCCCAAAGCAAAAATCACTCGCTAAGAAATACCTGTAGCTGTTAGGAAGCTTCCTTAACCGCCCAGGATAGGGGCCAGTATCATAGAGTGTGTGTGTCTTCATGCCATAACTATGACCATACTCTGGCAATAAAGAACACTGTATTCCAACATGTGTTGCCTGTATCTTCCATAAAATCAGTGTAATGTTACGAAATTTTCGCAAATAAGGGCATGATGGGACGGACGAAATTATCTCACATGTCCATGGCGACCAGTTTTTGTTTAGTCAGGACTAAATTGATGCCTTCCCCATGTTGCGGTAATGAAGAGATATATTAGAACCAATGGAGCCCCCATGTTCATTAAACGGACAAGAAAGCGACGCAAATATACTCATATCATGTATAAGGACACGCAATGGAACCTGGAATTATCTCTCGCATAATTGGAACGATATAACCTCTTTCCTTTTTCGCAAAAACTTGTCGCAGTAATATCTGTATTTCCGTTCCCTGCAGCAATGAAAAACCAAATGCATGAGCCACCAGCGCGTTATCCATAACTACTTCCAACTTGAACCAAATGGCATCTGTTGAATTTGTCATCCTCAATACTGCAGCGTTATCGTTATTTGTTTTCAGGATTATTTGAAAATATTGCTGCTGCACTGATTGCTGTGTGCGATGGTTCCAAGGGAAAGTACAGGGAAACAACGGTTTACTTTATAAATAGATATATAGGTAGATAGATAGTTAGTTAGATATTTCCAATTTGTTAACAATTATGGGTAGTTATTTTGACGTAGCTATAATGAAGTACCTAACTTCACGTCCCCTCACTTACGTTGCCATCAGCATCACCAAAACTACAACGTGGGTTTGTTACTGATGATCCAAGTTCTGACTAGGAAGTTTTGCTGACACTGCTGACATAGTGACTTAAATATATATTGCACACACACACACACACACACACACACACACACACACACACACACATTATATTTCAATAATGGTTTCACTTGCAAACTAGGAAGACCTTCACTTCAAAGCTCTTGTAACTGGTGCAGATAATTAGTTACCTTCACCCAAATTAATTAATGTGTTTGGTTCAAGCCTTTGTGTGTTTTGGGGCGAGTGGCGAGTTGTCATTATAGTATCCAACATTGAATTTCCGTGCCGAAAATGTGGATTTCTCTCTCTCTTTCTCTCTCTCTCTCCTATTTTTTTGGGGGTAGGGATGTAAATTTGGTACTTTTTTTTTTTTTTTTCAGTTGTCGCAGCACAGTCGATAAAGTACTTTCGTTCACCTTAACTTCGGTAAAACTAAACCTGGGTGATGTTTTTGATGTATGTTAGTGCCTTATATCTTTGAATTTCATCTCTGTTATCCGCCAGTACATACGTAGTACTGTATTCAGGCAGGTACAGTACATTGGTGTTTTTGTTAGTTTGCTACCAGCCTGGACAAAAAAAAAGAAAAAAAAGGCTTATGATAAGATAGAAAGGCAGAGAATTACAGATAGACATTTACAGACAGGTAAATAAACAGTGACGCAGGAGTTAACGAGAAAAAACCGATAGATAAATAGAGAGGCAAAAAAGGGAATGAATAGATATTTTAATAATAATAATAATAATAATAATAACAATCCATCCATCCATCATCCAATCCTATGTCGCCCTTGTGGAGCGTAGGAGCCTAGGGCTAGGCAAGTTGGTCCTGACATTTATGATGACAGTGACCAGCCTCACGCATCCCTGAGTGGCATTATGTAAGCAATAAACCCCAACCACCGCTTGGATATAAACCTACACACGCTCAATCCAACTGGAGCACCTTAATTACCCACTAAACCACCAGGCGTCATAATTTTCTTATATGGCTACCACCCAGCGTAGTAATTGGTTTCCTGGTGTAGAGGAAACCATTTGGCTTGTCGCTCAGTGTAGAGGTACCCATAGGCAGAAGGCAGAGGAAAGAATGAAGGAAAGAAAGACAGAAGAGGAAGTGTAAAGTCACCCATAGGCAGAAGAAAAAGGAAAGGGTGAAGGAAAGAAAGACAGAAGAGGAAGGATGGAAGAGAGGAAAGGACAGACTCCCAAAGCAGCACTACACTGAGTGATTGGATGGTGAGCACCTCCACTTACCACATAATAATAATAATAATAATAATAATAATAATAATAATAATAGTAAGGATAGCTATAAGACTGTAACTATCAGAAACAGTTATTGATCTCCGCATATGAGAGTATTGCTTGACTTCCGTATATTTAAGTCGTTGGTCAAACTGCCTCCAAAAAGTATACAGAGGTGGCCCAGGACCAGACAAATCCTGTACGGCCAAGAGGCGCCCCATTTATGTTTTGAATTTTAGTGAATGGAAGAAGAAATGAAAAGTGGGGTGTCCGACATATTGTATTGCCACAGATGAATGACCTTCAGACTTTTTTCCATACAAATTTTTGGATAATAATTTTAACACGGGATTTTCTTCCGTGCTCATGAATCTATATTAATCCTAGAATAAATTCAGGGTGGAAGTTCATGATTTTTGGACATTTTTGCCTCCACAAATGAAGGAGGAAAAGGTTATGTATTCACATGTTTGTCTGTCTGTTGGCCAGACAATATCTCCAAAACTTCTCTGTGAATCTCAGTGACATTTGGTGGAAGGGTGGGCCATGGGCTAAGAGAGAATTGATTACATTTGGGGGCAAATCCGGATCCGGATCCGGATTCCATGCATAATATCTCCAAAAGTCCTAAATGAATATCAGTAATATTTTGTGGATGAGTGGGCCATGAGTCAGGGAACAATTGATTAAATTTTGGTGCGAATCCGGTTCTTATATATTCCACACAATATCACTACGAATCTAGATCCGGATTTTTTTTTTTTTTTAATGACAATAGCATTGGCGGAGGTATGCTCTCTCTGAGTGCTTTCTAGTTTGACCTTTGACCATGAGAAGTTGGTTGAGGTCACTGAAACTGGGCTGGTGCTCTGCATCTTCAATAATTATGATGAAAACTGAAGACGAAAGGTGACCAAATGATAATAATAACAATAATAATAATAATAATAATAATAATAATAATAATCCCTGACGGATACAATGATCTCCATCTATGGTGATAAGTGGAATTATAATAATATACCATCAAACCTCTTTCGAGAATCTGACACATCAAGACTGCCACCACAAACAAGACTGAGACTAGGATGACATAGAGATATAAGATTTGTTATTATGAGAGA
This sequence comes from Coenobita brevimanus, assembly GCF_032717465.1. NCBI lineage: Eukaryota > Metazoa > Arthropoda > Malacostraca > Decapoda > Coenobitidae > Coenobita > Coenobita brevimanus. The sequence continues at coordinate 17,580,687 of NC_136970.1, read as the reverse complement.
GAGAGAGAGAGAGAGAGAGAGAGAGAGAGAGAGAGAGAGAGAGAGAGAGCACACGCATGTTTGCATGCTTCCTTGTGGGTTCGTTCGCGTGTGTGAAGGTCTTTCATGCATCCACACTGAAACCAGTATCATAAAAAATCGCAGCATTAGGCAGTTATGCAGGAATAATTTCATTGCAGATGAAATTTGTATTGTATCCTATAGGAATAATGTCATAATTCTTCTATAGTAACTGTAAAGGTGCAAATGTGCTTCAAGTGTAAGTGAATTCCATTGGAAAACTGGGACTTTTGAGAAACAAATTGTCATATTATTTTTTATTATTATTATTATTATTATTATTATTATTATTATTATTATTATTGTTATTATTATTATTATGTGTGGGATGAAGAGAAGACGGAGGGGTGTGCAAGGAACAGCGTGGTGGAATGAAGAGGTGAGACAGGCTGTGGCACAAAAGAAGAAAGCATACAATGAATGGATGAGAAACAGGGGCATGGAAGAAGCTGAGAGGCGGAAGAGAGAGTTATATGTAGAAAGAAAGAGAGAGGTGAAAAGATTAGTAAGAGAGAGTAAGAAGAGAGCGGATGAGGAATTTGGAAGGAACTTGAGTGTAAAGTGGAGGGACTGTAAGAAAATATTCTAGAAAGGGGTGAAAAGAGTAAGACAGGGTGGAAATCAAGTTAGCAGGGGAGTGAAAGATAAAAACGGTAGATTACAAGTGGAGAAGGGAGAAAAAGTGAGCAGATGGAGAGAACACTTTAAGGAATTGTTGAACATAGAGGATGGAAGTAATGCGAGTATAAGTGGCTGGGGAATGGCTGGGAGAAGGAGGGAGGTGAGAAGACAGGAAGAAATCAGTAGGATAGAAGTTGTGGAAGCAATGAAGAAAGTTAAATTGGGGAAAGCCCCAGGAATTGGTGGAGTGTGTGGTGAAATGCTGAAGTATAGGGGAGAGATAGTAGTAGAATGGATGTGGAAAATGTGCAGATTGGCCTGGGAGGAAGGTAGAGTCCCGGAGGATTGGAGGTCAGGTATAATTATTCCCTTGTACAAAGGAAAAGAGGAAAAAGAAGTGTATGGTAATCATAGGGGCATCTGTCTTCTTAGTATAATAGGAAAAGTGTATGGTAATCATAGGGGCATCAGTCTTCATAGAATAATTGGAAAAGTGTATGGTAATTATCATAGGGGCATCTGTCTTCTTAGTATAATAGAAAAAGTGTATGGCAGGATACTTATTGACAGAGTTAGAGAAATAACAGATGAATTAGTTGGAGAAGAACAGGGAGGCTTTAGGAAGGGAAGAGGTTTTGTAGATCAGATATTCATTCTTAGATCTTTAGTGTAAAAGTTTCTAGAGAAGGGAAAGAAGTTGTATGCGGCTTTCATGGATTTGGAGAAAGCATATGACAGGGTGGATAGACAAGGATTGTGGAAAGTATTAAGAATATATGGAAGAGATGGGAAATTTGTGAATGCTGTGAAGAGTATGTATGATGGTGCTAAGGCTGCAGTGCATGTGGATGGTGAACTGAGTGAATTTTTCTCTTTGAAGGTTGGGTTGAAACAGGGATGTGTCATGTCTCCATGGTTGTTCAATCTGTACATGGATGGGGTAATAAAAGAGGTACAAGGTAGGGTAGTGGATGTTGGAGTGGCCCTGGTGAGAAAGGGTAGTGTTTGGAAACTCCCTGTACTGTTGTTTGCAGATGATACTGTGTTGTTGAGTGAAGAAGAAGGAGAGCTGCAAGGCTTGGTGGATGAGTTTGGGGGAGTGTGTAAGAAACGGAATCTAAAGGTGAATGTAGGGAAAAGTAAAGTGATGGTCTTTGAGAGAGGTGAAGTCCGTGAATGTACAGCGAGATTGGATGGTGAGGAATTGGAAAATGTGAGTATGTTTAAGTACTTGGGTAGTGTGATGAGTAAGGATGGAGGTTTGGAGGGTGAAGTGCTTGAAAGGGTACAGCATGGAAGAAAGGTTGCTGGTTCCTTGAAAGCAGTGATAAGAAGCAGGGAAGTGAGCATGGAAGTGAAAAAGTTACTACATGACAGTATTGTGATACCAACTCTAACGTATGGTAGTAGAGCTTGGATGTTGCTGGAAGGACACAAGTCAAGAGTGAGAGCAGTGGAAATGAGTTATTTAAAAGGAGCCTGTGGAGTCACATGGAGAGACAGGCTGACAAATGGGATATAAAGAAGCGTTGTGGTGTGGATGTGGATGTGATAGGAATCGTTAGGAGGAATATACTGAGGTGGTTTGGCCATGTGGAGAGGATGGAGGGTGAAAGAGTGACGAAGAGAGTGTATGTGAGTGAGGTGGAGGGGGGAAGAGGGAGGGGGAGGCCGAGGATGAGATGGAGGGATGGGGTGGAGAGGTATATGAGAGAGGGGGGTGTGAGTTGGGGGCGGGGCAGTGAAATGGCTGGGGACAGAGCGACGTGGAGGCGATTTGTTTGTGGCCACCCCGAACGGGATTGAGGCGTCTGGCAATAGATAGATAGATTATTATCATCATGATCATTTTATATTATTGTTTTATTATTATAATTATTATTGTTGTTATCATTATTATTATTATTATTATTATTATTACTATTTTATTATTATTATTATTATTGTCCTGCTGTATGCAGAAAGTAACACAGCATACTAAACGTTAATTTATTTATTAGTGAGTTAGCAGTAACATATCTAAAAAAAAAAGAGAAGATATAAGACTTAGGTAAACGAAACAAATTTAAGGTACACCCTTCACTACACTGACGTCGTGTTTATTTCATACAGGCAATCTCCAGACGGTTTTATTTAATTTAAAAGACTTGGAATGTGAGGCACTAGTTTAGTACCGTAATACCGTTGAGTATGAAGCCCCCTAACTCCTTTTCCTAAGCGATTTGTCTTGCTCATTATACGTTACTATAATCTTCTGCGTTTGCATAGTAAGGTAAAAAGGATATTAACTAGCTGGATCCAAAAATAAATCGCTGAGGAAAAGGTGCCAGTGAGATTCCTTTGCTGACCAGAGTACGGACCTTGGCTTCCATTTGCCCCTTCCCACTACTCGGGTGTTCTGCATGAAATTGGTGGTCAGCAGTCCAGAAAAAGTAAAATAACACACATCGTATCGAAAAGGTTCATAAAAAAAGCGAAGTACTTGATTATTTTGAGGTTCTTCTTGTCTGTTTGTCCATACACTACCGTTTTCTGTTATTACTATTTTGCTCTAGTTTGCCAGTTGAAGGTAGAAAGAAAATTTGAGGAAAAAATATAAAGTCTGAATTTTGTCGAGAGATTCCTGGCATTAAGAGACTGGCAGAGGGATATAATGTGATTTGGTCTCTGCCAATATTTGAAGAGAGGGGGAGGGAATATGTGTGTGTGTGTGTGTGTGTGTGTGTGTGTGTGTGTGTGTGTGTGTGTGTGTGTGCTGGCAGTAAGTCTTGTTGGAGTAGTTCATTCACCGTCTTCCATCTGTTAGAGTGGACTTTTTCACGGATATTGGATGACATGTCCTTCGCCGGAGAGAGAGAGAGAGAGAGAGAGAGAGAGAGAGAGAGAGAGAGAGAGAGAGAGAGAGAGCTGATGCAAGACACTAAAAGAGGAGGAATAAATGGAAAAGATAAAAGTCAGAAATGAAATGGCAGGTGAGAGAGAAGGGTGCACTGAAGGAGAAACACTGAAGTCAGGAATGAAAGGGGAATGTAAAGGTGTGTGTGTGTGTGTGTGTGTGTGTGTGTGTGTGTGTGTGTGTGTGTGTGTGTGTTGCTACTAGAGAGACGCAGGAGTCATTTAGTAAAGATACAAGCTCATACAACAGTCTATCTATCTATCTATAGCCCAACGCCCTAATCCCGCAAAGGGTGGCCGCAGACAAAACGCCTCCAAGTCACTCTGTCACCCACCATTTGACTACCCTCCCCCCAACTCACCCCCCCCCTCATATACCTCTCAACTCCATCCCTCCACCTCATCCTCGGTCTACCCCTCCCTCTCCCTCCCTCCGCCTCACCTACATACACCCTCTTAGTCAGTCTTTCATTCTCCATTTTCTCCACATGTCCAAACCACCTCAGTGTATTTCTCCTAATCTTCTCAACCACATCCACATCTACCCCACAACGTTCCTTCACTTCTTCATTCGTCAACCTGTCCCTCCACGTCACTTCACATGCTCCTCTCAAGTAACTCATTTCCACTGCTCTCTCTCTTGACTTGTTCCCCTCTTGCAAGGTCCACGCATCGCTTCCATACGTCAAGGTAGGGATCACAATACCATCATGCAGTGACTTCTTAACTTCCATACTCACCTCCCTATTTCTCATCACTGCTTTCAGTGTACCAACAACCTTCCTTCCCTGCTGTACCCTTTCACGTACTTCATCCCCCAAAGTTCCATCCTTACTCATCACACTACCCAAGTACTTGAATGCACTCACATTCTCCATATCCTCACCATCCAACCTCACTGCACACTCTGTGACTTCATTCCTCTCAAACACCATAACTTTACTTTTGTTTACATTAACTTTCAGCTTCCTCCTCCTACACACTGTCCCAGATTCATTCACCAAACCTTGCAACTCCCATTCATCTTCACTCAACAATACTGTATCATCAGCAAACAGCAACACCGGAAGCTTCCAAATCTCACCCTCATTCATTAGGGCAAGCCCCACATCCATTGCCCTACCTTGCACCTCCTTTACAACCCCATCCATATATATATTTAACAGCCATGGAGACATCACACAACCCTGTTTCAGTCCCACATTGAGATCAAAGAACTCACTCAGCTCACCATCCACCCGCACCGTAGCCCTAGCTCCCTCGTACATACTCTTCACAGCACTCAACAATTTCCCCTCCACTCCATAAATTCTTAATACCTTCCACATACCTTGCCTATCTATTCTATCATAAGCTTTCTCCAAGTCCATGAAGGCAGCATACACTTTCCTTCCCTTCTCTAGATACTTCTCCACTAAACATCTTAGAACAAATATCTGATCTACACACCCTTTTCCCTTCCTAAATCCCCCTTGTTCTTCTTCAACTAGCTCCTCTGTCATATGCCTAACCCTATCAATGAGTATTCTACCATATATTTTACCAGTCACACTAAGAAGGCAAATACCCCTATGGTTACCACATACTTCTCTCTCCCCTTTTCCTTTGTACAGAGGAACAATTATACCTGATTTCCAGTCCTCTGGAACTCTTCCCTCTTCCCAAGCCAATCTACAGAACTTCCATATCCACTCCAAAACAATCTCACCCCCATACCTAAGCATTTCACCACACACTCCATCAATTCCTGGGGCCTTTCCCAGCTTAATCTTCTTCATCGCTTCCACTACTTCCGCCCTACTGATCTCTTCCTCCCTCCTCTCATCTCTTCTTCTCCCAGCCATTCCCCAACCACTTATACTCACACTGCTCTCACTCTCTACATTCAACAAATCCTCAAAGTGCTCCTTCCATCTCCTCAATTTCTCTCTCTTCTCCACCAACAATCTATTATTCCTATCTTTCACTCCCCTATTTTTTCCCCTTTCACACTGCCTTACTTTCTTTACCTCCTTCCAAAACAATTTTTTACTCTCCCTCCATTTCACACTCAGATTCCTCCCAAACTCTTCATCCACTTTCTTCTTACTCTCCTTCACCAGTCTCTTAACCTCCCTTCTCCTGCTCACATATATCTCTCTCTTCTCTCTCTCATATTCTCCCCTACCTCTACTCACCAACCATTCACCATATGCCTTCTTCTTTTGTTCCACAGCTCTTTTCACCTCATCATTCCACCATGCTGTCCCTTGCACACCCTTGCATCTCCTCCTCACTCCACAAACCGCCTCACATGCTGCGCCTATCTCTTCTGTGAATATCTTACATACGTCTTCCACCCCTTCCATTTGCTCTAGCTCATACCTTCCCAATCTTTCTTCCACTATGCTCTTATACTCTGTCATTTTCTCACTATCTTGCAATTTCTCCACTCTTCTCACAGGAGCTGCTTCCTCCTGTCTTCCCCTTCGCCTCCTCAACCACTTTCTTTGCATCTTTACCTTGGCCATCACTAAGTGATGGTCCGAGACTCCATTCCCCCACCCTCTCCACACTCTTGCATCCAACACTTGTCTTCTCATTCGCTCATCCACACACACATAGTCTATCATTGCCTTTTGTTCAACAAGTTCACCATCCATCCTCCTCATTACTCTCCATGTATACCGGTGGATCATCTTATGATGAAAGTAGGTGTTGGCTATTGCCAACCCCTTACAAGCACAGATGTCCACCAAAGCACTACCATTCCCATCTACTTCAGCTGGTACACCCCACTGACCAACCACTCCATCCACTCTTACATTCCCAACTTTGTCATTCATGTCTCCAATCAACAGCACTCTCTCGCTCCTCTCAAACTTGTCCATACATGCTTCTACTCTCGCCCAAAACTCATCTTTCACTCTTGCCACTCGATCCTCTGTTGGAGCATACACACATACAATCGCCCATGCTTGTATACCTACTTTCATCCTCACCCATACAATCCTTGCACCCACTATTCCATACTCTCTTGTATTCTCCTTCCACTTCTTGCTTATCATCAGACATACTCCCTCTCTTGCCCTCTCATTCTCACTGACTCCCGCACATATACCTACACCATATTCCCATTCTCTCACCCTTTCACCTTCCCATTTAGTTTCAGTCAATCCACATATATCCACTTTTGCATCCTCAAGCACCTGAACAATCTCTCTCTCTTTCACTTCATCATTCACTCCTCTCACATTCCATGTTCCCACCCTAAGAATGTCCTTTGTCCGTTCCTTAGTCGTCAACGTATGGTCCGTCCGGGTCCGAGGCGCTTTATTCGCCTTTTTAGTTAGTTCTTTTTACGGGGTGGGGCACTAACCCACCACCAACCCTTTTAGTCGCCTCGTACGACAAGCAGGGATACTGGGGGAGTATTCTTGAAACCCCCTACCCCAGATAACAAGGACCCTGGATTATATCAAGTTGACTAACACATCCAGTATTATTGCTTTTATATTCCATTTACACCTTATTTAAAATATATATTAAAATTTTTAAGTCCCTTGAGTGAAGGAAAGAAAAATAATTAACAGTTCAAGATAAAATCAGAACAATGAATAGGTAAGGGAATTATAACATGAGAGGAGATCTAGTAAATTACATCTGCTCTCTCTCTCTCTCTCTCTCTCTCTCTCTCTCAAGAGACAGCTTCAAGGTTGATTTAACGCATGTGCTTAAGTATGAAAGAGTTGGGAAAGAGGTGGTGAGGGAGGGGGAATGATTCATGTAGAAGTTAATTTGGATACATTTACAAATTAATTTTTGCGAGCTCTATTAACCTCTCCACGGTGGGCTGTTTATACCACTGTCGCCCTCTCATTACGGCCATTTTTCCCAAAATTAATTGTTTTCAAACCTTAATATCTCGGAAAGTGTAGCAGTTAGGGAAACAAATTGAAAACCATTTACCTCATCAACTCTTCTTCTTGCAAATAAAACCATCCCCAGGTCTGTAGGTAATCGCATTGATGAGCAAGGACGTGAAGAATATACATAATTTTTGGCAGTGGGGCAGGCTGTATTCATGTGTATGCACTTTGCACTGACTTTTGCTTTGCTCTCAACTTAATAACTTCTCCATTAATAGATAAACTAGACACAGTTGCATCCAAGACTCGCCATATGGTACTATCACTTAGCTCTTTCCTAGTATCCTTGGAAAGAGGCATGGGCTTTGATATGATAAACCTTTAAATACGAGTATCATACCCTATCTACAGACATTCACCGTTAATTAGGTGAAATGTCTGAAAATGCATGAGGGAATAAGATGTCATGAGAGACGTTCAAAGGAAATTATGAAAAAAAAAAAAAAAAAAACGGTCATCAGTTAGGAGCATTGGTGATGTGGGTGAGGTGGTGCATGTTGTGTATCTGAGTGATTTCCGATAAAAGTAAGCTTTAAACATGGGTAATATGAGGAGTGAAACGAATATATCGGGCCAATATGGAGTCACACACATACTGAGTGTTGAGTGAGTTTGGTGGTGCGTGGTGTGTGCATGAGAGTCTTCCAACACAAAAGGGCTATAAACACGGGCAATACAAGGAGTGATGTGAATATTACTGGCCAATATGAAGACACAGAGTCATGGATAGTGGGGAGTGGATGGTGTCATGGAGTGAGGCACAATGGTACAGTATATGAGGTTGTTGTAGTAGACTTCTTACATGACAAGTGGGGTGTAAACACTAACAATACAAGGAAAGAAAAAAATGTATCTGGCGAATATGAAGATATATACAGACAAGGATAGTGAGCAAAGTGGTATGTGTGAGACAGTGATTGATGTGTGCATGAATAACTTCCAACAGGACAAGTAAGCTGCAAACACAAGCAATACAAGGAGTGAAGAGGGTATAACTGCCCAACATGAACACACACACACACACACACACACACACACACACACACACACACACACACACGGAAACCCCTTGAAACTGAGAGGCAGGACACGACATCGGTTCTGACTGCCAGCTGCATCAGTAACAGGGGTGTGTGATGCGGTTTGGCATGGTGTGCTGTGGGGCGGCATGGTGTGCTGTGGTGTGGCGTGCTGTGATGTGGTGTGGCACGGTGTGATATGGTGTGGCTTTGTGTGCTGTGGTGTGGCGTGGTGTAATGTGGTGTGGTGTGGTGTAATGAGGTGTGATGTGGCGTGGGGTGGTGTGATGTGTGTGACAGTAGATGATATATTTACTCCATGACAAAGGGGTGTGTGTGGTGTATTTCAATAAATACAGAGTAATGTAGTGTTGGACATGTGGTATGAAATACAGAATAATGTAGAACATGTGGTATGAAGTACAGAGCAATGAAGTGTATGACATGTGGTATGGCGTACAGTGTCATGTTGTGCAAAACATGTGGTATTACTGTAGTGTAGAATATGTTAATGCACTGTAGGGCATGTGGTAAGAAGTACAGAGTAATGTAGTGTAGGACATGTGCTATTAATGCAGTGTAAGACACGTGGTATGAGGTGCAAAGTAATACAGTGTAGGACGTGTGGTATTAATGCAGTGTAGGGCATGTCATAAGAAGTACAGGGTAATGTAGCGTAGGACATGTGGTATTAATGCAGTGTAAGACACGTGGTATGAGGTGCAGAGTAATACAGTGTAGGACATGTGGTATTAATATTATTCTCCCCTTCTCACTTTTTCGTGTATTTATCCAATATCGTGTGTGACTCACTCATAACCATCAATCCTCCCTTCCTTTTTCCATACATTTTCGTCCTTTATCTCACTGTTCCCCACGTTTCTTTCCCTACTTTCATCGTCTCCACCTGCAACCCTGTATTCATCACTCCCACTTTTCTATCGCTCTCCCATTTCGCGCGAAGCTTGAAAATATCACCTGATATTTTAGATCAAGGTAAAACTTTGCCCACAATTCATTCACGCTGATCACACCTCCAGAGACAATACTTCCTACCATCCTCATCACTCACACTCGTAGGCGGCCAGACAGCAGCATGATCTGAGGAATGACACGCTCACTGGACTGGGATATTTAAGGGTCGATGTGGATGCGCGTGACAGTGGGTGTGGGTGATACGATATCTGAATATGATGGTGTGTGTGTGTGTGTGTGTCTGTGTGTGTGTGTGTGTGTGTATGTGAACTAGCCGAGAAATGCATCCAGGTACGCGGAGGTTGATTAACAGTTGCACTGCCTCTGAGAACACTATCTGTGCCAGCAGCAGGAAAACTATCGAAAATGAATGCAAAATATTAATAATAATGGTAATAATAATAATAATAATAATAAATCAACCCAACAACACATCCATCACCAGACTCATAACATCAGACAAGCCAAAAAAGTAAATTTAATTAACCAGCCACCCACCTGGCCATGACCTGTGTGTGCCCAGGTGTTTGTACTGTCTGTCCGCCTGTCTGTCTGTCTGTCTGTCTCTCTCTCTCTCTCTCTCTCTCTCTTTTCCCAGCCACTCCATGCTCATACACTCTCTTTAAATCTCTCAC
>NC_136970.1:17533074-17565574 GCF_032717465.1 Coenobita brevimanus | reverse complement strand
TCTCTCTATCTCTCTCTCTCTCTCTGTTGGTATAGATATGGTAATGGGTATATAATAAATAATCTGTAATGGCAGTGGCAGGAAAAAAAACTTCTCATCGTCATCAGTTTTTGTCTCCTTAATTTAATTTTTATATGATTTAGCCCGAAAAACGCGCATCGCAGAAGCTGAGTTTTAAATAAGCTGAACGAATGCATTAATACCTTAATGAAGAGAGAGAGAGAGAGAGAGAGAGAGAGAGAGAGAGAGAGAGAGAGAGAGAGAGAGAGAGAGAGAGAGCAGGAGGAGGAGGAGGAGGAGGAGGAGGAAAGTAACTACATGAGAAAGAAGTAGACCGAAACAAAGAGCCAATGAGAAGAAGATAGTTTAAAGAATGAAAAGCCGAAAGTGTTAGACATATACAAGTTTAATGTTGGCCAAAATTGATGACTTTTATTAAATAAAGTAGAAAGTAAACGACATCTCAGCACCACTAACAATCTCCCCTTTATTAAGTAGGTATTATACAATACACAGGCAAAGTAATTGATATACATGGCAGGTACTGAGTTTATACTTCAGGCTCCTGGCTCAAAACGTGCCCAAATTATATCAGTAGTACAATCAGTACAAGTAATTAAACATGCAAGGCTGCTTTCTCACACCTTAAGTTCTTGGAAGCTTCGAAGCTGCAATAAAAATGAACCAGACTGTTACTGTGGATCTGTTCGAACAAACTTCCCAGTTACCAGCCCGCCTTTCTCAGCGATCCGTAAACTGGTCATGACAACGATTATCCTTTGTCCACGGAAAGTTTTTCTGCACTGACCAGTTCCTCCTCAGACAGTGACCTGTAAATAATGGAGTCCCTTCTGTCACAATTTTACAAACCTAGTATCTGCAATAATGAGGAATCAACTGAATAACTCTTTTCAGATTATATCTTAGACGCTTCTACAGTAAGGATGCAAGATTTGTATTTTTTCTTTTTAACGTGTGCTAGTATTTAGGTAGATTTGTAAAGACAATATTTTGCCAATCATTGTGTCATCTGCTGAATTTTAAAAACGTTCTAGTTAGGATATTCTGTCTTAGTACATACAGATGTTTGTGATACGTCATACACTGTATGTCATGTTGAATTTACTTTTATTTCATTAATTTTAGTTACATGTAAGTTTTTTTCTGGAATATTCTTTAATTTTATCTTCAAGTTGGTTATTTCAATCATATATTTTTTTTCACTGTGTACATTAAGGCTTTTATGCAGATATTTAACGCTATTCATATTAATGTTTATCACAACAATACTGTAAGGAAGAATACGAGTATTGCATGTACAGTCGTTTATTTCTTTTTAAGGTTCTGATGATGGTAGAAGTATTGTACCGAAATGTTAGCCAATAAAGATGAAGATATATGCTCCAGCCCTGGTAATTCTCCTCCCTATAAGTATGCATCATTATGGAAAATGCGCGCGCGCGCACACGCGCACACGCACACCCACGCACACACACACACACACACACACACACACACACACACACACACACACACACACACACACACACACACGTTCTTTCTCTTTTAAAATGAAAAAACTAATTTCCGTGGCTGATGTGTTTATAGGATGGAAAGTATGTAAAGGTAATGAGGGTATTAACGAGCGATGGCTAGACCCTCGCGAGTCTCTCATCAAGTACTCACATATGAGCTTCCCGACCCGGCTCGGCCCAACCCGGCCCGACTGTTACGCTTTTGAGAAGCTTCTACCTCAGCAACCACAGGGCCGATCACTGCGTAGTTGTACCATATAATAGCCCAATTCTTTAAAATTTGTTTTTGACAGGTTTCATCACACCCAGGCAGTGCACGTGGCAAGTGACACACGCCAAGTGTAGCCTGTCGAAAATCTTCAATAGAGGGCCACAGGCCAATCACTTCGTCGTAAAAGCATGAAACTTTGTAAGTAGATAGCCACCAATATACTCTGGGCATCCTCGGGGTGTAAGGAGACATTTCAGTGTTTTCGGATTTAAATGGCCTCGCTCGTACCTGGCCAATAAAGGTATTTTACTGGTTATTTAGTGTGGTTTATATCCACCCAACAAAACACTCAAGGCAATCTCTTAATTACTCACAGAGACAAAACACTTCTTTCATCTCGCTCATACCACTGCTTATCCCTTACTTCCTCTCATTCTTACCATTATACCCCAACCTTATACTGTCACATTATCTCACCCACACCACACCCCTTATCTCTTCCATAATCTCTCATACCATCATACCCCAGCCTTATACTCTTGTCACCTTACCCCATCCACACCACACCCCTTATCCCTTCCTTACCCTAACTCCTACCATCATACTCCAGTCTTATAATTTGTCAACTTATCCCACCCACACCTCATTCTTATTCCTCCTTCCCCTCACTCCTGCTATCTTACAACTTATACTGTCACATTACCCCCAACCATACCAAACCTCTTTCATCTTCTCTCTTCTCCAACCAATTACCACTCTCACCTTACCTCTCAGAAGCCCCTCCTCTTTCCCTTACCCTTCTTACTTACCCAGCCACACTCTGCCCCTCATCTTCTCCTCTAGCCCTAGTTCCCTCACCTCTAATCCACTCCTTTTATCAATACCCCACCACCCGTCCCTCTCACTCTCACCTTCACCTCACCAGCATCAGCACAGAGAATCGTAACTAAAATATATTGTGAAACGCAGGATATGAGATTCACGCAACTTATAAAGATGGCAAACATGAAGTTTCGTTTCCTGTACGACAGTGACCGCATTTTTTTTTTTCAAATTACTTTTGGGTAAAAAATACATTTTAAGTGTTAAAAAGAGCATGACTGTAATAAGTTTTTCTTTTCGTTCATATAACTACAACCTTCTCTATGTGTGTGTGTGTGTGTGTGTGTGTGTGTGTGTGTGTGTGTGTGTGTGTGTGTGTGACCACCTGTCTAGGGCATTAGAGAGAGAGAGAGAGAGAGAGAGAGAGTGAGACAGAGAATAATGTTTATAGACCACAATGCCTTGCATAACATTACCCCTGTCAGTCTGAGCTCGCCGAGCAGCGGCCAGCTCTCTCTCTCTCTCTCTCTCTCTCTCTCTCTCTCTCTCTCTCTCACCATATGCCTGGCATCGGGTGCTGCCTCGTACAAAACTCGCACCTGTGCTGAGACTGGCGGAGAGAGAGGAATATAGAGGAAGGAAGACTGAAACCTAATAATGTAAACAATTTAGGATATTATTTAAGAAGTAAACTGTAAATATAATTCTGCACACACACACACACACACACACACACACACACAATTATTGTTCCGCTCGTAAAGTTCAATACAAGAGTTTACACTGAACAAACAGTGACGGTTTGGACCGTTTTTTCCACACACGAAAATTTGCAATGAAAATTAGAAGACTCGCAGTGGGTAGGGAGAGAGAGAGAGAGAGAGAGAGAGAGAGAGAGAGAGAGAGAGAGAGAGAGAGAGAGAGGAGAAAGAAGTAAAGAAGAAGAAAAAGAAGCTCTCTTGACTTTAACTTGTGCCGCTCACCTGCTCGTTCCGTGCAACTCAATGTGATATTCAACAGCCAACTTTCCCGCGGCATCCAATACCTCAAGGCTCGTGGTCGTTTTTACTGCCAGTTATAATGAATAACACCCAACCAACTTCTTTTATTAGCAGAACTTCGAGGTAAAAATTTCCATGTTAAAAGGCAAGGGTCATGAAGCGATACAGGCCTTTAAAAAATGTTTACGAAAAATCATGCATACTAATTCTCTCTCTCTCTCTCTCTCTCTCTCTCTCTCTCTCTCTCTCTCTCATCACGGGCCTACTGGCCCTTCTTTAAAAAAAAATATATGAAATGAGCAAACAATTACTGATTGTGAATAAAGTGTTTGGCTTAATTTTTCCAAAGATTATTTTCCTTAGTTTAAGACTAAAAACTGAAATTCAACTGGTGCTGACTATGTTGCAGGACATGAATGTATAGCAATTATATGATAGGTGGAAGGAGGGTGGGTGCGGTGGGGTGACTGAAGTAGGGCAGGACTGGACAAGAAATAACAAACTGGAAGTTGGCAGATAAAACCAGAACAGGAAGGAGCAGGACAACACAAATTAGAACAAAAATAATGGAGTGGGTAGGACTAAGCAAGGGAGCAGGGCAAAAGCCGGACACAGCAATTACTTCAGCCGACATGAAAGACGATGGTGAGTTTTGAACGAGTGACATGTGGTTGTGTGGGGCGCCAGGCTGTTGGCTATATTGGCTAAAGACCCTTGGCAATACTGCATCCATAGTTACCACGCCAGCTGTTGCATTTTCTTTATATGGATTCGTGTCCACCAACTCTTGGATGTCCCTGTTTTCGATGCTCCAAAAATAGACAACGCTTCTTTTTATTTGGTTTGCATTCAAACGCCTTTTCTGTGACAATTTTTTTCTAGTTTCCAGTGAGGGGGAAGCGTGGGTGAAGGAGGCAGGTTTATTACGGACGGTGAGATTAACAGAGCGTATGGTGAACGGCCAGTATGTGTGTCAGAGGGAAAGAGTGTGGGATGGGAGGGTGAAACGTGTATTTTGGTTCTCTCTCTCTCTCTCTCTCTGTAATGTCATTTTACGCCGGTGTGTGTGTGTGTGTGTGTGTGTGTGTGTGTGTGTGTGTCAGATTGCGTGCAGGTGAGGTGGTAATTGTGTTGCAGTGCAAAATATACTTCTGAGTGAATACCCTGTTATCACAGTGTATGGGGTTAGTTTGGTTGTGTGAAGTACGGTATATGAGGCTGTATCGTAGCCAGACAGAGAATGAGCAGTTATTTACTATTATGTAATAAAGTGAGCATGTTACGCGACAATAATATCTCATTCTTTTTTTTTTTTTCTTTTGTATGAACATTGTGGGAGGAAAAGTGATGAGAAAGGTTAACAGAGAGGGGCAATGGAGAAAATGGTGAGGGTAGTGTTGATAAAATAGATGACGAGAGAGGTGAGAAAGAAGGCTAAGGAGCAGAGGTTAGGAAGAAACGAGAATGGAAGGGAGCGAGACTGAGAGGAAAAGATGTGATGAAAAAAACGAGGATAAAGCGTCTGAATAATATTTTTGGTAAAACGGAAGAAAGTGAAGATGTGGAGGCAGGTTGTGGTGGGGAGAGGATCAGGTGGGTGATATAGTGATGGTTTGTGGTATTAGAACGGCAACTTTTACCGCAAAAACAGGTTGAACTTTTTCAGATCTATGATTGAACACGGGAACACTGGACCTTCCCATTTGCTGACCTGTATATCAATCGTTATCTGTCTATCTGTTCCTCTATTTATCTATCCATCTACCTATTGGTATGCAACTGTGTTGGTATCAGAATTAATGTTTCTGTCGTCTTGAAAATAACTTACTTGGTGGATGAAATAAATGATTATGAGATATATTAACCACGTAGGTGAATTAAATAATTATCAGGGATAAATACCAGGTAGGTGAACTAAATTACTGTGATGGTTAACGACCAGGTAGGTCAGTTCAGTTTCAATGACGGTAAAAGTTAGATACTGTGAAGTTGAAATATTTTAAAAGGTGTTGTATTAGAAGTTGAAATATACTGAAAAGAAATCCATATGGAGAAGGAAAAATACCGAGGCTGAGAAACTTCCCATCTGATTAATTTTCCTTAGACAGGAAGTAAAAAATGGTGAATGGGCTAACTTTCTTATTCTTCAGAAGGTAACTAACATAAATAAATGTTGAAAGGGTTAACTTCGTTATTCCTCAGAGGTAACACGTTCAGTGGCAGGTGCATTAAGTTCAATAAAGTACTGTGCCAGAGAGGAATGCGAAAGTCGAAGGGAAGGAAATGGTAGATGTTCGCTACTGGTAATGGGGGACTTCTGGAAATCGTCTGCCGCCAGATGTCTCTCGCTGTTAACAGCTTCTCTCTCCCAAGCAAGTTTTCAATCACCGTGATTTTTCTCTGTTGATTTGAGAACCTGTGTGGCAAAATACCACCATACACTACTGAAGCACTGAAAAAGCTTTGTCAGAAAAATATAACAGTGAGAAATATATTGCTCTTTTTTTTTTTTTTCCCCCAGAAACGAACTTTGAAAACCTGGTACTTATACATTTCTCTTCGTCGTTTTTAATGAAGCTGCTACAGAGCTGGGTTAATTCTCGCCTCCTGAAATGTTCAATACATAGTGTAGTTTTAGCCAAGCACTTGTTTTGTTTGTGTCAGTCCCTCTTTTGGCAGAAATTTAATGATGATGTATTAAATCATTCTACTGTACATCAGCCATCCGAGCTCTGAGACAGTCCCCGTTCCAAGATCTGATCATACCCTAGGAAGACGCACTACCACCACATCCAAGTAAGTATTATGAAATCTTGGAACGGGGACTGTCACTGAGCGCTGAGGTGTGTGTGTGTGTGTGTGTGTGTGTGTGTGTGTGTGTGTGTGTGTGTGTGTGTGCTTGTTTATTTCTTTGTGGCAGAGAGAGAGAGAGAGAGAGAGAGAGAATGTTAATGTGCGGAGTGTGTGAGGTGATAATGTAAAATGTGTGTGAGCATGATGTGTGGTACTCGTAGTGTAAGGTGTGGTTGTACATATTGTCCGGAGCGGCGTCTTCTACTACACACTGACTTTCCGAATGACATGCTGAGAAAATAATGAACATAACTTTTTGCGTTGTCATACTAGAATTATGCTGGCGAGATATGTCATTCACTCCGACAAGAAGGATACGTTTTCACCCATAATTTTTTGCTTGCTTGTTTGTTAGCAGGATTACTCAAAAACTAAAATGAAGATATATACAAAATTTGGTAAGTAGATAGCCCATGCCCCAGGGAACAATAGATTAACGTTGTGGATCGATTTTTTTTCTTTTACTTTGCTTATTTGTTAGCAAAATTACTCGCAAACTGAAAGAGATTTGGACCACATCTGATGAGTAGATAGCCCATGTCCTTGGGAGCAATCAGTTAACCCTTGGGGCCGATTTGGATTGTATTACAGATTCTGAATTCGGAAAACACTTTCTGCGAAACCTTAATCAGTGCTGAGAAAACCTAATTCATTATGAAGAGTGGTTTGGAAATTACGTTGCCCTTGTCGGACAGATGCGCTCAACTGAGTGCCCCTCTAGTTTTTAATGTTATCTCTCTAATGAGCACTGAAGAAATACAGAAAAGCTTATTACGAGGGTCCTTTGAAGTGTCTTGTTAGAGTGTTGCTGGTGAAATGTCATTTATACTGTTATCTCTCTAATCAGCTCTGAAGAGACACAGAAAAGCTTATTACCAGAGTCGTTTGAAGTGTCTTGTTAGAGTTATGCTGGCAAGACGTGCAGGTGTGTTGGCAGAGTATTTATTTCACACTACCTTATCCCAGCTACCTGGCTTATATCAGTGAACGGGAGGCGGGAGTGTCAGCAAAGTACTTATTTCATATTACCTTATCCCAGCTACCTGGCTTATATCAGTGAACGAGAGGCGGGAGTGTCAGCAAAGTACTTATTTCATATTACCTTATCCCAGCTACCTGGTTTATATCAGTGAAGGAGAGGCGGGAGTGTCAGCAAAGTACTTATTCCACATTACCTTATCCCAGCTATCTGGTTTATATCAGTGAAGGAGAGACGGGAGTGTTAGCAGAGTACTTATTTCACAATACGTTATCGAAGCTATCTGGCTTATATCAGTGAAGGAGAGGCGGGAGTGTCAGCAAAGTACTTATTTCACAATACGTTATCGAAGCTATCTGGTTTATATCAGTGAACGAGAGACGGGAGTGTTAGCAGAGTACTTATTTCACAATACGTTATCGAAGCTATCTGGCTTATATCAGAGAAGGACAGGTGGGTGTTTTAGCAAAGTCTATTGCACTCTACTGTATGCCAGCTATCTGGTTTATATCAGTGAAGGATAGGTGGGAGTGTTAGCACAGAGTCATTATTTCACTCTACTGTATGCCAGCTATCTGGTTTATATCAGTGATGGATAGGCGGAAGTGTTAGCAGAGTCCTTATTTCACACTACCTTATCCCAGCTATCTGGTGTATATCAGTGAGGGATTGACAGTTGTGTTGGGAGAGTACGTTTCTTTAAGCAAGGAAGAAGGAACCAAAGGCCAGAAGGCCGTAAAATTATTCCCTCCAAGAAAATACAAGAACAACACTAGAGGCCCTCCCAAGAGGGAATAACACCAGCCGCGAGCTCATACATATCTAGCGCGGCTCGGAATATGACCTTGATCTTGACGCCTTTCGCCAGTTTCGAACTTGTAGAAAATTTTCATCCCTATAACACGCCAGTAAAATTTTTTGATGATATCTTGGCCGGCTGTGAAAGTATCGTGCTAACAGACACACAGACAGACAGACAGACAGACAAACAGAAAGCAATACTCGTAGGAAATTTTCATCCCTACTTAATACCTTATAAAATTTTATGATAATATCTTGAGCGGTTGTGAAGTTATGGTGGTAACAGACCTTGATCTACTTTCACCAATTTCCAACTCCTGCTCTTTTTTTTTTTTTTTCCTTTACTACATACCTGTAAATTTTTTTTTTTTTATCTTGAGTGGTTGTGAAGTTATCGCGCTAGCGCGCACACACACACACACACACACACACACACACACACACACACACACACACACACACACACACACACAAACTGAAAACAATACTAGCTTTGCTATTGCGGCTGGTACAGTAATAACAGAGACCCAAAATCAAGATCCGTTAATTTAGAGATGCCTGGACACACTGAGTCTGAAAGACAGGAATTCATAGGCAGTAGGAAATACAGAGGAAGACAGCTCCAGAGTTGTCCTGTTGCATACATGAAGGACTGAGAGTAACAGTTAACTCTTGCATTAGAGACTTGGACTTTGGACTGAAAAGGGATGAGAGTTCGTTGCTAGATGGGTGCTATGTTCCCTCTGTAGTTGTGGATGAAAGCAAACTTTTGAAAGGAGCAGTGACCATTAAAGTGACAGAAAAGAGATAAAGATTCAACAGTGTGGTGAAGTGACTGGGGCTGAAGGAAGCCAGTAAGAGGCGGAAAGTTTTTGAGATGAAAAGCCTACTACTCCAAACTGTTGAGAAGTGCTGTATGTGGGAACCTCTTCACCTATGAGAATTATACTCTATACAGGGGTGAATAAAACCCTTGTATAAAGTCAACAGCTGTGTAGGGGAAAAGAAGGCACGGAGTCGGCTTAACACACCCAATCTCTTGGAGGCAGATTTAACAAAAGAGGTAATATATTCTTTCCGAGATAAATCCCGAGAGAATGAAACTCCAGGTATGTTTAAAGAGATGCAGTAATGAGTTGGATATTGTTAGAAAGTATAGGTTGCTCGTGCAGATTTTTTTGGGAAGGGGGACGGGGCATAGATGTAATTTCTTCAGCTGATGTATTTTCTGCCATCACTGGCCTCAGTACTAACAAGGCATATGGGCCTGATGGGGTCCCTCCTGTTGTTCTCAAGAACTGTGCTTCTGTGCTTACACCTTGCCTAGGCAAACTCATTCGCCTTTGTCTGTCAACTTGTACCTTTCCTTCTTGCTGGAAGTTTGCTCTCATTCAGCCAGTCTCAAAGAAGGGTGACCACTCCCAACCCTCCAACTATCGTCCAATTGCTTTAACGTCCTGTATTTCAAAAGTTTTCGAGTCAATTCTCAATAGAAAAATTTTAAGGCATCTTTCCTATCACAACCTTCTTTCCGATCGTCAGTACGGGTTCCGTCAGGGACGCTCCACTGGCAATCTTCTCACCTACCTTTCAGACTCCTGGTCATCCTCCTTTCGGGACTTTGGCGAAAGCTTTGCCATTGCACTTGACATCTCAAAGGGTTTCGATCGAGTCTGGCATAAATCTTTAATTTCCAAACTGCCCTCCTACGGTTTCTATCCTTCTATCTGTGCCTTCATCGCTAGCTTCCTTTCTGGTCGTTCTATAGCCGCTGTTGTAGACGGCCATCGTTCTTCTCCTAGGTCTATCAACAGTGGTGTTCCTCAGGGCTCTGTCCTATCACCAACTCTCTTCCTTTTATTCATCAATGATCTTCTAAGCTGTACATCTAACCCTATCAACTCATACACTGATGACTCCACCCTTCACCTTTCCATTCGGTTCCTGCAACGCCCATCTCAGCAGTTACCTCAACAAGCAAGGGATGAGGCTATGGCACACCTAATGTCTGACTTGGCTCGTATCTCTGACTGGGGTAAAAATAATATGGTTGTTTTTAATGCATCTAAGACTCAGTTCTTACACCTATCAACCCGACAAAATCTTCCACAGGTATACCCACTAATGTTTAATAATATTCAGCTTAATCCTGCATCATCCTTGACCATGCTTGGGGTTTCATTTACTCGGGACTTATCTTGGAAAGATCATATTACATCTCTTGTAAAATCTGCTTCCAAGAGATTGGGTGTGCTAAGCCAACTCCGCTCTTTCTTTACCCCTGCACAATTGTTGACTCTATACAGGGGTTTTATCCGCCCCTGTGTGGAGTACAACTCTCATTTGTGGGGAGGCTCCCCACATACAGCTCTTCTCAATAGGGTGGAGTCAAAGGCTTTTCGTCTCATTAACTCTCCTCCTCTTACTGACTCCCTTCAACCTCTGTCTCTTCGCCGCACTGTTGCATCTTTATCTCTTTTCTATCGCTACTTTAATGGTCACTGCTCTTCTGAATTGTCTGCTTGCATTCCTCCACCTCTACGACGGGCGCGTAGCACCCGTCTAGCAGCAAACTCTCATCCCTTTTCTGTCCAACTCTCTAATGCAAGAGTTAACCGTTACTCCCAGTCTTTCATTTATGCAACAGGTCAACTCTGGAACTGTCTCCCTCTGTCTGTATCTCCTGCTGCCTATGATCTCCAGTCTTTCAAACGCAGTGTGTCCAGGCATCCCAAAATGATCGGATCTTGAATTTGGCTCTCTATTGTATTTTGTTTTTCTCTTGGAGGGAACTGTTACTGCGGGCTCATGGCCTTTGGTTCCTTCTTCCTCGCATAAAAAAAAAAGTGTAGAGTTTTGGAAGCATTAAAAACAACAAGATTACTATTACCCTAATCAGAGATATGAGCCAAGTCAGACATTAGGTGTGCCATAGCCTCATCCCTTGCTTGTTGAAGTAACTGCTGAGATGGACGCTGCGGGAAGCGAGTGGAAAGGTGAAAGATGGATTCATCAGCGTATGAATGGATAGGGTTAGATGTTCAACTTAGGAGGTCGTGGATGAATAGAAGGAATAGAGTTAGTGAAAGGGCAGAACCATGTGGAACACCACTGCTCTATGAGTGGAACGGTGGCTGGCTACAGCAGTGGCTATAGAACGACCAGAACTGAAGCCAGAGATGAAGGCACAGATGGAAGGATAGAAACAGTAAGAGAACAGTTCGGAAATTAAATATTTATTTCAGATTTTTTTTTCACACTACCTTATACCAGCTATCTGGTTTATATCAGTGATGGATAGGCGGGTGTGTTAGCAGAGTACTTATTTCACACTACCTTATCATCGCTATCTGGTTTATATCAGTAACCATGGTCCACACTACCTTATCACTGCAATCTGGTTTATATCAGTAACCATGTTCCACACTACCTTATCACTGCAATCTGGTTTATATCAGTAACCATGGTCCACACTACCTTATCACTGCAATCTGGTTTATATCAGTAACCATGTTCCACACTACCTTATCACTGCAATCTGGTTTATATCAGTAGCCACGTTTCACACTTCCCAATCATCGCTGTCTAGTTTATATCAGCAGTCGCGTTTCAGGCTACCTTATCGCTACCTAGTTAATATCAAGTCACATTCACGCTGAATTTGGCACTGATCCTTAGCGCCGCGTTGATCCCCTCAACGACAACCCCAAAATGCATTAAAAATATTTGAAATTGGAGGCGCGACGCTTGGTAAGTGCCCCCAGAGGCCGTCTGATTCACGGAAGCGGAGGAAGAGAGATTGGGAAGGATACGGAGGTGAAAGAGGAGGAGGAACAAGGAAAGGGTGAGATGGAAGAGAGGAGAGGAGCCTGGGAGAGGAGAGGCTGGTAAGACGAAAGAAAAGGAGGCTGAGAAAGAAGAGATGAGAGGAAAGGATAGGAGAGGAGAAGACAGAAAAAGAGGAGAGGAAAGGAGAGAAGAGGAGAATAAGTGAGGAACAGAAAGAAGAGGAAGCTGAAAGAAGAGAGGAAAGCTGCTGAGAGAAGGCTGAGATAGGAGCGGAAAGCAGAGGAGTTGAGACCAAGAAAGGAGAGAAGAGAAGAGCGAAGAGAGAAAAAGTGAGGAGGATAGGGCAGAGCATGGGGAGGAGGGATTGGTAATGAATGGTGGTAATGACACTACATGCAGATGATCATCCACAAAGATGGTGCACATGTCACCGCAACCAATGTTAGATACAATGTCGATTAACAATTAACCCCTTCACCGGCACGCCATAAATATTACTCTAATAAGTCCTTCTGGGGCAAATCTTCTGGCTGGGGTGATACACCGAGGATTTCTTTTATCCATCCTATCTGCATCACTACAATTTTACCATAATCACCATCTCAATCAATATAATTTTATCATATATTACTCAGATTACTACACTAATCTTTACCACCACCACCACTATCATCTTCATTATTACAATCATCTTTACCATCACCATCATCACGTTCACTATTGCAATCATCACCATCACCACCTTTATCACCTTCATTGTTACTATCGTCTTCACCATCATCACCATTGTCACTTTCACTGTTACATTCATCATAATCATCAATCAATGCTAATTTTCCACAATGGACACAAGATATGAAAATGACAAAACGTGAAGAGGGTACCATCAACAGAGCTGGGTCACAATAATTCACATGCTGTAAAACCGATGAATTTCTGTCTTCCACACCACAGGGTAACCAATCCACAAATCACTTCATTAACGACTGAGGGATGGACCTGTTCCGGCATCCGATTTAATTCGATAAAAATTTCATCAGCATTAAATGGATTCTGATTATACGAAATGGGTGAGTAGGATATTTTTGCCGAGTGATTAGGTTAGGGGTGAAGCAATAGAGTTGTGGGTATTGGACAGCCAGGGGTGTTGTGCACAGATTGCTGGTTTGTTGTAATGATGACTTCGATATAATGTGCCACCGGATTACTGGACGACAAGCCAAGAGGAAGTGTCGAGGCCGAGTGGACCAGTGAACTGAATGGAAGAATTAGAAAGTAAAAGAGGCAAAGGAAAAGCGAGGAACAAACGACAGGTAGTTTGTGGAATCTGTTAAATAAAATATTCTATCTATTCTATTGCCAGACGCTTCAATCCCGTTTGGGGTGGCCACAAACAAATCGCCTCCAAGTCGCCCTGTCCCCCACCATTTCACTGCCCTGCTCCCAACTCACACACCCCTCTCTCATATACCTCTCCACCCCATCCCTCCATCTCATCCTCGGCCTCCCCCTCCCTCTTCCCCCCTCCACCTCACTCACACACACTCTCTTCGTCAGTCTTTCACCCTCCATCCTCTCCACATGGCCAAACCACCTCAGTGTGTTCCTCATAACGCTTCCTATCACATCCACATCCACACCATAAAGCTTCTTTATATCCTCATTCGTCAGCCTGTTTCTCCATGTGACTCCACAGGCTCCTCTTAAATAACTTATTTCCACTGCTCTCACTCTTGACTTGTGTCCTTCCAGCAACGTCCAAGCTTCACTTCCATACGTTAGAGTTGGTATCACAATACTGTCATGTAGTAACTTTTTCACTTCCATGCTCACTTCCCTGTTTCTTATCACTGCTTTCAAAGAACCAGCAACTTTCTTCCCTGCTGTACCCTTTCATTCACTTCACCCTCCAAACCTCCATCCTTACTCATCACACTACCGAAGTACTTAAACGTACTCACATTTTCCAATTCCTCACCATCCAATCTCTTTGTACATTCACTGACTTCACCTCTCTCAAAGACCATCACTTTACTCTTCCCTACATTCACGTTAAACATAAATATACTACAGAATTTAAAAGCAAATTGAGAAAACTTTGCAACCTTCATCAACATACAATAAAGAAGAATACATCACTCACGGAGTGCACACTTCAGCCAATGACTACGAAAGACGACATCAGTAACTCAAATAATCATCATCATCATCATCATCATCATCATCATCATCATCATCATTATTATTATTATTATTATTATTATTATTATTATTATTATTTTTATTATCTATCTATCTATCTATTGCCAGACGCCTCAATCCCGTTCGGGGTGGCCACAAACAAATTGCCTCCAAGTCGCCCTGTCCTCCGCCATTTCACTGCCCTGCTCCCAACTCACACCCCCCTCTCTCATATACCTCTCCACCCCATCCCTCCATCTCATCCTCGGCCTCCCCCTCCCTCTTCCCCCCTCCACCTCACTCACATACACTCTCTTCGTCAGTCTTTCACCCTCCATCCTCTCCACATGGCCAAACCACCTCAGTGTGTTCCTCATAACGCTTCCTATCACATCCACATCCACACCACAACGCTCCTTTATATCCTCATTCGTCAGCCTGTCTCTCAATGTGACTCCACAGGCTCCTCTTAAATAACTCATTTCCACTGCTCTCACTCTTGACTTGTGTCCTTCCAACAGCGTCCAAGCTTCGCTTCCATACGTTAGAGTTGGTATCACAATTCTGTCATGTAGTAACTTTTTCACTTCCATGCTCACTTCCCTGTTTCTTATCACTGCTTTCAAAGAACCAGCAACCTTTCTTCCCTGCTGTATCCTTTCAAGCACATCACCCTCCAAACCTCCATCCTTACTCATCACACTACCCAAGTACTTAAACGTACTCACATTTTCCAATTCCTCACCATCCAACCTCGCTGTACATTCACTGACTTCACCTCTCTCAAAGACGATCACTCTACTCTTCCCTACATTCACCTTTAGATTCCGTTTCTTACACACTCTCCCAAACTCATCCACCAAGCCTTGCAGCTCCCCTTCGTCTTCACTCAACAACACAGTATCATCTGCAAACAACAGTACAGGGAGTTTCCAAACACTATCCTCTCTCACCAGGGACACTCCAACATCCACTACCCTAACTTGTACCTCTTTTATTACCCCATCCATGTACAGATTGAACAACCACGGAGACATGACACATCCCTGTTTCAACCCAACTTTCAAAGAGAAAAATTCACTTAGTTCACCATCCACACGCACTGCAGCCTTCGCACCATCGTACATACTCTTCACAGCATTCAACAACTTCCCATCTACTCCATATATTCTTAACACTTTTCATAATCTTTGTCTATCCACCCTGTCATATGCTTTCTCCAAATCCATGAAAGCCGCATACAACTTCTTTCCCTTCTCTAGAAACTTTTCCACTAAAGATCTAAGAATGAATATCTGATCTACACAACCTCTTCCCTTCCTAAAGCCTCCCTGTTCTTCTCCAACTAATTTCTCTGTTCTTTCTCTAACTCTGTCAATAAGTATCCTACCATACACTTTTCCTGTTATACTAAGAAGACAAATGCCCCTATGATTACCACACACTTCTTTTTCCCCTTTTCCTTTGTACAAGGGAATAATTATACCTGACTTCCAATCCTCCGGGACTCTACCTTCCTCCCAGGCCAATCTGCACATCTTCCACATCCATTCTACTACTATCTCTCCCCCATGCTTCAGCATTTCACCACACACTCCATCAATTCCTGGGGCTATCCCCAATTTAACCTTCTCCATTGCTTCCACAACTTCTATCCTACTGATTTCTTCCTGTCTTCTCACCTCCCTCCTTCTCCCAGCCATTCCCCAGCCACTTATACTCGCATTACTTCCATCCTCTATGTTCAAGAATTCCTTAACCCCTAAAGCGCGGCCATCGATAGCCGATCCCCCCCCCTGTGGCGGGGTTGTATCGCGGTCTGAGTACCTGTAGGAAAATATTTGCCAAAAATCAGAGATTAATCCTAGAACATTATAATTTTTATGGCAGATAGTACTTACATTCAGCTTTCTCCAGAGACAGGTTCTGAGCCTTCGTGGACTACCCAAGGACTTGTGGAGACTTGCAAATTTGGGATACAAAATCTTCACTTTCACACCTCCAGCAACCCGGTTTCCCCTCTACCACAGCCTCAATCTGTCACAGTACACTTTATACTAGAACGTACAGGTAGTTTGGAATCCGTATTTGTACAATAAGCACTGAAAATAAGGCTAAAGTCAACGGAGCGTGCGGCCGACATGCAGCGCGGCAGCGGTCTTCCCGTCACTGAACAAACATTTCCCTTTTCACAGCTAAAAACACGTATACTACATTATTTTCCATCATAGTACTTCCCAAAGGCTCGCTTGGCACTGTTACGGCCATAAAAATCACTGTCACTGCCAGTATTGTGAAGCGGGAATGAGAAAGACCACCGCGGCCCGATTTTATTCTGCCTTACGCCAGTCACTTTATTCTCGCTCCTGTCGGCCACTAGCACTTCATTTCTATCGCTCACTTTCACTCTAGCTGTCAGTTTAGTGCCTAATTCATCACTGTCACTGTCATTACTTATAAAAATAATATTTCCTACACACCAAACTGTCACTGTCATAACATAGAGTAGAAAAATATGCTTTCAACTTCTTACACTGGAGTGATTGTCACTCTGATTCTATACTTATATTATTACTATGTACAATAATTTACTCTGAAATCACTGTCACTGCTTTTACAACTACATACACTAATTTACACTCAACTGACTGTCACTGTCAGTACGTACAAGAAAACTAAACACTAGTATCACTGTCACTCTCAGTATTATTTACATATTTCCACCCTTATTTTCAATATCTACTCAGGCTGTGGTAGTCAAAGAAACACGGGTATGCGCACAGGGGAATCTGACGCTCTTTGCACTGCAAGGAGGTGCGTCTAAAAGTTCGTTCTTGTCGGTTTGTGTGGCTGCAAACATAGCACCTCCTCAGTGCTTTCCCCCTCTTGGCAGTGCTAGGCAGTGGCTCCAAGCGGTGTCGCTGAAGGTAGTCCTGGCACTGTAGGCGGTCTGGAGGTGTCTGTGAGTGGCGCCTGGCACCTGATGGCAGTACCTGCCCAAAACGCTGAAGCAGCTGGTAGACACAAGTCTTTGAAAACCGCCTGAGAGAGTAGTTAGCTGGCTTCCTGTTCTTGATCTTATACAGGATGAAGGCGTTCAGCATGCACATATCCAGCAAGTGTAAGAACACCTTCCTGTACCAACGCCGGTTCCTCCTCAGGCAGTCAATCTCTCCGATCATCATATCGGACTTGTCCACCAGCCGCATATTGACGTTGTAGTCAATTACAGCATCAGGCTTCATCACAGGATCGCCAGTCCTTCTGTCGACCTTCCCTGTGGCTTGCATTTCCCCCTTGTGGACTGTGGTGAGCATATTGACGATCCTCTTGTCGTGCCACCGTATCGCCAGCATCTCTGATTTCTTCAGGTGCACGTCTCCCCACTTTGATCTTCCAGCCTCGGGGAAGGCAGGGTAGTGTGCCCTATTGCTCCTGACAGTGCCACAGGATCCGACGCCGTGCTCCGAAAGGTACTTGGCGAGTTTGGGTGCTGTATAATAATTGTCCGTATACAGGACATGATTCCCGCCGAAGTACTTTTCCAGAAGCACTTTCATCACAGAGCCAGAGAACAAGGGGGTCGGTCTTGTCCAAGTCCACATTGCTGGTGGTGTAGATAACAAAGTCTAGGATGAACCCCATCTTGCAGTCGCACAGCACGAAAAACTTTATTCCAAAGCGGTGGCGTTTGTTAGGAATATACTGCACGAACCGAAGACGGCCCCTGAACAAAACCAAGGACTCGTCGATCACTACTTTCTTGAAGGGCCGAAGGAACGTCATAAACTTGTCCTTGATCATGTTCAGGATTTCCCTCACTTTCCATAGGGGGTCAGTCTGGGAAGGCTCAACGTTGTTTGCGAAGTGAAGGTACGTCATGAGTTGTCTGAAACGATC
This sequence comes from Coenobita brevimanus, assembly GCF_032717465.1. Lineage (NCBI taxonomy): Eukaryota > Metazoa > Arthropoda > Malacostraca > Decapoda > Coenobitidae > Coenobita > Coenobita brevimanus. The sequence continues at coordinate 17,547,502 of NC_136970.1, read as the reverse complement.
CCGAGTCATGTACTTGTTGAAGATGGGTGTGGGGCAAAGGTCGTCAGCACTCCAGTACTCCTCGAGCTTGTGCTTCCAGTTATGTGGCATCAGAAGCATCAAGCCGATGAATACAAATAGTTCCCGGATCATCACAGGAACCCATGCTGCCATCCGTGACGTGGATGGCGTTGCACCTTCACCTTCACGAACTGCAGCACATTGTCCTTCGTACCGGTTGGTCTCGGTACAAATCTGCTGCATGACTTCGTCATCCAGGAAGGCCAACAGGTAGTCCAAGCATTCACCACCCTCAGGGACAGGGAAGTCAGCCTGGATCCCACGCCCAGTGGAATCAAAGGGCAGATCCTCTGGCACAAAATCAGAGCCCTCAGACCACACGAAGGCATCCAGAGTGCCCTGCCTAGGTTGGGAGTGGGTGGGTGCGTCGGAGGATGAGGCAGGCCGTGTGGCAGTGGGTGAGGCAGGCGATGAGGCAGTGGGTGAGGCAGGCCATGTGGCAGTGGATGAGCTAGGTCGGGCCTGTGCGGTTGTGGTGGTGGTGGGGAGAGTGGGAGAAGGTTCAAGGTCACTCGCAGTAGGCTGGGTGGTGAGTTGCCTAGTGCGATAAACCTTACTACTAATTTTAGCACTAGGAGACACTTTCCTACTCATGCCAGGACGAACACGGGGCCTACGGAAACCTCTACGAATACCAAACTGCCTACTTCCCTTGTGAGGTGGTGAAGGAGACTCCGAAGACTCAGGAGAAAGCACACAGATGAAGATGACGAGAGAATGGGGCTAGGGGTGTGAGGCGGTCTGGCGGCGGCGTGACCTGAGGTTGGGGACAATGGCTGGCCTGAGGAGAACAATGACTGGGAACCGGGGTCACAACTTTGCTTCTTCTTGGTCCCCTTGCCATACGCCACTCCCTTCTGCACTGGAGCCTAGCCTGACGAGGTTCTAGGCACACCAACTGTCTCTTCCTGCACCTCAGACTCAGCACTCGATAAAGTGTCTGATTCAGCAAGGCTCGACAACACCGGAACGTCACTACCGTAGTCCATAGAGGCTTTCAGTAATTCTAGGCCTAAAGCAGACTCACTCAGGCCCTTTCCACTCCATAGTAAGGGTTTTGAAGGGGTAGAGGTCACAAAGCCCTTTTTCGGAGGGCTTGAAGGCACTGACTCGGAAGAGCTAGAATTCGACATAATGTCACCTTGAAAGCCTGCGGTAAACTGACATTAAACAGGGGCAAACTGCGCCAAAAAAAGCTAGTGTGACAACTGGGGAAACAAGCATTTCCAATTAGCATAAACTGCTTGCAAGAGGAAAGCGCAGATTGACATTTCTGAGCAGTCTGCGCGCTGCCATATATCATGGCGAGGGTGGCCGGGCCGCGGTGGGGGGGTGGGTAAAAAAAAAGATACTTGGCAACAATGGAGGTCAGTGGTACAAAGGTCAAGTATGCTAATAGTAGCTAAAGGGTGGCGGTACTGATAAACAATACCAGCTTGAACCTGCTTGCCCGCGTTTATTCAAAATTAACTCGAATCGCAAACGCGACGATCTGCCATTATGTCCTTTTCGGCGAGCGTCGCAAATGCGACGCCCCGCGTTTTAGTGGTTAAAGTGTTCTCTCCATCTGCTCACTTTTTCTCCCTTCTCCACTAGTAATCTACCATTTTTATCTTTCACTCCCCTGCTAACTTCACTTCCACCCTGTCTTACTCTTTTCACCTCTTTCCAGAACATTTTCTTACAGTCCCTCCACTTTACACTCAAATTCCTTCCAAAATCCTCATCCACTCTCTTCTTTCTCTTACTAATCTTTTCACCTGTCTCTTTCTTTCTACATATAACTCTCTTTTCCGCCTCTCAACTTCTTCTACGCCCCTATTTCTCATCCATTCATTGTATGCTTTCTTATTTTGTGCCACAGCCTGTCTCACATCTTCAGTCCACCACGCTGTTCCTTGCACCCCTCTCCGTCTTCTCTTCCTTCCACACACCACATCACATGCTGCACATATTTCTTCTGTAAATATCCTACACACACCTTCCAAGTCTCCCATCTGCTCCAATTCATATTTGCTCAATCGTTCCTCCACTTCTCTCTTATACTCTGCCTTTTTCTCATCCTCTTGTAACCTTTCCACTCTCCTTGCAACTACTCCTTCCTCTCGTCTTTCCCTTCTTCTATTCCTCTATCTTACTTGAATCCTAATTCTGGCCACCACCAAGTAGTGGTCAGAAAGTCCACTCCCCCAACCTCTATAAGCTCTTGCATCCATTACACATCTTCGCATCCTTTCACCCACACACACATAATCAATCATTGCCTTCCTTTCATTCAGTTCACCACCCACCCTTCTCATCACTTGCCATGTATACCTGTGGATCATTTTATGCCTGAAGAGGGTATTGGCTATCACCAACCCCCTCCCAGCACAAATGTCCACTAACGCACTCCCATTCTCATCTATCTCAGCAGGCACACCCCACTCACCAACTATTCCATCCACCTTCACATTCCCTACTTTACCATTCATATCACCAATCAAAAACACTCTCTCATTCCTTCCAGAATTTTCCATGCACACCAGAACTCTTCTCTCACTCTTCTATCACGATCTTGCGTTGGCGCATACACACACACAATCGCCCACATTTGTATTCCAACTTTCAACTTTACCCACACAATCCTTGACCCAACCGATCCATACTGTCTTATGCTCTTCTTCCATCTTTTACGCACAACTATACATACTCCTTCCTTTGCTCTCTCATTCTCACCTACTCCTGCACATATACCCCATCCATACTCCTATTCTCTCACACTTTCTCCTCTCCATTTTGTTTCAGTTATTCCACATACATCCACTTTCGCACCCTCAAGCACCTGGACAGTCTCTCTCTCTTTCACCTCATCATTCGCTCCTCTTACATTCCTTGTACCCATTACCAAGTCCTTTGTCCGCTCCTGGGTCGTCATCGTTTGGTCAGTCCTTGTCCGAGGCTTCTTGTTTGTTTTTTTAGTTAGTTGTTTTCCGGGGAGGGGCACTAACCCTCTGCCAACCCTTTTAGTCGCCTTTTACGACAAGCAGGGATACTGGGGGAGTATTCTTGAAAAAACCCCTACCCCCAGGAGGTTATTACTGTTATCTATCTATCTATCTATTGCCAGATGCCTCAATCCCGTTTGGGGTGGCCACAAACAAATCGCCTCCAAGTCGCCCTGTCTCCCGCCATTTCACTCCCCTACTCCCAGCTCACACCTCCCCCTCTCATATACCTCTCCACCCCATCCCTCCATCTCATCCTCGGCCTCCCCCTCCCTCCCCCCACCCCACCCACACACCCCCCCGCCAGCCCCCCACCCTCCACCCCCTCCACACTGTTATTATTATTATTATTATTATTATTATTATTATTATTATTATAAAAATTAAAAGAATAATAACAACACCAGTACTACTACTACTACTACTACTACTACTATTATTACTACTACTACAACAACTACTACTACTACTATTAACAGTAATAAGAAAAACAATAACAATACTAATACTTTTACTCCATAAAGTGATATGGGCATTTTTATATAAAATTAAAACTGGAAACCTACAAGATTACATTTACATTATTTCAAACTATGCGTGATCAAACCTGACCTTACCCTGCAACGTCTACGCTTGATCTGTTGTGCTCACATATTGCAACTTTTGTCAAGAGAGGTCCGTCATCCCATCCAATAATTTTGATTAAAATCAGAGTAGAACTATTCGTTCTAGCACGTGAGATTAATTCCTGCCTTGATATCTCAAAGTATTTTTACCCGATTTTAACGATATTTAGTGGACGTGTTGAGGAGTAGCCCACGGGGATTATCCCAGTGTTTCAAAATCATCTTAAAGATAAGTCTCAAAACGCATGATAAAGCTTCACTTTACCCCGCAACCTTGAAGTCTAACCTATTATGCTCAAATCTCGTAAGTACTGTATGGAGGAACCATCAACCATTCCACAGAATTTGGTAACAGAATAACACTATACGTTTTGGCACGACAGGAACTGTTCCCGCTGTGCCAGAACCATTCTTTAGACCGGCTTAAGAATAGTTTCAGACTTAAAATAAGGAAGAATTTTTTGTCTGAGTTCAACCTAAAGTGATAGTGTCTTGAGGGGTAGCCCATGACAATCCCGCCTGTTCTTCAGAATCATATCTTAAAGATTATTATCACAACGCAGGATCAAACTTGACTTATATACCTTGCAATGCCAGTGTTTAGCCTATTGTGCTCAAATCTCTTAACTACTCCCATGAGGGGTCTGTCAAGCCATCTGCCAAATTTTGTAAAACCTGGAGTAAACTTTGTTTTCGCACTCCCGGAACTACTCTCTTGGGGTGGGAACTATGAAATTAACCCCTTAACCGCGGGGCGTCACTTTCGTGATGCTTGGCCACAATGGATCATACCGCGGGGCGTCACTTTTGTGATTCTGTGTTATTTTGAATTATCCCGGGCTCTCAAGTGGTGGCTTGTATCATCTATCAGTACTGCCAATGTCCAACACTAGTCAGCACTCCAAATCTCATCTGTACTCCCATCCATTGTTGACAATTTAGCGATTTTACCCCCTTCGTGACTCCCCTCCCTACCTGCCCTCCATTACCCTCTCCTCTCACCTCCCACGCCGCACTGCGCTATACAAACTTGCCCCTGATTTTTCCACAGATTTCATCCATTGAAATAAGCCCTATGCCCTATACTTATACCAAATAATATATACCAAAAAAAAAAAAAACAGGTAAGTGATAGTGTTATACACCAGAAATTGGCTAATTATCACCTGACAAAACCTCACGTGCATTCATTCGCTACATTACCACGGTAATTTCCCCTTTGATTTATGCTTTGTAATCGATGTCTGTAATAAAAATATATATCAGAAAGGAAGGGAGAATCCTAACTGACATTTACATTCACCTGGAACTACCTATTTCTTTATTTATTGCCGAGATTTTCTACCTATAAAAAATTAGCCTGTAAGTTAGCAGCAGTCAGCCTAAAGTGTCATTGTCAACCCTTCCCTTCTGAGATAAGCCGCGGCATTTAGTTCCTTGTCCTCCGCTGTAGAGAAACCATGTCGCACTCGTGCCCCGCCATTCCTGCCGCTTCTGCGCCCATTGCAAAGGGCCCCATGACCTCTACTCCTAAGAAAAGTGGTGAGGCAAGCAGGAAAGGCCTTAGTGACTCTGCAGTGGCACGTGAACTGGCAGAATTGTCCATGATAATGATGGACAGTGACTATGACGATTCGGGTGAATCGTGTGATGAGCCGGGTGAGGTTATCGCACCAGAAACAGCAACAACGAGTGCTACAGTAAGTGAATCAGTGTCTAGCTCCAAGGGAAAGGAGCCTTTAGTGCAGCAAGGACAAGAATTTGGGAAGGGAGTGAAAAGGCGGCATGTTAGCCCCAGAACAATGCCCCCATGTGACCCAGCCCACCATGAGTCACGAGTGCATTCACCTCCCGTTCCCCAGGCCCCGCTTTACTCATCTCTTCATCATCGTCGGCTGAGTTATCTCCGGAGTCTTCGTCGTCGGAGTCACCACCAGCATCAACAGTGAAGGCAGGCCGTAGAGGTAGAGGTAAATCAAGGAGAGTGAAAAGTAGTGTAGCTAGTAGGGTAAGGGCTGCTAGTGCTGTACGGCAACCTAGGGTCAGTGAGAGTGACCTTGACCGAGATAAACCTCCCTCACAGCCAACCTCCACCACCACCACCACCACCACCCGCCCTACACCGCCATGACAGGGAATCCTGGACGCCTTCGCGTGGACGGAAGGGTCAGATTTTGTCCCCGAAAATCTAGTTTTTGATGAGAGCTCCTCAGGAGTTCAGCCTGCCTTCACTATGGACGAAAATGCTGAGTGTGTCGACTACCTTTTGGCCTTCCTAGATGACGAAGTCATGCAGCACATATGTGATGAAACCAACAGGTATGAATCACAACGTGCTGCAAGTGGTACAGGTGCAGCCAAGATGCAACAGTCCATGCTGGGAGTGCAGGAGCTGTATGTGTTCTTTGCCCTCATGCTTCTCATGCCACACTCCAAGAAGCATGAGTTGGAAGAATACTGGTCCATGGACCCCTTACTACCCTCACCCACCTTCAATAAGTACATGGCCAGAGATCGCTTCCTGAACATCGTGGGAAACCTGCACTTTGCTGACAGCGATGTACCTTCCCAAACCAACCCACTCTGGAGGATCCGGGAGATTCTGAGCAGAATGAAGGATAAGTTCATGTCATTCTTCCACCCCTTTCAGAAGGTTGTCATTGATGAATCCTTGGTTTTCTTCAGAGGACGTCTTCGGTTTGTTCAGTACATTCCAAGCAAACGCCATCGCTTTGGAATTAAGTTCTTTGTACTGTGCGACTGTAAGACGGGGTACATCCTTGACTTCGTCATATATTCAGCCAGCACTGTCGATCTCGATAAAACACACCCCCTTGGCTTCTCAGGCTGTGTAGTGAAAGTGCTCCTAGAAAAGTATTTTGGTGGGAATCATGTGCTGTATACAGACAACTACTATACAGCACCGAAACTTGCCAAATACCTTTCTGAGCACGGCATTGGCTCCTGCGGCACTGTGAAAAGTAATCGTGCCAACTTCCCCAAATTCCCAGAGGCGGGAACCTCGCAGCGAGGAGACTTGCACCTACGCAAGTGTGAGAAGATGCTGGCAATACGGTGGCATGACAAGAGGGTCGTGCACATGCTCACCACCGTACATAAGGGCGAGATGAGAGACAGTGGGAAGGTCGACCGTAGGACAGGCGAACCTGTGATGAAACCTGATGCTGTGTTGGACTATAATATCAACATGCGGCTGGTGGACAAGTCCGACATAATGATTGGTGAGATCGACTGCCTCAGGAAGAATACTAGGTGGTACAGGAAAGTTTTTCTGCATCTCATAGATATGACGATGCTGAACGCCTTCATCCTGTACAAGATGAAGGTCAAGCCACCCAAGTCCTTCTCCCTGAGGTTGTTCGCCAGGACTTGTGTCCAGCAGCTGCTGGAAAGATATGGTAGGGTGCAAGCAGCAACTCCAAGGCGCCATCCAGTAACACTTCCCGACCGACTTGAGCAGAGGGCGTATATGGATCAGCACAGACTTGAGCTAATGCCTGCCACAGGGAAAAGGAAGGCTGCAATTCGCAGGTGTCAGGTATATGCTCATACCACACGCCGCACACCTGAGCATAAACACACCTCTTGGCAGTGCGCTGAGTGCCAGGTTCCCCTCTGTGTTACCTGCTTCTTCGATTACCACAGCCAGAAGCAGTTCTAACAGTGCAAGTGTGGAAGCAGAATTATTTGGAAATAATGTGTAAATAATGTGTAAATAGCAGGTGAAAGCAATGGATGTTCAGTTCATATGATTGAACAGTGTATTATAGTTTTATCTTACTGAAACTGACAGTGAATAACATAGTGTAAGTAAAATAGCAGGGTAAATATTGAAAATAGAATAGAAAATGTAAATAGTAATGTAAGTAATTAGTAATATAAGAATATGAGTACAAATAATTTATGTTATAACAGTGAAAGTGAATCCGTGGCTCTCTACGTATTTTACTGAATGAAAAATTGAATGACTTCAGTGACAATACTCTGATACGACTGAAGGAAACTTATGGAGAAAGACTCCAGATATATATATATATAAGTGTGATATAGTAATAGAAATATAAAGTGTGAGGGGTTTTATGAATAATAAATGACAGAGTGCCTACGGCGAACTAGCGCAAGTGCGACCATCAGACGCGCTCGTAATTTCCATTGCTTTCAGTGTTTTTTTTTTTTTAGTATGGATCCCAAACTACTTGAAAATTGTAGAATAGTGTTTATAGTGTTTGTATCTGGCTGTGGTAATCATATTACGGGTTGTCGGGAAGTGTAAAGTGGAGACTTCGTTACCCTACTTCAGAGGTCTCCACAAGTCCTACGGTAACCGACGAAGGCTCAACAATCATTCCAGGAGAAAGCTGAAGGTATGTGCCATAAGAATATGTAATTTTATTATTCTAGGACTAATAACTGATTTTTGGCAAATATTTTTTGAGAGTCTGTTGGAGCCCAAATAACCCCGCGGGACACGCAAGTCATTGGTAAACAAGCCCGCGGTGTAGGGGTTAAGGGACGTGAGAATAGTTCAGGACATAATATAGCGATCAGTTTTTATCCGATCGTACCCAGATTTGGTGGAGGTGTTGAGGGGTACATCACTATCAACACTACAAGGTTTCAGAAACACCTTAAAGATCAACGTCGCAACGCTTGAAGAAGTTTTACCTTACCCCGTAAACTTCTTTTTGAGATATCGTGTGGACAAACAAATATACAGGTAGACAAAAGGGGTGAATACACAGCCTACCGCAAGTCCGTAGGCGGAGGTAAAAATATATTTGCTGTTACAGGTAGACAACTTTTAGAGAGAGAGAGAGAGAGAGAGAGAGAGAGAGAGAGAATAAAAAACACCCTGTCATCGCATTCTACCCTGCCTCTAATCACCGTACCTCACACACAGTAATGATAGAAATGGTATGGTATTTTTGTCGGCCAACTGTGCACCTGGCTGGTTAATTAATGTAATGGCCAGGGCAGGTGTGAAAGCTAAATGACAATGCCATTCACACCAGGACAAATTATAAATCCTTGAATGTGTACCAATACGTGTTGTGTTTCAGTTTTTTTTTAGATAAAACGACCGTCAAAAATTGGTGTGCGTCTCTGCCTTAACGGTCTCAGCTTTAAGAACTGATCACAATTCAGTTCTGTCTACTACAGTCTTGCCAGAAGGAGTTTTTCACTATTAATTTTTGGCATGTGTTTCCAGCATCGTATTTTCTGCTTAATAGGACAGAACAAATATGATCCAGGTAATCAGGAACAACTGGATTCTCTAATGATATTGTAACCGTGAGGTTTATAATACCCTAGTTTACGCTCAGTTCCTCCAGTATTAACTTGTCTGATGGATGATGAGGACGATGGTGATATGATGCACGGCAAGCTGAGTAAACAAGGCGGCCAAAGCCAAACAAACGAAAAGTATTTTGCATAGATAAAAATATAGAGGAGTGCGTTAAAGTAAAGTAAGATATGTCAGAGTTACTTCAGCAGACAAAATGGGAATAGTCTGCCTGGATAAGATGCAAAGCAGGATATTTATATGAAAGCTGTTGCAAGGCAGAAACTGTTTAGCTAGGTGTGCAAAGTTATGTGAAGAATATACCAAGAAAAACAGAAAAATGAGAACTAGTTTATGGATGGAAGTAAATGGACCCGAGTTGACTTTATTATACATATTACAAGATTAGGAGAGAAAACCAAAAACTTGCGGAGAAAAATTAAAATTAAGTATTAATCTGACAAACTTAATAGAGGATCATTTTTTACTTTAACTATATTATCAGTGTCAGGAGAGTAGTGTGCGGAGCAGGTAACTCAGGTGCAGCACTACTGGTTCTTTTACTTTAACATGGCCTATATTTTCGTCCTTTTGCAGCTTATTTCACATAGTTCAATGGCGAAGTAAGACAAAAGTAAGATTCTGCATCCATTCCACGGCACATCTTCGTGATTATCTTCATATTTCAGTGTTAATCTAGTGTTACAACTCAGTATTCAAGATGGAGCAGTGGCAATATTGGACCAGGTTAAAGCAAAGAGTATTGTGGTGTAACTGGTGTTGTATCAGAAGCCTGGAAAATGAGGGTGAAAGGAAACACCAACCCACACACAATGGTGACGGACCAGCGTGGGGGAGAAGGGTGGCATGTGTAAAAAATATACACTGGATAAACAAGAAACAGAAATGACGTTTATCGCAACAGAAAGAAAGAAACGCAAGAAAACACAGACACTACCACACATTCTCTTTCTCTCTCTCTCTCTCTCTATTTCACAGTATATTCTCTACGTCTTCTTCCAGTTTCCGTCCACCTCACACTTACACACACAGTATTACACACTCCCTCTCAGTGATCCCTTTCCCCCCTCCCTCTCTCTCTCTCTCTCTCACACACACACACACACACACACACACACACACACACACACACACTTTCAGTATACTGGGTGGATAATGTGGTCACATGTGTGCTTCTGTGATAAAGGTAATGAATAAGGCGAGGGTTTTGGAAGGCTAATGTGAGGCAGGCAGGGAGAAAGAGCGAGGCAAAAAAGGCGCAACGTAACACGAGTGGAAGGGGGGATACGAAGGAATATAACAATCAGTTTTGTAAAACTTCTTCCATCACATCCTCTCCACCCCATACCCTTCTTCCAACTCTCCCTCCTTCCCCTTTTCCTAATCATTTCTCCTCATTTTCTACCCATCGACTTATTCACTCACCTAACTTTCAGCCCTTCATTCTCTCAGTCGGCCATAAGGTGCACTAAGAATATGAATAATAGTGTCGGCTGGAGTCATACGTCAAGATTTATGTGGAGAGAGAGAGAGAGAGAGAGAGAGAGAGAGAGAGAGAAGCTGACTCCATCCCTTACACCACCTCACTTCGTGCCTGTTAAATATCACTGCTATCCCTCACACCACCTCACTTCCTGCCTGTTAAATATCACTGCCATCCCTCACACCACCTCACTTCCTGCCTGTTAAATATCACTGCCATCCCTCACACCACCTCACTTCCTGCCTGTTAAATATCAATGCCATCCCTTACACCACCTCACTTCCTGCCTGTTAAATATCACTGCCATCCCTCACACCATCTCACTTCCTGCCTGTTAAATATCACTGACATCCCTCACACCACCTCACTTCCTGCCTGTTAAATATCAATGCCATCCCTCACACCACCTCACTTCCTGCCTGTTAAATATCACTGCCATCCCTCACACCATCTCACTTCCTGCCTGTTAAATATCACTGACATCCCTCACACCACCTCACTTTCTGCCTGTTAAATATCACTGACATCCCTCACACCACCTCACTTCCTGCCTGTTAAATATCACTGCCATCCCTCACACCACCTCACTTCCTGCCTGTTAAATATCACTGCCATCCCTCACACCACCTCACTTCCTGCCTGTTAAATATCACTGCCATCCCTCACACCACCTCACTTCCTGCCTGTTAAATATCACTGACATCCCTCACACCACCTCACTTCCTGCCTGTTAAATAACACTGACATCCCTCACACCACTGCACTTCCTTGCTGAACAGACTGAGGGTTTATTGAATTACCATCGTTCTATGTAGTTTATTTTACTCTTGGAAAGATATTTTAGATTGTTCTCCACTCTCTCTCTCTCTCTCTCTCTCTCTCTCTCTCTCTCTCTCTCTCTCTCTCTCTCTCTCTCTCTCTCTCTCTCTCTCTCTCTCTCTCTCTCTCTCTCTCTCTCTCTCTCTCTCTCTCTCTCTCTCTCAATGCTGGCCACGTCCCACCCTCCTAGACGCTTGAGGAGGCACTGAACCACCACAAATTATATCAGGTTCACGTACTGGACACCTGAGGCTTTGTTTGTGTTGGGGGGATTTTTGAGAGAAACGACTACAAAGAGAAGAGAGAGAATAGGCAGCAGAGCAGACAGAAAGTGTGAAGGGAGAGGAAGAAAGACAAGAAAAGGAGGAAACATGATGTGATGAAGGGCATACTGCAGGAAGGTCTTATGTATTGCTGCCTAATTAGACTCGAAAGGTGAAAGTGAGAGAAAGAATGTGTGTTTTATTATTATGATGATGATGACCATGGGAAAAATGGGATGGATAGAATAAGGTAAGTGAAACAGAAATACAAGGAGAATGAAAAGTTATTGATAACGAGTGCATTAAGTATTGACATCCAATACAAAGTCTCTACCGGATGACAACCATACATATAGTATGCAGTTGACTCTGGGAGTAGATGTCTGGTTGTTGCATGCGACACACCGTCATGGTATGAGGAACAATTGTGTGAAGTTACATCAAAGTCCGTCCACGCATGTGGAAATAACTGAGAGGACACGATATTGCAAACGAACGGCACCCGACCTTGTTTGAGCCTCAAGTGTGACCTTGACCTTAGGAGTAGATGGTTGGTTGTTTTGCGTGACATACCATCATGGTATGGGGAACAAATGTGTAAAATTACATCAATATCTGTCCATACAGGTGGAAGTTTTTCAGTGGACACGAATGTAGGTATGGCTCTTAAGAATGAAAGGACCCGAGCATGTTTGAACCCCAAGCGTGACCTTGATCTTGAAAATAGATGGCTGGTTGTTGCTTGCGACACACTGTCATGGTATGGGGAACAATCTGTGACGTTCTATCAAAATCTGTCCATGCATGTGGAAGATACAGTGCAGACACAAAATTGGAGACGGACTGACGTACTGACGGAATCGGGCAAACCTGGAGTCCCCCCGGTTTAACCGGTAAGGGACTAATACAGGGAGAAATATGCGATAAGGGAAAATTAACTGAAGATTTAAAGAAAAGAAGCAAGAATAAGAAGGAAGTGGGATTAAGCTGATCTGCATTGTAAAAGAACAGTGTTGTACTGCGTATGGTGGTGCTGTATTTGCGGTGCAGGTAGTTTTTGGGTCTGGAGCAGCCACGTCACACACACGGTCACACCACAATAGTGCTTCTAACCCCACGGCACTGCACCAACTAAGCACGGCCAGTCAGTCTTCCCTCACTGTATCACGAACGGACCAATATTGCGCAGACCATTACCTGCCAACCTTACCCAGACGTAAAAGTGTCTTTCCCTTCCACCACAATACCATCACCTGCCAGCCTTACCCAGACCTAAGAGTGTTCTCCCTTCCACTGCAATCCCACCACCTGCCACCTTTACCTAAGGGCAAGAGTGTCCTTTTCCACCACATTACCACAACCTGCCATTTTTACCTAAGCATGTGAGTGTCCTTTCCTTCCACCATAATATGAAATTCACGATATAACATACCTCATTTACTCCTCTACAGAATTCGTTTCTCGTGCTCCAACTCCAGGACTGTCATAAGTACATCTGACAAAACAAACCTGCAATGATGAAAACTGACACCGAAATGGAAAAGAGAATGAACTGACGTCTGCCTAATGGAAAGACACACCAAAGCTCAAAAGGATATACGAAATAAATGACATCCACACAGAAAAATACCTGGATGAATAGAGAAGAAAAGAGAACAAATAAACAGCATGAAAGGAATGAAGTGAGAGATCGGAGGCAGAGAAGAAGAAAAACTCTGAAATGAAAGAAGAAATACATGGAATGAGGAAAAAGAACTGAGCAGATAATACAGAAAGGAGAGGATGGAGGGTGAGAGACTGACGAAGAGAGTGTATGTGAGTGAGGTGGAGGGGGGAAGAGGGAGGGGGAGGCCGAGGATGAGATGGAGGGATGGGGTGGAGAGGTATATGAGAGAAGGGGGTGTGAGTTGGGAGCAGGGCAGTGAAATGGAGGGGGACAGGGCGACTTGGAGGCGATTTGTTTGTGGCCACCCCAAACGGGATTGAGGCGTCTGGCAATAGATAGATAGACAGAGAAGGAAAGAGCGCAAAATAAAAGAGAGAGTAGGTACAAGAGTGAAATTGAGAGAAACAAGAGTAGGAATGAGGGGAACAAGACAAGAAAACAAAACAGGCAAATGAACGGTTGGCGGGAGAAGGGAAAACATAACGGAAAAGGGATATATCATGGAGAAAGACCACTGAACGGAAAATCAAAGGCAAACAGAGAGAATAATAAACTGGAAGAGGGCAAGGAGACATCAATAGTAAAAAAAAAAAAGGAAAATTAGCTAAAACTAAGGTTCAGAAACTGGAACATACGAGACAAAAAAGAGTGGGTAAATAGAAATAAGAAAAGAATAAGAAACAGATAAAGGAAAAGGAAAGAGTAAGTGTGAAGGAAACGCAGAGAGAAGGGAAGGTAGACGATGATGATAAGACTACAAAAGGAGAAAGTGAGGAAGAGGTAATGAAGAAGACTGCGGAAGGGAAGGGAGAGAGCTAGTTTTGTCAATGACTAAACATTTTACATATATATATATATATATATATATATATATATATATATATATATATATATATATATATATATATATATATATATATATAAGGAATTACCATATGATTTTGAAAAAGTGCTGATCAGAACTTGCTTCTGTTCTAGCTAGATTATTCATACTATTCATACGAACTTCTTCATTTCCTAATTCTTGGAAAGAAACCAATATCCACTCAGTTCCAAACAGAGGAAGTTCCTCTGACCCTTATGATTACAGACCAAAAGCTATCACGTCTTCTCTTGGTAAAGTATTTGAAATTGCAATGAATAAGCACTTAGTTATACATCTTGAATCCAACAACTTAGTTAGTGACAGAGAGTATGG
>NC_136970.1:17460574-17528074 GCF_032717465.1 Coenobita brevimanus | reverse complement strand
ACTAAGTAATTTATATAACTGTTTAATTACCGTTCATATTTCACACTAGGTTTATACTTCAGGCTCCTGGCTAAAAACGTGGGCATATTATATCAACCGTACAAACAGGCACGCAAGGCTGCTTTTTTACTTCTTCAGTTTCCTAGAAATCTGGCTGCTGCAGTAGAAATGAACTATGGTACAAATGTGGATACGAGTATGCTTCATTGTGGGAAACGCATGCGCGCGCGCGCGCACACACACACACACGCACACACGCACACACACACACACACACACACACACACACACACACACACACACACACACACACACACACACACACACACACACACACACACACACACACACACGTTCTTTTTGCTTTAAAAGTAGCATTATTATCCATGTGATATACATGTGTTTGTACGAAAGAAAAATATGTATCAGTAATGAGGGTAATAAATTAGTTTTATTTATATCCACACAACAAACAGCCAAGGCAACATCTTAATTATGCACTGACACGAAACACATCCTTCATCTCGCTCTTTCCATCACTTATACTTTCCTTATCCACACTTCTAGCACCTTACCCACCCTTAGATTCTATTACCTTACACCACCTATACTAAACCCATTATTGCTTCTTTACCCTCACTCTTAGCACTTTACTCCGGCCTTATACACACCACACCCTTTATCCCTTCCTTCCCCTCACTCCTAGCACCTTACCCCGGCCTTATACTCTGTCGCCTTATCTCACCCACACCACATCCCTTATCCCTTCCTTCCCCTCACTTGTACAACTTTACTCCATTCCAACACTGCCACATTATCTCGCCCACACCAAACCTCCCTCATCTCCCTTCCTCCTCATCGAACCACAGCCCCTGCCACTTTGTCCCACCCACTCACTCCCTCGCTCCTACCACTTCCCTTCACCACCACTTCCCATCCTTATCCCATTTCATCTCTGCTCCTCCATACCCACTATTACCTTACCTTTCACAAGCCCCTCCTCTTCGCTCATCTCATTTACCTTCCCAACCACACTCTACCCCACACATTTTCCTCTCACCCCGGCTCCCTCACCCCTAACCCTCAGCCCACAACTCACGCCTTTCATCCCATCACCGACTCCTCTTACTTTCACATTTACCTTACCTGCATCAACACCGAAAAACGCAACTATAATTTATTGTGACGTGCATTAATGAGGTTCATATTATTATTACGTTTATTTTAAATATATCAAACACGAAATCGCGTTTCTTCTGCTGCCACGAACACATTATTTTTGCAAACTTTTAAAGGTATGGATTTATTCATACTAAGTCAACAATTCACTAAGAGATCGAACTCTCCCAAATGGTTTGATAGCAACTATGCCAGAGCAACAGCCCAAAAGTCTTCAGCATGTAACTATTACTTGAAATCAAAAACATCTGAATCACTCTCTCAATTTAAAATTGCTAGAAACCATGCAAAAGCTGTAATAAATCTTGCTAAATCAAACTTCCTTCAAAACCAAGCATCAAAACTACTTAGCAACCATAATGACAATAGAATATTCTGGTCAACTCTCAATTCTTTCAATAATAACTTTAACAAGTCATCATCCATTCCCCCATTAAAATCTCCAGATGGCAACATTACTAATGACCCGCGTGGGAAAGCAGATATCTTTGCCAGTACATTTGCCAGAAATTCTACCTTAGAGGAAGCCAGCCAGAATGTTCTAGCACTAGAACTTGCCTCTCCCAACATTGTTCCACTTAAGATACAGACAAGGTATGTAAAATCCATCCTAGACAATTTACCTACCAACAAGGCTCCAGGCCCAGATGGAATTCCACCAATTGTTTTGAAAAAGTGTTCCCCAGAACTTGCTTCTGTTCTTGCAAAATTATTCAGACTATGCATACGTACTTCTTCATTCCCTAATTTGTGGAAAGAAGCCAATATCCACCCAATTCCAAAGAAAGGAAGTTCCTCTGACCCCTCTGATTACAGAACAATAGCTGTCATCTTCTCTTGGTAAGGTTTTTGAAACTGTAATTAATAAGCACACAGTTAAACATCTTGAATCCAACAACTTAATTAGTGATAGACAATATGGTTTTCGCCAAGAAAGATCCACCATTGACATACTCAATCTCCTAACTCATAGATCTACATGGTAAAACTCATGCAGTAGCCCTGGATATTTCTAAAGCTTTCGACAGAGTGTGGCACCGTTCCCTGTAGTCCAAACTCCCTTACTATGGACTAAACTCTTTATTCCTTTGATTTCATCATATCTCAGCAATAGAAAAATAAGAGTAAAAGTAGATGATGTAACTGTATTTTCCACTTTCCATTCAGTTAACGCCGGCGTGCCGCAGGATCAGTTCTGGCACCAACCCTGTTCCTCGCTCATATTAATGATCTCTTATCTGTCACCCACAATCCACATCCATTCATATGCAGATGACTCAACACTACATAGTTCATTCACACTCAGACATTCATTTGCAAAGTCTGATATCTCTAACTCTCACCTCAGTACAGCCATCTCTTTAAATCAAGACTTATCCACGATCAGTGAATGGGGACAAAACAACCTTGTCTCATTTAATGCTAGTAAAACTAAATATATACAATTTACTAATAGGCAGGTATTGCCAGATTCGTATGTTACCTTCAATGCTACAAATATTCTCATTTTCAAAAGTACTGAAATTCTCGGCGTCTCGCTTAACAATACCCTCAGCTGGACCTCTCATGTCAGATCACTTGCTAAAACCGCCTCAAAGAAACTTGGATTATTGTACTGAGTCCGTAACTTCTTCACTGACGAGCAGTTAGTTATCATTTATAAGAGTAATGTGCGCTCTCAGCTTGAATACTGCTCACACTTGTGGAGCGGATGTGGAGAGGTTGCATTAAAACAAGTAGACAAAATTTAGAACAAGGCTGTTAGAATTATTAATAACCATGCTATTACTAATAAACTACCTCTCCTACAAGTAAGAAGGAATGTTGCCTCCCTTTTGTTATTTTACAGATATTTCTACAGCAAATGCTCAGTCGAAGCGCTTGCCACCTCTCCATGCCTTCCCTCAAAGTGCTACACGGGCAGCTGGCAGCGCTCATGACTGGAATGTCACTCAGCCATACTGCAGAACTTCTGCCTATCAGAATTCTTTCATTCCCCGAACTGCATCTCTCTGGAACTCGCTTCCCCAGAGTTGTTTCCCTCCAGACTTCAACCTACTGCTGTTCAAGTCTAACTGTTACAGATATTTTATGAACAGCGGACACCCGTAATCTGGTGCATGGATTTTTTTTTTAATTCATTTGTTTTTCCTTCTTCTGTTCTGTTATTCAAAAAAAAAAAGGTAAAAGAAAAAACTGCTTTCCTAAGCGCATGACTGTAATAATACATTTTTTTGTTCAGTAATTGCAACCTTAAGTTTGTGTGTGTGTGTGTGTGTGTGTGTGTGTGTGTGTGTGTGTGTGTGTGTGTGTTGGGCACTGGAGAGAGAGAGAGAGAGAGAGAGAGAGAGAGAGAGAGAGAGAGAGAGAGAGAGAATCCCACTTTCACGATCACTTTGACCAACAGGGCTGGAAAAGTTTTGGACGAGAGTGCTATTGGTTTTATATACTAGTTGGTGAAGGTTGTGTTACTGTGGAAGAAATTGTGTGTGTGTGTGTGTGTGTGTGTGTGTGTGTGTGTGTGTGTGTGTGTGTGTGTGTGTGTGTGTTTGTGATCATTAATCCAACAATACGTAGTTACCGTTTGTGTACAAGTACTGCATGTTCGTACCTTCAGTTTGCTTTCACCGTAGGACATCTGTTCCTTTACTCTGATACAACCGAGTCCCTTATATTACCCCATCCTAAGTTTGTTGCCTACTGCCATTTCTTAACCCCCTCCTATACGGCAGTACTACGTGATACTCCCAAGTTTTCCAAATCTGCCAATATACTTTGAAGGCAAGCAGGTACTTATATCAGTGAAACAACCCCTTGCTTCCCTACAGCGGCTGAGAAGTAAACGAAAAATTACGTTGGGGGATGGGGGAGTATTCTTTTTGTAGCCAATAATGGAAGGAGGGAAGGGGAAGAAACTGGGGAGAAAGTTGAGGGAAAGAGGGGAAAGAAACATTACGACTGGAGGAATTAATGTAAGGGACGGGGAGTTTGTGTGTGTGTGTGTGTGTGTGTGTGTGTGTGTGTGTGTGTGTGTGTGTGTGTGTGTGTGTGTGTGTGTGTGTGTGTGTGTGTGTGTGTGTGTGTGTGTGTGTGTGTGTGTGTGTGTGTGTGTGTGTGTGTGTGTGATGGAATTGGTCAAAGTAAAATTTACGAAAAAAAAGAAGAAAAGGAACTGATTGCAAGACAGTGCGGGGTGATACAGGGAGATAGTTGGCTCATTTGGAAAGAAGCGAGAGTGGCAGTGAATGAAAGTGTTATGGATGCTGCGTTATAAGAACACAACCAAAGTCACCATTTTGGGATACCGACATGAACCAGGAAGAAGGCACACTGCAAACAGCATGAGGTGCGTAATTGTGCATGTAGCTTCTGCAGTAACGGGTCTGCTGTGTGCAAGAGACAGAACGATGTGCTTTGTTATGGATACAGAGAAGAGAGTAGTTACTGCACTTTTTGAGAGGTGAAGAACTGGTAATGAAGAGATCTACTTTGATTTGATATTGCATTACTCAGTGTGGGAGAATTCATAAAGTATGCTGTTGGTGTGGGGTGTAGTGGTATTAGTTATGATGACACGGTGTGTGGGAACTGTTCATAGTAACGCTGCACTATGCAAATAACAAGGGTGGAAACAGCGAGGCAGAAAAAAAAAAACACACACCTCAGCAAATGGAAACGTAAGCTGTAAAATTCCCATGTGACACTAGAGGTAAAACTGGACTGCTGTGGCTATGATGGAAAAGACACTAGTAAACACAGGAAAAGTTGCTGTGTGTGTGTGTGTGTGTGTGTGTGTGTGTGTGTGTGTGTGTGTGTGTGTGTGTGTGTGTGTGTGTGTGTGTGAGTGTGTGTGTGTGTGTGTGTGTGTGTGTGTGTGTGTGTGTGTGTGTGTGTGTTTCCATTACAAACAACCCTTCCTCACCTGTCTCTCCCTCTCCCTCTCTCTCTCTCTCCATGTGCTTCATACCATCGTCAGTTTCTCTTTGTCGTTAGCAATGATTCAATAAAATTGTTCGCGATACATACTATAATTCTTTTCCCTCTTACTGTCTCTTTTACTCCTCTCATTAGCGTTCTCTTCCTGATGTCCATTCCTTGACTCCTACTGTCCACTTCCAGCTCTCCCCTTTACTCCCTCTTTTATCACTTCCTTTTATTCTTCTTGTTAGTGTTTCTCCTTCAGTTCTCCCCTCCCTCTCTCTCTTGACACTTTACTTGTGACTTTCACTTTCTCTGACTACAGATTTTCATTCCTTTCTCTACTCAAATTTTCTGCTTACCCCCCCATTCTCTCTCTCTCTCTCTCTCTCTCTCTCTCTCTCTCCAGCTGGACTTTTTTTTTTTATGCGAGGAAGAAGGAACCAAAGGCCATGAGCCCGCAGTAACAGTTCCCTCCAAGAGAAAAACAAAATACAATAGAGAGCCAAATTCAAGATCCGATCATTTTGGGATGCCTGGACACACTGCGTTTGAAAGACTGGAGATCATAGGCAGCAGGAAATACAGACAGAGGGAGACAGTTCCAGAGCTGACTTGTTGCATAAATGAAAGACTGGGAGTAACGATTAACTCTTGCATTAGAGAGTTGGACAGAAAAGGGATGAGAGTTTGCTGCCAGACGGGTGCTACGCGCCCGTCGTAGAGGTGGAGGAATGCAAGCAGACAGTTCAGAGGAGCAGTGACCATTAAAGTAGCGATAGAAGAGATAAAGATGCAACAGTGCAGCGAAGAGACAGAGGTTGAAGGGAGTCAGTAAGAGGAGGAGTGAGACGAAAAGCCTTTGACTCCACCCTATTGAGAAGGGCTGTATGTGGGGAGCCTCCTCACACATGGGAGTTATACTCCACACAGGGGCGGATAAAACCCCTGTACAGAGTCAACAATTGTTCATGGGTAAAGAAAGAGCGGAGTCGGCTTAGCACACCCAATCTCTTGGAAGCAGATTTTACAAGAGATGTAATATGATCTTTCCACGATAAGTTCCGAGTAAATGAAACCCCAGGCATGTTCAAGGATGGTGCAGGATTAAGCTGAATATTATTAAACATTAATGGGTATACCTGTGGAAGCTTTTGTCGGGTTGATAGGTGTAAGAACTGAGTCTTAGATGCATTAAAAACAACCATATTATTTTTACCCCAGTCAGAGATACGAGCCAAGTCAGACATTAGGTGTACCATAGCCTCATCCCTTGTTTGTTGAAGCAACTGTTGAGATGGGCGTTGTGGGAACCGAATGGAAAGGTGAAGGGTGGAGTCATCAGCGTATGAGTGGATAGGGTTAGATGTACAGCTTAGAAGATCATTGATGAATAAAAGGAAGAGAGTTGGTGATAGGACAGAGCCCTGAGGAACACCACTGTTGATAGATCTAGGAGAAGAACGATGGCCGTCTACAACAGCGGCTATAGAACGACCAGAAAGGAAGCTAGCGATGAAGGCACAGATAGAAGGATAGAAACCGTAGGAGGGCAGTTTGGAAATTAAAGATTTATGCCAGACTCGATCGAAAGCCTTTGAGATGTCAAGTGCAATGGCAAAGCTTTCGCCAAAGTCCTGAAAGGAGGATGACCAGGAGTCTGAAAGGTAGGTGAGAAGATCGCCAGTGGAGCGTCCCTGACGGAACCCATACTGACGATCAGAAAGAAGGTTGTGATAGGAAAGATGCCTTAAAATTTTTCTATTGAGAATTGACTCGAAAACTTTTGAAATACAGGACGTTAAAGCAATTGGACGATAGTTGGAGAGTTGGGAATGGTCACTCTTCTTTGGGACTGGCTGAATGAGAGCAAACTTCCAGCAAGAAGGAAAGGTACAAGTTGACAGACAAAGGCGAAAGAGTTTGCCTAGGCAGGGTGTAAGCACAGAAGCACAGTTCTTGAGAGCAACAGGAGGGACCCCATCAGGCCCATATGGCTTGTTAGTACTGAGGCCAGTGATGGCAGAAAATACATCAACTGAAGAAATTTTAATGTCAGCCATGAGGAAGTCAGAGGGGGGAAGTGATGGAGGAACAGCGCCGGAATCGTCTAAGGTGGAACTGGAGGAGAAAGTCTGTGCAAAGAGATCTGCTTTATCAGTAGAAGAAATAGCTACAGAACCATCAGAGTAGAAAAGAGGAGGGAAGGATGATGAGGTAAAGTTGTTAGAAAGATTTTTGGCAAGATGCCAGAAGGAGCGGGAAGAATTCGAGTTGGAGAGTTGAGAGCATTTAGTATGGATGAAATTATTTTTAGTAGAGCGAAGAACAGACTTAGCACGATTCCGGGCAGAAACGTAAAGATGATGTGATTCAGGGGTGGGTTGGCTCCGGTACCATTTGTAGGCCCTCTCCTTGTTGCGGACAGCATTAGAACAAGCATGATTAAACCAAGGCTTTCTTGCGTTAGTCAAAGGATATGAGAAAGGAATGTATGCTTCCATGCCCGAGAGAATAACCTCCGTAATGCGCAAGGCACACTCAGATGGCTCCCGGCCATGGAAGCAATAATCATTCCAGGGAAAATCAAAGCAGTACTGCCTGAGGGCCTCCCAGTCCGCAGCTCCGAAATGCTACAGACGACGTTTCCCTGGAGGGTCCACAGGCCGTACCGGAGTGATAGGACAGGTTAAGGTAATAAGGTTGTGATCAGAGGAGCCCAACGGAGAGAAAAGGTTAACAGAGTAAGCAGAAGGATTAGTTGTGAGGAAGAGGTCAAGTATGTTGGAGCTCTCTCCAAGGCGGTCAGGGATACGGGTAGGGTGCTGTACAAGCTGCTCTAGGTCATTAAGGATAGAAAAGATGTAGGCTTGTTCACCAGGTGGATCCGTGAAAGGAGAGGAGAGTCAAAGGTGGTGGTGAACATTGAAATCTCCTAGAATGGAGATTTCAGAGAAAAGAGAAATGGATAGAATGTGTTCCATCGTAGAAGTAAGATAGTCGAAGAATTTTTGATAGTCAGTAGAATTAGGGGATAAGTAAACAGCACAGATATATTTTGTCAGAGAATGACAGGAAAGCCGAAGCCAGAGTGTAGAGAATTCAGAAGAATCTAGTTCAGGATCACGAGAGCAAGATAAGTCGTTGCGTATATATAAACAACAGCCACCTTTGGCTTTGAAATGAGTATAGAGAAAGTAGGAGGATACAGAAAAGGGTTTGCTGTCAGTTGCCTCAGACAGCTGAGTCTCCGTTAGAAAAAGAAGGTGAGGTTTAGAGGAGGAGAGGTGGTGCTCAACAGAGCGAAAGTTAGAGGAAAGGCCGCGAATGTTGCAGAAATGAAGAAGAAGAGAGTCAGACAGTGGTTCCAGGCACCTCGAGTCGTCATCGGGAGAGGGGCGGATGGTGGGGGCATTTATGGTCCCCCCCCCCTGGGGACTCCGAGGCTGTGTGTTGTGACGCCATGATTTTTGATTTTTGGAAAAGGAAGTGTAGTGTGTACTGTGCATGTAGTTTGGTGTAGATAGAGAAATTTGTACTGGAGAGCATGCTGGCCTACTCTCTGTGTAACTGAGACACTGAAAAAGTTCAGCAAAGGGGGATGGTCAGGAACTAGTCCTGAGGGCTGATGAAACGGGAGCTCCAGCACTCCCTGTCATCAGCTTTCCATCCACCTCGGGAGTACTGCCCTGCTCGACTGGTGCTACAGTCTACTCCTCAACTCTTTGTCAACATTCTTCTCCAAAAATTTTCGTCTCATTTAACTTTTGTGTCCCGCTTAACAACAACAACAACAACTACTACCACTGTTACTGCTACAAATTACTGTTCCTACTACTGCTACTACTACTACAAGTATTACTGCTAATGATAATAATATTTATAATGATAATAATAATAATAATAATAATAATAATAATAATAATAATAATAATAATACAGTAATAATAATAATAACAACAACAACAACAACAATAATTATAATAATAATAATAATAATAATAACAACATTAATATCGTAGTATTTTGAGGATTGCCAAGGAAATGTTCTTTTGGTGGTTCAGCAGTAAGGGTGAGGGAGGAGGACATGAGGGAGGAGAGAGAGCACTATCTTGTTTACAAAATCCTCATACACGTTGTGTAACAGTTGTATGGTGTCATGCTGGAGGGGCCAAGTTCACTACTGCCACACAACACACTACTCACATAACAACCAACAGGAGATAAAAATATATATTGGAAACAAGATGATAGATTTTATTCTAATACATTTCACCAAAAGGTAAGAATAAAATGTCCTTCCAAGGCAGTATGTGAGGAAATGTAAGAAGTAAAATATACAGACAAGATAGAAATGTGGAGGGAATGAAAGAAAAATGTTAGGGAGAAGAAAAGCACATTGGAGAACTGGTGAGACTGAGAAGGTAGCTGGACTATTGTGGCGACGAGGGGAACGACATGTGTGTGTGTGTGTGTGTGTGTGTGTGTGTGTGTGTGTGTGTGTGTGTGATAAAATCTCATATACTGACCTAAGAATGATATGGTAGGCAAACTTTAGCAGCTGTCAAAATACATTTCAGTAGTCTCAGGTCACCAAACACTGGTTATGTAATTTATCCTATTAAATGAATTAAATAAGTGCTTATAAACAGTTAAAAGACGCCAAATAGAAACCCCATATGCTCCTTGTAATATTATCTTTATCAGCCTACATAAAGAGACAAAAATGAAGTAAGGGGAGGTAAAAAAGAGTGAGAAGGAAGAGAAGGAAGGAGTCAGGGAGGGAAGGTGAAAGAACTGAGGGAGGTTAAATGGAGATGATGTGTGAAAGGGGAGAGTGGAAATGAAGAGTGATGATGTTAAAGGTAATGAAAGGGATGGGAGATGGGGAGAAGTGGGGAGGAGGAAGATGAGGGCAGAGAGAGAAAATGTGAAAGATAGAAATCTCAAACAGCGAATTACTTTGGTATATTATCCAGAATATCCTATGTTACTGAAGCGTCGGACTGGTGGTGCGAAAGGAGATTACCTCTGAGAGATAGGAGGGTGTCAGACGTCACAAGCAAAGTGGGCACAGACAAGGAATATAGAAAATGCGAAAGTCGACAATAAAATGAAGAAAGATGTGAAATTGAAATGTACAAATTTACAACACTGACAGATGAGGAACTAAAAAAAGAGTATTCTAAAGATAGGAGATACACACAATAAAACGTTTAACATAATATTTGGTGCAACAGCAAAAACTGAGATAAATAATGAAAATTGTGAGAAATATGGAACTGGAACTGCAAGAAAAATATTAATGAAAGCTGAACAAATGTGAGAAGAGTAAATATGAGAAAAGGAAGAAACTTCATACGAAAACATTGACAATTACCAACATATCAATACGAGAATGAAAGTTGAACATTAAGAGAACTATCTATCTATTTATTTATTGCCAGACGCCTCAATCCCGTACGGGGTGGCCACAAACAAATCTCCTCCACATCACCCTGTCCCCCGCCATTTCACTGCCCTACTCCCAACTCATACCCCCCTCTCTCATATACCTCTCCACTCCATCCCATCCTCGGCCTCCCCCTCCCTCTCCCCCCCTCCACCTCACTCACATACACTCTCCTCGTCAGTCTCTCACCCTCCATCCTCTCTACATAGCCAAACCACTTCAGTGTGTTCCTCCTAACACATTCTATCACACCCACATCCACACCACAACGCTCCTTTATATCCTTATTTGTCAGCCTGTCTCTCTACGTGTCTCCACAGGCTCCTCTTAAATAACTCATTTCCACTGCTCACACTCATGACTTGTGTCCTTCCAACAACGTCAAAGCTGCACTTCCATACGTACTGCCATGTAGTAACTTTTTCACTTCCATGCTCACTTCCCTGTTTCTTATCACTGCTTTCAAGGAACCAGCAACTTTTCTTCCTTGTTGTGCCCTTTCAAGCACTTCACCCTCCAAAATTCCATCCTTACTCATCACACTCCCCAGGTACTTAAACGTACTCACATTATCCAATTCCTCACCATCCAACCTCGCTGTACATTCACTGACTTCACCTCTGTCAAAGACCATAACTTTACTCTTCCCTACATTCATCTTTAGATTCCGTTTCTTACACACTCTCCCAGACTCTTCCACCAAGCCTTGGAGCTCCTCTTCGTTTTCACATAACAACAGAGTATCATCTGCAAACAACACAGAGAGAACTATGAAAAGAGAATCAGGGAGTAAGACAAAGCATTAGGTATATTGCTGCATCAGAGGAATCACTGTATATGAATTCGGAGAGAAAATGGTGGCACAAAACAACAAATACAATACAAAACTACTAAAGAATAAGGACGAACACATACGACAACGAAATGAGACGGAAACAGATTCAGGAGAAGAAAATGATAGGGAATGTTGATTAAGATGGACCAGCCAGCAACACAACAGTTCGTAAGCCTTTCATTATCGCTGGGAAACAATTACCGTGCCATAAAGTGTGACTTGATATTTCATGGGTATGACGATTAAAAAAAATAGGTAAAGTTGGTTGGCAGAGCAGATAAATTCCAGATATATTTTATATTATTTCATTATACTGCCTTTCCAACCACAAGCGAGTCCCTTCCATAAACCCTGTGAATGAGTTTTGTCACTGCCACTGACGTCATTACACAGTGCTCTTTTGGTATGTCTTTCGCTTTCTTTAAATCAAATATCAATATCAATGGCAGCAGAACCAGAAATTACTAGAGCCGCAAAAAACAGAATCTGAGTCAGTACATGAGGTGGTGGTGTGGATCACAACTGGAAAGGAAGTCATCACAAGTACAGTATAATACAATGATTTTTCAGTATATATTCTTCTTGCATAAAGTTTTTTTTTTTTTTCCACCCCCAGTCCTCATCAATCTCACCTTCTCTCCCTTCTCCGTCTATTTTCGCACAACTTGGTCAAGACAAATTCGAAGGCAAAGCTGGACATTATATACATTTACATCCGTCTGTTATGATGTGGCAGGGATAAACCAGCTCTGCTGTCGGGCCCTGCTGCGGATGTCACTGATTGCATTGCGCAGTTGACCCTTGTGTGGTGTGGTGCGGTGAGGATCTGTCCGTTCTCCCCTTTGGGGCTAAGATGCAAATGAATGTGTTTGAATGGATGAGTAAATGGGGAGTGTGTCGTCCTGTCTCGGCTACCTCCCTTTCCTTGGGGGAAGCAGCCTAGGTATATAGATAGATAGATAGACATCCGTCCACATTCCGTTAGAGCCTACACAAACACATACAATCACGTGAACTAGAATTTACCTTGACTTGCAGCCTATACTTAAGCACGTAATGCTGATTATGTACTGTACATGCAAACACGCACGTACTACCATAAATAATCGCATAATTAAGCACACACACACACACACACACACACACACACACACACACACACTTCGGACGCAAGCACGCACGGATATTCAGAGCTAAAGCTCAGTTATCCCCTAGAAAGCTACATTAATAATCACCTTCATAACAATTTAACGAGCCACATGTGATATATTAGCATGAAACGTACCCAGGTAACAGCGCTCTCTCTCTCTCTCTCTCTCATTCTCTCCGGTACATTTCATCTCCCTACCATTTTCTTTCCTCCATTCTCATATATTATCATTTCTCTATTAATCGTTCCCTACTCCTCCCTCATTCCTCTTCTCATTTTCTTCACCTTTCCTTTCCCTTAGCTTGCCGTCTCTCACTTTATTCTTTACTCTTACTTTTTTTCTAATCTAAAGCTCTTTCCTCCCTTCTCCTTTCCTCTTTCCTTGCTTCCCACTTTTCCCTGATCTCTTCAGTTCTCTCCTTTGATACTCCATTAGGGCAGTTAGTTTTGCCGTAGCAAATAGTCTCGTTACTTGACACTATGGCAACTTTTGTATGCTTTCTATACACTCCATATTTTTCCTACATCTCTAATTTTCCCTTTCCTCCTTTCTCCCTCGCACTTTCTTCCCTATCTCCTTCCAAACTCTCTCCAATCTCCACCCCATCTCCCAGTCCTCCTCCTCTTTTTCCACCATCCATTCTCTCTCCTTCTAATGTTTCTTTTCCTCTCCTACATCAGTTGTCTGAACTTGCCATTTTCTTCATTGTAACCTACACGCTACAACTGACCAATCTCTCTCTCTCTCTCTCTCTCTCTCTCTCTCTCTCTAACTTTCGTTTTGTATTTGTTATTTTTTCTTTACCCTTTACACAACAAAACGTATCGTTTAGTTTATTTTTAGTCTTCTTTCACCGTCACTCACTTTTCTCTCTTTTATCCCAGGGCGCCTACGATCTCTCTCTCTCTCTCTCTCTCTCTCTCTCTCTCTCTCTCTCTCTCTCTCTCTCTCTCTCTCTCTGTCAGGTGGTGATGTAAGAGAGTAAAGTGAGAAAAATTAGGTGAAGGAATCAGACGAGAGGAAGGAAACGAGAAGAGGAGGGTAGAAAGGGAGGGAGTAGGGAGAGGTGGATGGAAGGTTAGGGTGGAGAGGGATGAAGGAAGGGAGACCGCCCATAGAGGAAAGTATGAGGGAAGGAAAAAACAAGGAAAAGGGTGAGAGGTAGGAAGAGGGAGGGAGGAATGATAGTGTGTATGAGAGATGAGGGAGAGATGAGGGAAGTGAGGAGAGGAGGGAGGAAGGAAGAGGAAAGATGATGAAGGGAAATAAAGGAAAGGAAGGAAAAAATAACATAAAGGTCATGGTAAAGGAAAGAAGTAACAAGAAAGCGAAAGAGATTCAGGATGAAAGCTAATGGAATGAGGAGGGAAAATGGGAGGAGGAGGAAAACGGGAAAACAACAGAATCATAAAATCAAAAGGAGAGAAGAGTGAAAAGAAAAGGAAAAACAGGAAACAAACGAACCTGGAATAACAACCACGACAATTAAAAGCTATCATTAGAAAAAATAAAACAGCAGGCCTTGGTACACAGCCACGAAGGTAAACCAACAAAGACACAGGATGACAAGAACATAGAAATGGAATGACCCTTAAGGGAAAAAATAATAAATATCTACATTTTCAAAGGTTACGGTTTAAAAATCGTTATGTACAAAAAAAATCTGAATAATTGCCATCTTCTAAAGTTTGATAAAAATTGATAAAAAGTGTATATGGTGATAAGTTTAGGTGAAAATGTGAGAAAAATAGGACATAATAATAATGTTGGGGCAATTAATGAGTGATAATGCAGGTGAAAATAAATGGGATAAATATGGTACAGTAGCAATGTTGGGGCAATTACTGAGAGAGAGAGAGAGAGAGAGAGAGAGAGAGAGAGAGAGAGAGAGAGAGAGTTACATAGATACACAGACCTTACGGTCCCTACGAGGTGGTCCGGCCTTAATATTAATATGCCTTAATACAAATACAGTGCAAAGGAGCGGGAGAAAAGGATAGCACAGCAGAAGGCTCTCTCCCCCACCCTGCAGACCCTCCGGCATTTGCCGTACAGGAAACAAGAGAGGAAGTAATACCTTGCAGGAATGAAAACCATGAAGGAATTGTATAGGATCGGCAGAAAGTAGAATAATATGGAAAAGGAAAAGTTAGGCATACAGCCACATAGTCTACTGTATGCGTGCATTTTTTTTTATTTTTTTATATAAAAAGATGAATGGAATGTTTATCTATTATATTATACCCTAAAATATTGTTTATGTTGATTACTGGTATAAGTGTATTGTGTCTAATAGATAGATGAATGTAGAAGCCACTATACAATATTTGCTCCATCCCAACTAAACGTTACCAATTGCGTCGAGATACATGTCCAGTCCCTTTTTAAATATATTTATGATAACTCTCTCAATCACATTCCCAGGGAGTTTATTCCATTCGCTTACAACATAGTAAGTGAAGAAGTTTTTGGTTGTATCAAGATTAGCCCTCCTTGCTTGCAGCTTCATACCATTTTCTCGAGTTACAGTCTCGGCAATTACTGTGAATAGCTTGCATGAATCAATATTACTAACGCCTTTTAGAATCTTAAAACGTTCAATCAGCTGTCCCCTGAGTCTCCGTTTTCTAAGAGAGAATAGGTATAATTCCCTGAGTCTCTCAAGATATCGTTTATTCCTCAGGGACGGGATTATTGGACCGCTTCTAGTATTTCTGTATCTTTAGCTATGTGAGGCGTCTAAAATTGCACTGCACACTCCAAGTGTGACCTGACTATGCTCTTGTGTAGGGGGATTACAATATCTTTGCTTTTATATGTAAAATGACTTTTGATGAAGCCTAGGGCCCTGTTGGCTTTATTGGCGGCAAAGATACATTGATTTGAACATTTTAGGTCGTCTGAAATTAGTATGCCTAGATCCTTAACTAGTGAGGACTTGCTAATGATTTGGCCCTTCATTTCGTAATCATACCTTTTGTTTTTCTTCCCACATTGGGGTACCTGAGATTTACTTATATTGTAGGGCATTTGCCATTTTTCTGACCAGCTGACAATTTTGTTAAGGTCATTTTGAAGGCTAATTCTGTCTTCTTCAATTTATATAATGTTGCCGATATTTGTATCGTCGGCAAATTTAGAAATGGAGTTGTTTAAGCCAACATCGATATCGTTAATATATATAATGAATAGGACTGGTCCCAACACCGATCCCTGAGGAACACCACTGGTCACTGGAGCCCAGTCTGACTCCACTCCATTTATAACGACTCGTTGCTTTCTCTCGCTTATCCAGCAACGAATCCACCTATGAATATTTCCATCAGTTACAAGTAGTCTTACTTTTGTCATTAGTTTATGATGCGGCACTTTGTCAAAAGCTTGCTGGAAATCTAAGTAGATAATATCAAGAGACCTGGTACAATCATTCATTTTAAAGTGTATTGTAAACCTCAATTAAATTTGTCACGCATGATCTCCGCATTCTAAAGCTATGCTGGCTGTTCATAATTACGTTATTAGTTTCTAGGAACTCAACTATCCTATCTCTAGTTAGTGATTCGAGGATCTTTCCCAAGACAGAGGTCAGCCTAATTGGTCTATAATTACCTGGTTGATTCCTATCGCCCTATTTATATCTAGGAGTCACGTTAGCCAGTCTCCAGTCTGCTGGAACCTTTCCTTGTTGTAATAAGGAGAGAGAGAGAGAGAGAGAGAGAGAGAGAGAGAGAGAGAGAGAGAGAGAGAGAGAGAGAGAGAATAATGTAGTGTCAATAACCAGATGCCTTGAGAATACGAATAATAGTGTTGGCTGGAGACATACTTCAAGATTTATATGAAGAGAGACAGAGGAAATGAGTTCATCCCTCACACCACCTCTCATTTTAGTTG
This sequence comes from Coenobita brevimanus, assembly GCF_032717465.1. NCBI lineage: Eukaryota > Metazoa > Arthropoda > Malacostraca > Decapoda > Coenobitidae > Coenobita > Coenobita brevimanus. The sequence goes on along the minus strand of NC_136970.1, from coordinate 17,511,648 downwards.
AACGAACTAATGTTTTTCCTTATTTTCCATTGTTCTGTAAAGTTGTGTTTTTACCGTGGAAAGATATGTTAGACTGTTCTCCCCCATCCATCTCTCTCTCTCTCTCTGAAGCCCCACCTACCTAGACGCTTCAGGGGCCATTGAACCACCACATATTATATCAGATTAACGTACTGGGCAACTGAGGCCTTGTTTGTATGTGTAGGAGGGGTTAGAAACAAGAAAGTACCACCACGAGGGGAGATAAGTAATAATGCAGACAGAAAGTGAAAAAGTAGAGCAAGTAATCATACTTCAAAAGGAGAAGACATGAAGTGATGAGGTTTATGCTGCAAGTATGTCTTGTATATTGGCCCCTAATCTGAATTGCAGGATGAAAGTGCGAGAGGGAACGCGTGTTTGATGTTTATGATGTTGATGATCATGACAATGAGGAGATGGAGAGAATAAGAAGACGGAAATCAAAGGAGAATTAAAGGCTGATAAGTGGAGGAAAAGACTGCAAAACTGAAGGATGAAAGAAATGATACATAAATAGGGAGAAAGGAATAGGATTAAGCTGAGTAACAGTGTAAGTGAAGAGTGTTGTACTGATCGTGATAGAGCTGTATTTGCGGTGCAGGTGGGTTTTGGGTCTGGTGCAGCCGTGTCACACAAGGTTTTCAACGGCACTGTACCAAAAAAAGCACTGCCAGCTAGGATGCACTCACTGTATTGTACCACAGTGGACCAATACTGCATTGGCCACCACTGCCAAGCTTACCCAGACCCAAGAATGTCCGTCCCTTCTACCACCTGCCATCTTTACCTAAGCATACGAGTGCCTTTCCCTTCCACCACAATTTTAAGTTAACTTTATAGAATACTTTACTTCTTTACAGAATTCATGTCTCGTACACTTGCTCTACATCTTTCATTTCAAAAGTACATCTGATAAAACAAACCGGCATTGATGAAAACTGACACCAAAATGGGTGAGAGAATGACCTGACCTCTGCGTAATGGAAAGACTCACTAAGGTCCAAAAGGAAATGTAAAGTATGTAACATTCACACAAGGAAACTAGAACGCATTCAGAAAGCGCATACTTCCGCCAATGCCATTGTCATTAAAAAGGATCCGGATCCGGATTCCTGGAAAAATTGTGTGAAATACATAGAATCCCGATCCGTCCCCAAATTTAAGCAATTGTTCCTTGACCCATGGTCCACTTTTCCACAAAATTTGATTGAAATCTTTCAGAACTTTTAGAGATATTGTGCGGGATACATAAGATCCGGATCTGGATCCGTATCAAAATTTAATCAATTATTTATTGGACCATGGCCCACCTTTCCACAAAATTTCATTGAAACACATTGAGAACTTTTGGAGATATGATGTGAACAAACATAATTAAAAACATACCCGCCACAAACTTCGTTGGCAGAGGTAATGACTGGAGAAATATTGAAGGGAAACAGAGAGAAACAAGATCAAAGGAATGAAGTGAGTTCTCGAGGATGGAGAAAAAGAAAACATCTGAAAAGAAGGAATAAAATGAGGTTGGAGAAATAACTGGGAGAGTAATACAGAAAGGAGAAAGGAAAAACGGAAAGCAGGAAAGAGAAAGCACAGGAGAGAAAGGTAGATAAAAAGGAGCAGAAATGAGGAGAATACGGGGAAAAATGTAGGCAAATGGACTGGGGACAACCCTGCCATTACAAATAAACTACCTCCCCTGCATGTAAGAAGGAATGTTGCCTCCCTTGCATTATTTTACAGATATTTTTATGGCAAATGCTCAGATGAAGTTGCGTCCATTGTGCCACCTCTCCATGCCTTCCCTTGTGCTACACGGGCATCTGGTAGCACTCATGACTGGAATGTCACTCAGCCATATTGCAGAATTCTTGCCTATCAGAATTCTTTCATTCCCCGAACTGCATCTCTTTGGAACTCACTTCCCCAGAGTTGTTTCCCTCCAAACTTCAACCCACAGCTGTCCAAGTCTAACTGTTACAGATATTTTATGAACAGAGTGCACCAGTAATCTGGTGTATGGATTTTTTTTTTATTCATTTTTTTTCCTTCCTCTGTTCTGTTATAAAAAAAAATAAATCACCTTGGATGAGATACAGTCTGGTAAGCAATGGATTAATTGACAGATCGAAATAAAAATAAACATAAAGGTTAAACAACAAACGAAAAGAAAAATAACAGACACACACACACACACACACACACACACACTTCCTCCTTCCCTGTCTACACACTTCATCACACCGTGCTACTCTGGCCCTCTCCCTCTACATTTTCTTGAGTACTTCCTCCTCTCACCCCGTCACAGTTGTCACCAGATGTTGCTTTCTCTCTCTCTCTCTCTCTCTCTCTCTCTCTCTCTCTCTCTCTCTCTCATTTTTGCAGTTTCATATCTTTCATTTCCTCTCCTTGTCTCTTTCTCCTCCTTCATGATTTTCTTTCCTTCTGTTACCCAGAACATGTCTTTTTTCCCTCTTTCCTTCCTCGCTCATAATTTACTCTCTTCATTTTTCTCCAGAATTCATCATCATCATCATTACCACATCCTTTTCTTATTCCTCCTTTTCTTGCTCTTTCCCTCCAGCAATTGTTTCTTTCCTTCCCACCACTTCCTTCTTTCTCTCTGTTTCTCCCTCCACAATTCTCAGCTCCCTAACCCCCCCCCCCCACCAATTACAATCACATCAATTTTTCGTTTGTTACCACGCCCCATCCTTACTTTTGAATTCTGTGTGTGTGTGTGTGTGTGTGTGTGTGTGTGTGTGTGTTTTCGTTTTTTGATCTCTTTCTCACTTCTCCAATCCCATTCCTTCTCTGACTCTGTTATTTACATGCGCTGTTTTTCCGTTCCCTCTCTTATATTCCACCTGCCTCACGTTCGTATTCTCACTAGCACAGTTTCTTTTTTCGGATGGTGTCAAAAGGTGTAATAAGAAGGTAAACTTTCTTCTTCCTCAGGCCGTCAACCTTGTCGCTTCCCACAAGTACCAAAAGGAGACACAAATGTGGATAGTCGAAATTACTTGCTTTTGGGTTCAAAGTCAAACTTTCTCCCACTGACATAATAGTTTCATCATTTGTAAGAATACGGTATATGATATATATTTACATACAGTAATTTACTGAATACATAAGAAAAAAAATGAAATGTAAGAAAAAATGCAGGCACAGTGTATATAATAAATACACACGATATCATGACCCTGGGCTGAGACATGTTAGAATTATAAGTGAGGCAGAGACGTATTCCTTGGTATTATGGTGAGTGTGTTGGTAAAGGCAACTCCTTAACTCACCTTTCAGCCTAACAATGACAACCACGTGACTGTACCATTTTGACAGCCGGATCCACGATGTGTGTGTGTGTGTGTGTGTGTGTGTGTGTGTGTGTGTGTGTGTGTGTGTGTGTGTGTGTGTGTGTGTGTGTGTGTGTGTGTGTGTGTGTGTGTGTGTGTGTGTGTGTGTGTGTGTGTGTTTTCACCTCCCTCATCCCTAAGACACTTAGTTACTCTTATTTCTTCTTACTGCCTCCAAACGGTTTTTGATACTGGTACAGGTTTTTCAAATGCCGAAAGTTTGATACAAATTTTATTAATTCATCCATTCTCTCTCAGTCTGATCACCTGGTGGTAGAAAGAACAATATATAAAAGCCATGAATTGATTGAAGCGATTAAAACATCACTTACATGGGTTCAAGAGAGGTTGGGAAGGCAGGCAGGCTTTAATATCTGACCTCTAAACACTGACTATCAGTGACACTACGTTACAACAATTTTATGTTTACGTCTTTATTGGGGATACCAACTACACCTACACATAATGGTGTCAGCATTTTACTCAGTAAATATAAAATGTAAAGGCAGACATAGACAGGTAGGAAGAAGGGTGGATGGAACAAACTGAGATTAAACAGAAAGAGGGGAAGGTGGAAGAGAGTAAGAATAAATATAGACAAATAGGTAAAAAGAGGATAAGAAACTTAACTGAAATCAAAGATAGGTAGAAGTGGAGAAGATGATTTCAGAGAGTATATGGAAGTTCAAGAGAGTAGAGGGAGGGAAGATGAACGCACGAGGGTAAGTTAAGTGAAGGTAATGTGATAAATGAATGAATGCAAATGAAGAGAAGGGTGACATGATGGGCAATGAAAGGGGTGGGAGGACATGAGAAGGCAAGGTAAGGCAGAGGGGAGGGAAGAACAGAGAAGGACAGGGAAACAAGGAAATGAAGGAGAGAAGAATCAACACTAAGATAGACTGAAAATGGCAAACAAAATAAAATACAAGAAGGGTATGCAAGCGGGGTCCAAAGGTGGAAACGGGGAGCAAGAAGAAAGGAAGATCAAGGCAAAAAATATAACCCCCCCAAATCGAAAGAATAGGAAAAATGAGACAGAGAAATAGGAAATTAAGAGGCCAGGGAGGAAGAAGACTGAGAGAAGGGAGGGTGAAGGTGAGGAAGAAAAAGACTATAAAATAAAAAGAAAGGCAGGTGAAGGAAGGTGTGAATAAAACGGAGAGAAGGCAGGGAAAAAGAAAGAAAGAGAAGATGAGCTGGCTAAGGGAAGTGAGGACATAGAGGAAGAAGCGACGATGCTGGAGAGGATGTGAACGAAGGAAAGAAATCAGAAGAATAATCTGAGGGAGAGAAAAGTTGACACATTCGAAGAAGAGGAAAGTGGGAAACAATATGAAATGAGGGAGAAATACGAAGATCCAGGGGGTGGAGAGAAAGGGAGGGAGGAAAAGAAGGGTGGAGAGAGAGGGAAGGCGACTTCACACACACACACACACACACACACACACACACACACACACACACACACACACACACACACACACACTAAAAGGAAGAAGGATAAGCGGTAAAATGAGAAAGAAACAAAAAGGTAATGGGAGAGTCAACGAGAATAAAGGAAATGTGGTGAAGGAAAAGAAGCAAATTATGAAGAGTAGGAATTTGAGAAAGACTTTTTTTTTTTTTTTAATAGAACAGAGGAAGGAAAAACAAATGAACAAAAAAATAATCAACACCAGATTACTGGTGTCCTCCATTCTTGACAAAATTGTAACAGTTGGACTTGAACAGCTGTAAGTTGAAGTTTTGGGGGAAACAACTCCGGGGTAAGCGAGTTCCAGAGAGACGCAGTTCGGGGAATAAAAAAATTCTGATAGGCAGAAGTTCTGCAATATGGCTGTGTGACATTCCAGTCATGAGCACTACCAGATGCCCGTGTAGTATAGGGGAAGGCATGGAGAGGTGGCACAATGGAAGCAACTTCATCTGAGTATTTGCCATAAAAGTATCTGTAAAATAATGCAAGGGAGGCAACATTCCTTCTTCCATGTAGGACGAGTAGTTTATTTGTAATAGCAGGGCTATTAATGATTCCAAAACCTATGTTCTGAATTTTGTCTAGTTGTTTTGGTGCAACCTCGCCACATCCATTCCACAAGGGTGAGCACTATTCTAGTTGAATGTGCACATGATTCTTATAAATTATAGCTAGCAGCTCGTCAGTGAAAAAGTTGCGGACTGTGTACAAAAATCCAAGTTTCTTTGAGGCGGTTTTAACAAGTGATCTGACATGAAAGGTCCAGCTGAGGACATTGTTAAATGAAACACTGAGAATTTCAATACTTCCAGATGTGGGAATATTAGTAGCAGTGAACGTCGCATTCAAATCTGGCAATATTTGTCAATTAGTAAATTGTATTTATTTGGTGCTACGAGCATTAAATGAGACAAGGTTATTTTGTCCCCATTCACTGATCTTAGATAAGTCTTAATTTATGGAGATGGCTGCACTGAATTGAATGTTAGAGATATTAAAGTTTGTGAACTGGCATTTGAGTGTGAATGAACTGTGAAGTGTTGAGTCATCTGCAAATGAATGGATATGATTGTGGGTGACAGATAAGAGATCATTAATATGAACCAGGAATAAGGTTGGTGCCAGAACTGATCCTTGTTGCACGCCAGCATTAACTGAGTGGAAATTGGGTGTACATCATCTACTTTTACTCTTACTTTTCTGTCACTGAGTTATGAGGAAAGCAGAGGAGCAAAAGACGTTCGTCCATTGCAAGGGAATTTGGATAGCAGGGAACGGTGCCAAACTCTGTCAGAAGCTTTAGATATATCAAGAGCCACTCCATGAGTTTCTCCATGTTGGTCAATTGATTGATGCCTTGTACGAGTGAGGAGATTGAGTATGTCAACGGTGCAGCATTCGTGGTGAAAGCTGTATTGTCTATCAATAATTATGTTGTTGGACTCAAGGTGTTTAACTATGTGCATATTAATGACAAATTCAAATTATTTACCAAAAGAAGACATGATAGCTATTGGTCTGTAAACAGAGGGGTCAGGAGAACTTCTTTTCTTTGGAACTGGGTGGATACTGGCTTATATCCATGAATTAGGGAATGAAGAAGTACGGATGCATAGTCAGAATAATTTAGCTGCACAGAAGCAAGTTCTGAGAAGCACTTTTTCAAAAGAATTGGAGGAATTCCATCTGGGCCTGGAGCTCTGTTGGTTGGTAAATTGTCTAGGATAGATTTTACGTCTCTAGTCTGTATTTTAAGTGAAACAATTTCCAGAGAGTCAAGTTCTATTACAGGGATGTTCTGGCTGAAATCGTCTAAGGTAGAATTTCTGGCAAATGTGCTGTTAAGGATATTCACTTTACCATGCGGGTCATTTGAAATATTACCATCTGAAGATTTTTGTGGGGGAGTGGGTGATGACTTGTTAAAGTTATTATTGAAAGGATTGGGAGTTGACCAGAATTTCTATTGTCACTAGGATTGTTAACCCCTTAACCGCGGGGCATCACTTTTGTGATGCTCGGGTGCAATGGATCATACCGCGGGGCGTCACTTTTGTAATTCTGTGTTATTTTGAATTATCCCGGGGTTTCAAGTGGTAGCTTGTATCATCTATCAGTACTGCCAATGTCCAACATTAGTCAGCACTCCAAATCTCATCTGTACTCCCATCCATTGTTGACATTTTAGCGATTTTCCCCCCTTCCTGACTCCCCCCCCTACCTCCCCTCCATTACCCTGTCCTCTCACCTCCCCGGCCGCGCTGCACTAAGCAAATCACCCTCGGATTTTTCCACTGATTTCATCCATTGAAATAAGCCCTATGCCCTATACTTATACAAAATAATATATATATAAAAAAAAATAAGGTAAGTGATAGTGGTATACACCAGGAATTGGCTAATTATCACCTGACAACACCTCACATGCATTCATTTGCTACATTACCACGGTAATTTCCCCTTTGAATTATGCCTTGTAATCTATTTCTGTAATAAAAATATATATCAGAAAGGAAGGGAGAAGCCTAAGTGACATTTACATTCACCTGGAACTACCTATTTCTTTATGTATTGCCGAGATTTTCTACCAATAATTTATTAGCATGTAAGTTAGCAGGTGTCATCCTCATTGTCACTGTCAACTCTTGCCTTCTCAGATAAGCCGCGGCATTTAGTTCCTTGTCCTCCGCTGTGGTCAAAACATGTCGCACTCGTGCCCCGCCATTTCTGCCGCTTCTGCGCCCATTGCAAAGGGCCCCGTGACCTCTACACCCAGAAAAACTCGTGACTCTGCAGTGGAACGTGAACTAGCGGAATTGTCAATGATGATGATGGATAGTGATTTTGACCCTTCGGGGGAATCGTGTGATGAGCCGGGTGAGGAAATCATGCCAGAAAGTACTAGTACGAGTGCTTCAGTGTCCAAAGTTATCCCTAGCTCCAAGGGAAAGGAGCCGTTAGTGCAGCAAGGGAAGGAATTTGTGAAGGGAGTGAAAAGGCGACGTGTTAGCCCCAGAACAATGGCCCCGCATGACCCAGCCCGCCATGAGTCCCGAGTTGATTCACCTCCCTATTCCCCAAGCCTCACTTCACTCATTTCTTCCTCTTCTTCTGCTGAATTATCTCCGGAGTCTTCGTCGTTGGAGTCACCACTAGCATCAACAGTGAAGGCAGGCCTTAGAGGAAGAGGTAAATCCCTGACCTGTAAAAGTAGAGTTGCTACTAGAGTAAGCGCTGCTAGTGCTGTACTGCAACTCAGGGTCAGTGCGAGTGACCTTGAACGTGGTAAACCTCCCTCACAGCCACCCACCACCCTCACCCATCCTACACCACCATGACAGGGAATCCTGGACGCCTTTGCGTGGATGGAAGGGTCCGATTTTGTCCCAGAACATTTAGATTTTGATGAGAGTTCCTCAGGAGTACAGCCTGCCTTCACTCTTGACGATGATGCTGAGTGTGTGGACTTCCTTTTGGCCTTCCTAGATGATGAAGTCATGCAGCACATATGTGATGAGACCAACAGGTATGAATCACAACGTGCTACAAGTGGTACAGGTGCAGCCAAGATGCAACAGTGGTCCATGCTGGGAGTGCAGGAGCTGTATGTGTTCTCCCTCATGCTTCTCATGCCACACTCAAAGAAGCATGAGTTGGAAGAATACTGGTCCATGGACCCCTTACAACCTTCACCCAACTTCAGTAAGTACATGGCCAGAGATCGCTTCCGGAACATCATGGGAAACCTGCACTTTGCCGACAACGATGTACCTTCCCAAACTGACCCACTCTGGAAGATCTGGGAGATTCTGAGCAGAATGAAGGATAAGTTTATGCCATTCTTCCACCCCTTTCAGAAGGTTGTCATTGACGAATCCTTGGTTTTGTTCAGAGGACGTCTTCGGTTTGTACAGTACAGTCCAAGAAAACGCCATCGCTTTGGAATCAAGTTCTTTGTACTGTGCGACTGTAAGACGGGGTACATCCTTGACTTCGTCATTTATTCAGCCAGCACTGTCGATCTGGATAAAACACACCCCCTTGGCTTCTCAGGCTGTGTAGTGAAAGTGCTCCTTGAAAAGTATTTCGGTGGGAATCATGTGCTGTATACAGACAACTATTATACAGCACCGAAACTTGCCAAATACCTTTCAGAGCACGGCATTGGCTCCTGCGGCACTGTCAAAAGTAATCGTGCCCACTTCCCTAAATTCCCAGAAGCAGGAACCTCGCAGCGAGGAGACGTGCACCTACGCAAATCTGAGAAGATGCTGGCAATACGTTGGCATGACAAAAGGGTCGTGCACATGCTCACCACCGTACATAAGGGGGAAATGACGGACAGTGGGAAGGTCGACCGTAGGACAGGCGAACCTGTGATGAAACATGATGCTGTGTTAGACTACAATATCAACATGCGGCTGGTGGACAAGTCCGACAGGATGATTGGTGAGATCGACTGCCTCAGGAAGATACTAGGTGGTACAGGAAAGTTTTTCTACATCTCATAGACATGACGATGCTGAACGCCTTCATCCTGTACAAGATGAAGGTCAAGCCACCCAAGTCCTTCTCCCTGAGGTTGTTCGCCAGGACTTGTGTTCAGCAGCTGCTGGAAAGATATGGTAGGGTGACAGCAGCAACTCCAAGGCGCCATCCAGTAACACTTCCCGACAGACTTGAGCAGAGGGCGTACATGGATCGGCACAGACTGGTGTTAATGCCTGCCACAGGCAAGAGGAAGGCTGCAATCCGCAGGTGCCAGGTGTGTGCACATACCACCTGATGCACACCTGAGCACAAACGCACCTCTTGGCAGTGTGCTGAGTGCCAGGTTCCCCTCTGTGTTACCTGCTTCTTTGATTACCACAGCCAGAAGCAGTTCTAAAAGTGCAAGTGGGAAAGGAAAGTAATGTGAAAATAATGTGTAAATAACATGTAAATAATGTGTAAATAACAAGTGAAAGCAATGGATGTTCAGTACATATGATTGAACAGTGTATTATAGTTTTATCTTACTGAAAGTGACAGTGAATAACATAGTGTAAGTAAAATAGAAGGGTAAATATTGAAAATACAATAGAAAATGTAAATAGTAATGTAAGTAATTAGTAATAGAAGAATATGAGTACAAATACTTGATGTTATAACAGTGAAAGTGAATCCGTGGCTCTCTACATATTTTACTGAATGAAAAATTGAATGACTTTAGTGACAATAAACTAACACTACTGAAGGAAACTTATGGATAAAAACTCAAGATATATATAAGTGTTATATAGTAATAGAAATATAAAGTGTGAGGCGTTTTATGAATAATAAATGACAGAGTACCAAGAGCGAACTAACGCAAGTGGGAAGGTCATACGCGCTCGTAATTTTTATTGCTTTCACAGTGTTTTTTTTTTTTGGAGTATGGATCCCAAACTACTTGATAATCATAGAGTAGTGTTTATAGTGTTAATATCTGGCTGTGGTAATCATATTACGGGTTGTCGGGAAGTGTAAAGTGGAGACTTCATTACCCAACTTCAGAGGTCTCCACAAGTCCTACGGTAATGGACGAAGGCTCAACAGACATTCCAGGAGAAAGCTGAAGGTATGTGCCATAAGCATATTTAATTTTAATATTCTAGGACTAATAACTGATTTTTGGCAAATATTTTTTGAGAGTCTGTCGGAGCCCGAATAACCCCGCGAGACACGCAAAACATTGGTAAACATGCCCGCGGTGAAAGGGTTAAGTAGTTTTCAGGCTTGGTTTTGAAGAAAGCTTGTTTTAGGGAGATTAATTATTGTTTTTTTCATGGTTTCTAGCAATTTTACATTGACAAAGTGATTCACATTTTTTTTTTCTTTCACCCCCACCACTCTAATTCTTATTAACCCGATTACATTGCCTGAGTAATTTTCTCAGACTTTTTATTTCAATATTAAGTTGATTTTTTGTCATCAGATCAAGTGTTCCTGAGCTCAAACTCCTCATCACCCTCGTCTTTTTGTAATTTATGCCTCTTAGGTGTATGTGAAGGTGGCAATAAGTCGCCAGCAACGTGGGAGGTAGACAGGCATGAATCCACCACTGCTGGGCTAAAAACGAAAACTGAATTACTTAATATGCGGGGTTTGGCAACTGCGATATGGCAGGGTTTGGCAACAGCTCTGATGGAGCAGAGGGAGACTCAACGTTTTCATGTTTACTCGTGCCACCAAAATCAAACATTTGGGGAAGTCCGATCTTTTAGTAAACTGTTGACTGGGTATGAAAAATTCCATACCATCTTGTATTCAGTCATTAATGTGGGACTGGGTAGAATTAATGTCACTGGAGAAGAAAGACTGTCATGGAATATCAGCAAGATCATTTCTAAGTCCATAACAGTCTGCCCTATCGACGTGCCATCTGGTCACCCTTGCAGGTTCAGGATGGGAAGGTTTGGGGGAGCCGACTAATGAGGCTTTGATGAGATAGTGGTCGCAGGATACAAGTGGTGACAGCATTCTTATCCTGCACTGGTCTAGATTATTTTCAGGAATATATTCAAGAAATCATGGGTGCTATGGTGAGGACTGTTTGGTATTCTGGTTGGTTGCTTTACCTGCTGTGTGAGATTAAATGATTCTGCAAACAGCTCGCACTCTAAACAAATATCGTCAGTTCTGGCAGAGTGCAATAACCGCTCTACATTATGTATGTCAAAATCATCCAAAATGGTAATTTCAGTGCCAAGGGTAAGGTTAAGGTGACTCAACTGAACTGTGCAGATATAGAGTCAAATACACTGGGTTCAGAAGAAGCACTGGGAGAGTGATGAACTACACAGATATATTTGGGAAATATTTAGATAATATAGTTAATACAGTGAGTATTCAGAATTAGTTGAAGCGAAGTTTAAAACAGTGTTAAATGCAAAATTCAGATTTGCTATAACAACAGGTGTCACCCTTGTTACTAAGTTTGTAACCAGAAAAACAAAATGGGAATATTCCTGTAGAGGGAGAGATCTGCGGTTCTGTGAGGAACAGGGCTAGAGGGGATACGGATTGTAGGAACATTTGAACTGAATTCAGATGGGTAATGAGACCACGGATATTGGTGAAGAACAAGGTTGCACCTGCACTTCTCCACTGACGAGTATGAACGAAATTTGCAACGGTTGCTGCTGGCACAGTCGCTTGATAGTGACCGGGAGGACCCTGTGCTGCCAGCCCTACCCTACTGATGGTGACAATTCAAGATACCACCTCGTTTGCTGATATCGATGCAGCGGCCATTGTTAAGAGGGAATGGAAATAGGTGTGGTTTCTTATGTACATGTAGTGTGGTATAGACAGTTGAAGGTAGAGGTATTAAGGGAATATGCTGGCCAACTCTCTGAGTAAATGACAGCACTGAAAATGTTCAACAAAAGGAAATGGTCAGATCATATCCTGAGGGCTGGTGAAACGGGAGCTCCAGCTCTCCCTGTCACCAGCTTGCCATCCACCTCGGGGGTACCGCCCTGTTCGACTGGTGTTAGTCTACTGCCTTGTGGCAAATATTGCTATAAAAGGAAGAAAGTAAGTGAAAGAGAGAAATGATATATTAGGAAAATGTGAAATGATCAGAGGAGAATATGTTAGGGAAATGGTTGTGTTGGTCAAGGATTAGAACAAGAAAGAGTGAAGAAAAAATGTAGAGAAACAGGGAGTGAGAGAAAAAAGTTGGCGGGTGGAGGAGGAGGTAGAAGAGAGAAAAAAAGACAGGGTGGGAAGGGAAAGGTTTCATTTCCTGTACTGTAAGTAGAAAACGGGAAGGTTGGTTAAACATGATTAATTTCAAAGCTGTGTGTGTGTGTGTGTGTGTGTGTGTGTGAGAGAGAGAGAGAGAGAGAGAGAGAGAGAGAGAGAGAGAGAGAGAGAGAGAGAGAGAATATACTAGACAAGGTAAAATAGGACACAGAATCAATGGAGAAGAAAAAAACGAATGGACGAAAGTTGTGCTACAGGAAGAAAAAATTGTGAGACAGTGAGAAAAAGTGAGACAGCAAGAGGAGAAAGAAAATGTCAGAGAGGGAGTGAGAGAGTGAGAAAATGTGAGATGAAAAGAGTAACGAAAGGGTGAAGACTGAGAATCGGTTTCTAAGACGTACAGATAAGCAAGAGAATGGCAAGACAGGGGGTGAGGGAGTGACTAAATATTAGGACAATATGTTGTGTACGAAAAACACTGTGAAATGAGAAAAAGAAAATGTGGGGGGTGAGACAAGTAAGACTAATGCAGTATGAGGGACGTGAGACAAGTAAGAATAATGAAGTATGTGGGACGTGAAACAAGAATAATGAAGTATGTGGGATGTGAAACAAGTAAGAATAATGAAGTATGTGGGATGTGAAACAAGTAAGAATAATGAAGTATGTGGGATGTGAAACAAGAATAATGAAGTATGTGGGATGTGAGACAAGTAAGAATAATGAAGTATGTGGGATGTGAAACAAGAATAATGAAGTATGTGGGATGTGAAACAAGTAAGAATAATGAAGTATGTGGGATGTGAAACAAGTAAGAATAATGAAGTATGTGGGACGTGAAACAAGTAAGAATAATGAGGTGTGTGGGACGTGAGACAAGAATAATGAAGCATGTGGGATGTGAGACAAGTAAGAATAATGAAGCATGTGGGATGTGAGACAAGTAAGAATAATGAAGTATGTGGGATGTGAGACAGGTAAGAATAATGAAGTATGTGGGATGTGAGACAGGTAAGAATAATGAAGTATGTGGGATGTGAGACAGGTAAGAATAATGAGGTATGTGGGATGTGAGACAGGTAAGAATAATGAAGTATGTAGGATGTGAGACAGATAAGAATAATGAGGTATGTAGGGTGAGACAGGTAAGAATAATGAAGTATGTGGGATGTGAGACAGGTAAGAATAATGAGGTATGTGGGATGTGAGACAGGTAAGAATAATGAAGTATGTGGGATGTGAGACAGGTAAGAATAATGAAATACTGTATGTGGGAAGTGAGACAGGTAAGAATAATGAAATAATTAGAAAATTTATGCAATGGGAACAAGAACTATGCAGCAGGGAGTGAGTTGGTAAGAAAAGAAAACATGTCATAGATGCAAAAATTATGACCTGAGGATGTGATACCTTTAGTATTTCTTTCTCTTACAAACTACTGGCCACATGCTTTCTTTCTCTCTCTCTCTCTCTCTCTCTCTCTCTCTCTCTCTCTCACACACACACACACACACACACACACACACACACTTTTCACTACTATCCAACCTTGGTGAACAAACCCTATACCTGATGTACGTTAATACAAAGCCCGGGTGATATTTACTCAAGTTTTGAAAAAAAATATATATATATACTGTATGTTGTAATAAAGATTTCTTGAATGAAAAAAAAATGAAAATATAACTGTTTTACTTTACATTCCTCCCAGAAATTGGTCCTTAAAAATAAAAACTTGTACTTTAGGGGTGATTTTAAAAAGGTAAAAAAAAGAAAAAAAAAAAGTTTATTTGACTATAGTATTGAACATTGACATCTAAGCCAGGGTTCATGTTGCAGCTGCACACTTGTGTGTTGGCCTATGTACACCCACTGTGACTCCACACATACAACTGGGAAGCCGATGAGTTTTGTTTCAAGACTACATTTTTTCCAGTCCTCTTACACTCCATTCACTGTGTCAAAGGACTCCAGCTCCCCACCCAGCTGTCACAAAAACATATGTAAAACTGATGGGGACACCTTTCTTTGTGTTATGATGGATTGTAGGGTCAGGTGGAATCCTTTGTCACAGGCACCCAGTCTCACTGTCTCTCATGCTACCGCGTCACTGCGACCGTTCTCTCTCTCTCTCTCTCTCTCTCTCTCTCTCTCTCTCTCTCTAATTAAATAAATAAATAAATAAATAAAATTATTTAAAAGTGCATTCATTAGGTTATGATTTGAATTATGTAGCTGAATCCTCAGCCTCTCGATTTCCATTATAATCTACTTTCTGTCTATCCTCTGAAATGTCCCTCAGACATTTTAAATCTTGGAAGGTATTACTTTTCTCTTTTCTCCTGTACGACAAAAGCCGGAGGGTTTGGACGGTGCGGAAGAGTCTTACACTGTGCCATCGTTTTCTCCTACTTCTGTAACTTGAGTCCTATTAATGTGTTAAGGCCCGACCGTCTCGTAGGGACCGTAAGGTCTGTGTGGTCTGTGTATCTATGTAACCCTGTGAAACTGATATCCTCTTGTTCGTACCTCTTCGTCTTCCTGTAAGTTTCTCTCTTCATCTTAACCTGGCTGATATCTCCTCGCCCTTCCCCACGTTACCGCTTTTGCCCTCTTTTATCCTCTCCAAAATCACAAGCACTACCACCAACATCATCAACAATGTTTTCATCAACTTTCATTATTTCTTTCTTCTTTTTCCCTAACTTTACTCTCCGTCTCTTAAAGGTTTTTTGTTCTCCTCTCCGACAGTTACCCCTCTTTCCCCCATCCTCTTTCTATTTACCTCCAAAACCCCCACCCCCCACCTGCCACGACATATCAATTTTTCCTTCGTTCCTTCTACCCCACAACCTGACCTCTCTCTCTCTCTCTCTCTCTCTCTCTCTCTCTCTCTCTCTCTCTCTCTCTCTCCACACACACACACACACATTAACAAATCTCTTTGCCCTTCCCTGCTCATCCTGTTTGTATATATCCATCCCTTCTTCCTCTCACCGAACCTTCATGCTATCATTTCCGTTTTCGATATACTGTACAATCTCTCCATTTGTTTTTTTTCTCTTTGCCCCACTTTCTCGTTCAGTCACTCACACAATTTCTTTTTCAAGGTCATATCAAAAGGTCAAGTAAAGTTCAGACATTTTCTTAGTGTCAGCCTGGTCATTCTCCTCAGGTGCCAAAACGAGATAAAAAGGCCTGGGGCTCACATAGTTTTCTTTCTGGTATGTCCTCACATTTTTGTTCTGTAAGGAAAAATACTTCCAGCCTAAAAGGGTACAATGAGAGAGAGAGAGAGAGAGAGAGAGAGAGAGAGAGAGAGAAAAGGATGACAACTTGGTCAGTATGTACTTGTACTATACTAACAGTTCTGGCAGGATTCATAATACATGTGGTAATGGTATCTGTTGTTCTGTATTAGTAGTTTAAGCTGACCACAGACACCATCACCAGTAGTCCCAAGGTGGATGGAAATCTGACGACAAGGGAGAGCTGGAGCTCCTTTTTCATCAGCCCTCGGGACTAGTTCCTGACCATCCCCATTTGCTGAACTTTTTCAGTGTTTTAATAACACAGAGAGTAGGCAGACATGCACTCCAGTACAAGAGTCTCTAACTGTCAACACCAAACTACTTGCACACTACGCACTACACTTCCTTTTCAAAATTTACAAAAAAATAAAATAAAAATAAAAATAAAATGTCATCTAAAAACCAAGCCTCGGAGTCCCCGGTGGGGAGGGGGACCATAAATGCCCCCACCTTCCACCCCTTTCCCCATAACGACTCAACGAGCTGCCTGGAACCACAGTCTGACTCACTTCTTCATTTCTGCAACATTTGCGGCCTTTCCTCTAACTTTCTCTCTGTTGAACACCACCTCTCCTCTTCTAAACCTCACGTTCTCATCTTAACTGAGACTCAGCTGTTTGAGGCAACAGCTAGCAAACCCTTTACTGTATCCTCCTACTTCCTCTATACTCATTTCAAAGCCAAAGGTGGGTGTTGTGTATATGTACGCAACGACTTATCTCTCAAGTTCCTGAACTTGATTATTCTTCATACTCTGCTCTATGGCTTCGGCTTTCCTGCCAGTCTCTGACAAAATATGTCTGTGCTGTTTACTTATTCCCTAATTCTATTGACTATGAAAAATTCTTCGATTATCTTACTTCTATAATGGAATGCATTCTCTCCATTTCTCCTTTCTCTGAACTCTCCATTCTAGGATATTTCAGTGTTTACCATCACTTTTGGCTCTCCTCTGCTTTCACTGATCCGCCTGGTGAACAAGCCAACATCTTTTCTATTCTTAATGACCTAGAGCAACTTGTACAGCACCCTTCCCGTATCCCTGACCGCCTTGCAGAGAGTTCCAGCATACTTGACCTCTTCCATACAAGTAATCCTTCTGCTGACACAGTTAATATTTCCTATCTATTGGGCTCCTCCAATTACAACCTTAATACCTTAACCTGTCCTATCGATCCAATATGGCCTGTGGACCCTCCAAAACAACGTCTGTTGTGACATTCTGGATCTGCTGATTGGAGGCCCGCAGGCAGTGCTTCTTTGATCTTCTCTGGAATGATTATTGTTTCCATGGCCTGGATCCATCTGAGTGTGCCATGCACATTACGGAGGTTATTCTCTCGGGCATGGAAGCATACATTCCATTCTCGTATCCTTTGACTAATGCAAAAACGCCTCGGTTTAGTCACACTTGTTCTAATGCTGTCCACAACAAGGAGAAGGCCTACAAAAGGTACTGGAGCCAATCCACCAATGGATCACATGTTTTTTATCCTTCTGCCCGGAATCATGCTAAGTCTGTTCTTCACTTTGCTACAAATAATTTCATCCGTACAAAAAGCTCTCAACTCTCCAACTCAGATTCTTCCCTCTCCATCTAGCACCTTGCCAAGAACCTTTCTAACAACTTTACTTCATCATCCTTCCCTCCTCTTGTCTCCACTGATGGCTCTGTAGCTACTTTTTCTACTGATGAAGCAGACCTCTTTGCTCAGACTTTCTCCTCCAAATCCACCTCAGACGATTCCGGTGCTGTTGCTTCATCACTTCCCCCCTCTGACTTCCTCATGGCTGACATTAAAATCGCCTCAACTGATGTATTTTCTGCCATTACTGGCCTCAATATTAACAAGGTATATGGACCTGATGAGGTCCCTCCTGTTGTCTTTGAGAACTGTGATTCTGTGCTTACACCCTGCCTATGTAAACTCTTTTGCCTTTGTCTGTCAACTAGTACCTTTCCCTCTTGCTGGAATTTGCTCTCATTCAACCAGTCCCAAGTAAGGGTGACCATTCCCAACCCTCTATCACCCAACTGCTTTAACATGCTGTGTCGCAAAAGTTTTCGTGTCTATTTTTAGCAGGAATATTTTAAAGCATCTTTCCGATCACGAACTTCTTTCTGATTATCAGTATGGGTTCTGTCAGGGTCGCTTCACTGGCGATCTTCTCATCTACCTTTCAGACTCCTGTTCATCCTCCTTTTGGGACTTTGGCAAAAGCTTTGCTATTGCACTTGACATCTGAAAGGCTTTTGATTGAGTCAGGCATAAATCTTTAATTTCCAAATTGTCTTCTTACGGTTCCTGTCCTTCTATCTGTGCCATCATCTTCAACTTCCTTTCTGGTCGTTCTATAGCTACTGTTGTAGACGGCCACCATTCTTCTAGATCAATCAACAGCGGTGTTCCTCAGGGCTCTGTCCGATCACCAGATCTCTTCAGTTTATTCATCAATGACCTTCTAAGCTGAACATCTAACCCTGTCTACTCATAGGCTGATGATTCCACCCTTCACCTTTCCATTCGGTTCCTGGAACGCCCATCTCAACAGTTACTTCAACAAACAAGAGATGAGGCTATGGCACACTTAATGTCTGACTTGGCTCATATCTCTGAGTGAGGTAAAAGTAATCTTGTTGTTTTTACTTCATCAACAACTCAGTTCTTACACCTATCATCTCGAGAAAATCTTCCACAGGAGTACCCACTAATGTTTAAAAATATCCAGCTCAATCCTTCATCACCCTTAAACATACTTGGGGTTTCATTCACTCAGGACTTATCTTGGAAAGATCATACTTCATCTCTTGTGAAATCTGCTGCTAAGAGATAAGGTGTGGTAAGCCAACTTCATACCTGGTTTACCCCTGCACAGTTGTTGACTCTATACATGGGTTTTATTCGCCCCTGTGTAGAGTACAACTCTCATATATGGGGAGGCTTCCCACATACAGCTTTTCTCAAAAGGGTGGAGTCAGAGGCTTTTCGTCTCATTTACTCTCCTCCTCCTCATACTGGCTCGGCTCCCTTCAACCTCTGTCTCTTCGTCGCACTTTTGCATCTCTATCTCTTCTATTGCTACTTCAGTAGTCACTGCTCCTCTGAACTGTCTGCTTGGATCCCTCCACCTCTATGGCTGGCATGTAGCATTCGTCTAGCAACAAACTGTCATCCCTTTACTGTCCAACTTTCTAATGCAAGAGGTAACCATTACTCCCAGTCCTTGATTTATGGAACAGGTCAACTCTGGAGCTGTCTCCCTCTATTTGTATTTCCTACTTCCTGTGATCTCCAGTCTTTCACACGCAGTGTGTCCTGGCATCTCGAAATGAACGGATCTTGAAAATGGCTCTCTTTTGTATTCTTTTCACTTTTTTCTTGGAAGGAACGGTTTGTGGGCTTCTGGCCTTTGGTTCCTTCTTCCTTGCATTAAAAAAATTATGATAATTGTAGTTATTATTATTATTATTATTATTATTATTATTATTATTATTATTATTTTACCAATAAATCCAAGTTGTGTATGTGTGTGTCTGTGCATTTGTTCGTTTCTTTCACGATAATGGAAATAGACATCAACCTATTTCATTTAACATTAAGTCGAGCAAGTCCTGAGAGTTTGCTATTTACAAACAACCATTTTGGCGATCGTGAGCGACAAGAGGACGCGAAATTGACGGAAATCGCGTCACGCGAAAATGTCTGACTGTCTATTTGATCGTTTATTTCACGGGAATGGTAATAGATATTGACCTAATTCTTTTTGTATTAGGCCAAGTTAAGGCCAAGCAAAAATATTTTCTATCATGTGCGACGGCGCGATGTTGTCGGGAATAGCGACATGCGAAAAAGAATGCAAAAACTATTTTTTCGACTTTCTAGTGGGAAGTAGTCACTGTCGGCTCAATAACATTATAGATACAAGGAAAATGGTATTTGTAAACAGTGTGTGATGGAAAGACAATTAGTTACTCCAGCAAATTTTTGCTGGCAAACACTAGTAATAACAATAAGAGTGGTAACAACAACAACAATAAAAAAAAATTTAATAATAATGATGATGATAATAATAATAATAATAATAATAAAAATTATAATAATAATTCCAATAATAATAACAACAATAATAAAAATAAAACAAATAATTATTGATGATAATGATGATTATGATCACGTGATTTGATGATGAATGGACGATAAAGCACTATGTGATTAATGAATGGATAATAATGATATCGACCAACTTTATACAGCGATAATGTCTTGACACACTGATCTTATCAAAATAATAAATAACATTAACATAATATCATGCAATCAGTGTTTTTACACTCCTGTAAACACACACACACACACACACACACACACACACACACACACACACACACACAGGACCATCACCTTAATGTCTTAGTTTGAATGACATTACCAGTGTGACTGAGCTGGCCAAGACGTAGTGTCTCTCTCTCTCCCTCTCTCTCTCTCTCTCTCTCTCTCTCTCTCTCTCTCTCTCTCTCTCTCTCTCTCTCAGCTGCTGCACCATTTGTCAGACTTTGACGGGGACTCTCAGGCTGCATTAAGTACACACACACACACACACACACACACACACACACACACACACACACACACATACACACACACACACACACACACACACACACACACACACACACACACACACACACACACACACACACACACACACACGAGCACACACACACACACACACACACACACACACACACACACACACACACACCACTGGGCACAGTATATCTTTGTCACTGTCTGTCTGTCTCTGTCTGTCTGTCTGTCTGTCTGTCTCTCTCTCTCTCTCTCTCTCTCTCTCTCTCAACTGCTATCACAACACTCAGAATAAGTATTTTCCCCAAGCTAACAATTACACCAGGAATATAGGTCAGGAGGAAATAACTGCATAACTGCAAATTAATATGTTCAGAAAAGAGAGGCTGATATAAGACAGACAACAAGACGTGTACATTACAACACGAGAATTACCGCGTACAAAACGAGAACATGACATAAGACAAAATACATTGATACACTATAATATGCACAAAAGACAGACTTCATAGACGCCTTACTCTTGCAGTCATGGTAACAATACTGCATCAAGGCCAGATTAACGATGACCCGGCAATATTAAGGAAGGAGGTTAACGACAGAGACCCACACAGCGCCCCGTTTAACGAGGTCACACAGTGTAATAAATTCTTACACACAGTGTAATCAACTTCTCATTAGTTGCTTTATTTTCTCTCTTTCGGGTTCCTTTGATGATAGCAGTCAATGATTCTGACAACATTTAGCTTTAGACAAAGTTCGGTCCTTTTACTGCCTCAAATACCGTGGTTCTTTTATATGTTTTCTGGTCTCAAACTTTCACATAACTACCCTCTGCTTTTCTGACACACACACACACACACACACACACACACACACACACACACACACACACACACACACACACACACACACACATTCAAAATCTTTTATCCTACTCCTCTTTTCTTTCAGCTGTTCAATGTTTTATACAACTAGTACTTCCTTGGAATAAAATAGCTAATGATAATTTTCGTGAGGCAGACCGTCTTCATGATTCTTTGTTCTTTGCTTCTGAATTTGCTTGAACTAAGATCGTTGTTCCACTTTTCCATGCTCTCATTTTGAAATTCACTTCACGGTAATGATGCAGCATTTTCTTCCCACCATCAAACATATTGTGGTTTGCATTTTCTTTATAATCCTTTTATGTCATGTCTCAGAATTTACACATTAAATTCAAGAAACTTGTGATCTAGTGGCCAACAAATCAGAAGACCTTAATTCGTCACGGTTTCATTTAGATGTAGTGCCATCCCAGGCTAAATATATCACCCCATATCACTATGTCATTTTGGGAAGTAGGTGATTTGCAGTCATGCAGAGGTTTAGTTAATGCATCAGAGGAAAATTCTGGTGAACTAAGTTGTGGTAATGGCACTACATGGTGCTACACAGCTGTACCCTCACACCATCTCGATGGAAACAGTCAGACAGACAGATAGAGAGACAAACAGATAGATGCAGTTAGAGAGAATGGCACATAGATACCGAGATAAAAATAGACAGAGTAACAGGAACAGAGTGATAAATAAACAGCTTCAGTCCAAATAAACTCTACCTGAAATGCAATTAGTGTGCGTGAAGATGTAGTAGCAGAAGGGGCACCAGCACCTGACCCTAGCAACTCTCTTTCATCACTAACAATACTATATTACATTACATTTATCAGCTAGTTATATTTGCAGGAAAGTAGCTTTGCACAGTGTACTACAAGAGAGCTAACTGAAGGTGTTGGCGAACTGGAAACATGGGAAAATAAAGGATTATAATATTCAGTTTATAATTTCCTCGAATCACTACACAGAATATTCATAGAAACAATAAAAGTTCCAGTTGAAGTGAAAACAAAAAAAGAGAGGACGCCGTAATATTTGGAGTTGTAGACTTGTCGCGCGTCCTAACTGATGCCATTTGGATCAATCCGGACTTAAAAATAGTACTGGCAAAATGTAAGAATGCTTTTAGGGTATATAGACTAAACAATGAAGCATCATTAAAACAATGGCAAATATAAAATGTGAAGAGCTGATGACTAAATTGTTTCCAAACTCATACCAGCTACCACCATCGGTCATTATCAGAGTATCCTAAAAAACTACTGAAAAATAGTTGGGACAAAAAATTGCGACTTAAACTTTTACTTTTTACTTTGAAATCCAAAATGGCTTTTACTAGAGGGTGTAGTGTAGTGTAGCGGTGTTTGACCCAACCTTGCCAATTATTAGAGAGTGCAGTGTTGTGGTACTTGACCCAGTCCTAACAATTATATTAGCAGATGTAGTGTAGTGGTACTTGACCCAGCCCTATTAATTAATGGTGGATATAGTGTAGTGGTACTTGACCAGCCTTATTAATTACTGGTGGATGTAGTGTAGTGGTACTTGACCCAGCCACACCAGTTACTGCTTTCAGTCAAGTTCATCACGCCAAACGTAAAATTAACGTTACGGGGATTTTGTCATGCTGCAGATTTCACGGTGTAACTTAAAGCATGACAGACATTCTGATAATAAATCTGTTTTTTATAGAGAGAGAAAGGCGTTCTACTCTTCTTGACATTACTCTTTATGAGGTAATTCCTAAATGTCATTGTCATCTAAAACCTGATGCTGTCATATAGCTATATAGGTTGACATTTATATATAATATATACAGGCTGTATTCCTAAACATATTATATCCTTTTACTTGGTGCTGTTATGATCAAGAGCAAAATATAAATCTTAAAAATAACATAAAATACACACACACACACACACACACACACACACACACACACACACACACACACACACACACACACACACACAGAATTGCTAAAAAAATATATGTAAGGTTTACCCACTTTAAAAAATAATACAGGCAAATTTATATTCAGCAGTAATGAACTGTCTCGTCTGAGACTCTGACTAAATATTTCTGTGTTGTTTACTTATCTCATAATTATACTGCCTATGAAAAATCTTCGACTATCTAACTTTTAAGATGGAACACATCCTCTCAATTTTTCTTTTCTTTAAAGTATCCATTCTAGCTTATTTCAATGCTCACCACCACCTTTGGCTCTCCTTCCCTTTCACTGATCAACCAGTGAACAGGCCTACATTTTTTCTATCCTTAATGACCTACAGCAGCTTTCACAGCACTCAACCTGCATCCCTGACTACTTTCGACAGAGTTCCAACATACTTGAACTCTTCCTTACAACTCATCTTTCTCCTTAAGGCCCTCTCCCACTTCGGCGTAAATAGGCACGATGAAGCCACGATGAAAATCGTGGCCGAAGTCGGTGATGTGTCGACGATTCTGACGAAGAATCGTGGTGTCGGCGTAATACCGGCGACACCAGTACAACAAAACGCCGAAACCTCGGCGGAGTATACGATATAACTGGCGACTAGTAGCCGACATATCGCCGATATGTCGGCGTAATGCACAAGCATTATTCTAAATTCAAATTTTAACGTTTTTTTTAATGGCGAGTCAACGGCGATAAAGGTACATCGGCGGCGTGCTGTCGACGATGTATCGTCGATGTGTCGGCGAATGCATCGCACGCACCTGGTAGACAAAACGCTGAGGCCATCGCAGGTGCCTTGCCGTCATCGGCGTATTTAAGGCGATTAATCGACGGTTCATCCGCGAAATGTCGGCGATATATCACCGACATTCATAAGATGAAATATTACTGTCACACAACCGGTACGTATCGTACGGTTTACGTAGGCTATGTCGTATTAACCTCACCGATGCATCGCCGATACATTGCCGACGCTTCGCCGTATGACCGTATGACATCTCAACGGTTTTTTTCACCGCCGACGCCTCGCCAATGTCGGCGATCATACGCAGTTTATACACCGGGTAATCGCTGACGTCGCCGAGGCGTCGCCTTGTTGTCAATGACTAATCTGTGAAATTTTACAAAATCGTGGAAGGCCACGACGTTTACATGCAGCATGAAAACGTCGTGGCCCCCCACGACAAATTTCCACCTCGTGCGACGTATCGGCGCCATGCCACGAAAGGACAAGATTTTGATCACGAATACCCATGATTAGGGATTTTTGACACATCGTGACTTTATCTTCCACACTTTCGCCGAAGTGGGAGAGAGCCTTTATGCTGTTAATCTTTTCTCTCCATTGGTCTCCTCTGATCACAACCTTATCACTTTAACCTGTCCTATCTCTCCAGTAAAGCCAGTGAACCCTCCCAAGATGCGGCGCCTATTGCACTAGAGCTGCTGATTGGGAGGCCCTCCAAACTGCCCTCATACGGTTTATATCCTTCTATCTGTGCATTCAATATAGCTTCCATTTTGGTCGATCTATAGCTGCTGTTGTAGACGCCCACCGTTCTTCTCCTAGATCTATCAATAGTGGTGTTTCTCAGGGCTCTGTCCTATCACCAATTCGATTCCTTTTATTCATCAATGACCTTCACTCATACTCTGACAATGACCTTCACTCATACTCATACTCTGACAATGACCTTCACTCATACTCTGATGATTTCACCCTTCACCTTTCCATTCGGTCCTCCCAACGTCCATCTCATCAATTACTTTAAGAAACAAAGGATGAGGCTATGGCACATCTAATGTCTGAGTTGGCTCCAATCTGTGACTGGGGTAAAAGCAGGCTAACCTCGTTGTTTTTAATGCATCAAAGACAAAATCTTCCACAGGAGTACTCATTAATGTTTAATGATATCCATCTCAATCCTGCGTCATCCTTGAACATAGTTGGGATTTAATTCTCTCGGAATTTATCTTGGAAAGATATTACATCTCTTGTAAAATCTGCTTCCAAGAGAATAGGTGTGCTAAGCTGACTTCTTACCTTCTTTACCCCTGCGCAGTTGTTGACTTCATACACAGGTTTTATTCACCCCTGCATAGAGAACAACTCTCACGTGTGGGGAGGCTCCCTACATACAGCTCTTCTCAATAGGAGTCAAAAGCGTTTCATCTCATTAACTCTCCTCCTCTTCCTTGCTCCCTTCAACCTCTGTCTTATCGCTGCACTGTTGCCTCTTTATCTCTTTTCTGTCACTACTTCAATGGTCACTGCTCCTCTGAACTGTCTGCTTGCATCCTCCCACCTCTTCGAGGGACGCAGCACCCGTCTAGCAACAAACTCTCGTCCCTTTTCTGTCCGAATTTCTAATTCAAGAGTTAACCGTTATTTCTTGTACTTCATTTATGCAACAGGTCAACTCTGGAACTGTATCCTTCTATCTGTATTTCATATTTCCTGTGATTTCCAGTCTTTCAAACGCAATGTGTCCAGGCATCTCGAAATGAACGGATCTTGAGTGTGGCCCTTTTTTGTATCGTTTTTGTTTTGTTCTTGAAAGGAACGGTTTGCGGCTACAGGCCTTTGGTTCCTTCTTCCTGGCATAATTTTTTTTTTTCCCCTGGAATGATTATTGCTTCCATGGCCGAGAGCCATTTGAGAGTGCCTTGTGCACAGTGGAGGTTATTCTGTCAAGTATAGAATCATTCATTCCTTTCTCTTATCATGTGACTAATGCAAAAAAAAAAAAAAGGGTTAAATCATGCGTATTCGAATGCTGTCCTCAACAAGAAGGCCTACAAATGGTTCCAGAGTCAACCCATCACTTAATATTAATATCTTTTATGTTTCTTTCTGGAAACGTGCTAAGTCTGTTCTTCACTCTGCTAAAAAAAAAAAAAATTTATTTGTACTCAATTCTCTGTACTGTCTAATTGAAATTCGTCCCACTCCCTCTAGCACCTTGCCAAAAACCTTTGTAACAATTATACCTCATCATCCTTCCCTCTTTTTTTCGACCCTGATGACCTTGTAACTGTTTATTTTACTTATTCAGCAGAACTTTTCGCTCAGATTTTTTCCCCAGGTTTTACCGCAGATGATTCCGCTGCTGTTCCTTCATCACTTCCCTCCTCTGATTTCCTCATGGCTGACATTAAAATTTCTTCAACTGATGTGCTTTCCGCCATCACTAGCCTCAATATTAACAAGGCATATGGGCCTGATGGGGTCCCACCTGTTGTCCTCAAGAACTGTGTTTCTGTGCTTACACCCTACCTAAGCAAACTCTTTTGCCTCTGTCAACTTGTACCTTTCCTTCTTGCTGGATGTGTGCTCTCATGCAGCCTGTCCCAGAAGAGTGACCATCCCCAGCCCTTCAATTATCGACCAATTGCTTTAACATTCTATATTTCAAAAGTTTTCAAAATCTATTCTTAAAAAAAAATAATTAAAGGATCTTTTCTATCATAACCTTCTTTCCAGTCATTAGTATGGGTTCTGCCAGAGACACTCCACTGGCGATCTTCTCAACTATATTTCAAACTCCTGGTCATCCCCATTTCAGGACTTTGGCGAAAGCTTTGCTATTGCACTTGACATCTCAGTGGCTTTCGGTTGAGTCTGGCATAAATTTTTAATTTCCAAACTAACCTCCTACAGCTCCTATCCTTCTATCTGTGCCTTCATCTCTAGCTTTCTTTCTGGTCATTCTATAGCACATGTTGTAGACGGCCACCATTCTTCTCCTAGAGCTGTCAATAATGACGTTTCTCAGAGGTCTGTCCTATCACTAACTCTCTTCCTTCTATTTATCAATGACTTTCTAAGCTGTACGTCTAACCCTTTCCACTCACACCCTAATGACTCCACCCTTCACCTTTCAGTTTGCTCCCCACAGCATCCATGTCAGTAGTTTCTTCAACAAAGAAGGGATGAAGCTATGGCAACCCAATGTCTGACTTGGCACATGTCTCTGACTGGGGTAAAAGTAATCTTGTTATTTTTAATGCTTTAAAAATGCAGTTCTTACGTTTTTTAACCCGTCAAAATCTTTTGCAGGAGTATCTTCTAATTTTGAACAATATCCAACTCAGTCCTGCATAATCTTTAAACATACTTGAGGTTTCATTCTCTCGGGATTTGTCTTGGAAAGATTACCTCTCTTATAACATCTGCTTCCAAGAGATTAGGTGTGCTAAACCGAGATCATGTCGTCTTTACCTCATTACAGTTGTTGCCTTTATACGCGGGTTTTATTCGCCAGTGTGTAGAGTACAACCCTTATATTTGGGGATGCTCCCAGATACAGCTCTTCTCAACTAGGTGGAGTAAAAGGCTTTTCGTCTCATAAACTCCCCTCCTATTACTAGTTCCCATCAACCTCTGTCTCTTCACTGCACTGTTGCATGCTCATCTCTTTCCTATCGCCGCTTCAATGGTCACTGCACTTCTGAACTGTCTGTTTGCATCCCTCCACCACTACGGCAGACACATAGCACCCGTCTAGCAACAAACCCTCATTTTTTTTTCTGCCCAACTCTCTAATGGAAGTTTTAACTGTTACTCCCAGTCCTTCATGTAAGCAACACTTCAACTCTGGAACTGTCTCCCTCTGTCTGTATTTCCCACAGCCTATGGCCTCCATTCTTTCAGATACAATTGTCCAGGCATCTTAAAATGAAACGATCTTGCATTTGGCTCTGTGTCATACTGCTTTTGTTGTTTTCTTGGGGAGTTGGAGGGAACAATCTTAAGGTCTTCTGGCCTTTGGTTCCTTCTTCCTGGCATAAAAATAGAAAATGAATAACCTCACTGGTTCACTGAAAAAAACGCTCTCTGGTGAAACTGTTCGCTGCCAGAAGCATTCGCTGGGAGAAGCATTGGCGATGACAAAGGTTCGCAAATGAGGGGGACGTGAAGGAGCTGCGAAAGTAAGAGGACACTTGTGACGTGAGATATGAGACAGTAAGGGAGAAGTGGGAGGGAGAGGGAGATTTACACAGAGCAGTGAGGTCAAGGGAGCCTGGAAGAGAGTGAGAAAAGGAAGAGGGAGACTGCAGGGTAGGGAGAGACGAAATGCGTCTCTCTCTCTCTCTCTCTCTCTCTCTCTCTCTCTCTCCACTTATTTCACCATATCATTATATCATTTTTAGTTGTAACTATTTTGCCACAAGTAATGAAAGAGCGAATTATTATTATTATCTCCGTTATCTTCATAATCTTGACTCTCTCTCTCTCTCTCTCTCTCTCTCTCTCTCTCTCTCTCTCTCTCTCTTTGTAAGTAAATATCGCACAAATCTAGTTCCGGTCGCCTGGAAATTCTGTCACAGGCACAAACACACCTAAACTGTAAAGCCGATATGTTTCTTTTTCAACCATAAAATTTCTCATATTCCACTGAGTGGAAAAGAACACGAACCCATGACCAGTTTCTGATGTACAGTTTGTGTAACAAGAGACTGGAATGAAAAAAGTGTTACGATACCTTTTTACTGTGCCTTTCTCTCTCTCTCTCTCTCTCTCTCTCTCTCTCTCTCTCTCTCTCTCTCTCTCTCTCTCTTCAGCACTGAAAAAGAAATAATTTTCTGTAAAAAGAAAACAGAGAAAGAAATGTAAATTACCGAAGAGAAAGAAAGGAAAGGGAAATAGATTACTGTAAAATGAAGGCAGGATAGACAATCCAAGTCATTATATAAGACTTGATTCACACCAGCTGGTGGCCATTTGTCAAGTAGATGGATCTTCGTCTCATAGCTCACACACCCTCTGTATTATACATAATTACACTTCGCACGTATTAATATTAACTCAAACCACACTTCACGTTACCCCTATTTCACACTACATTCCTCACACTCACACACCCTCGGCAGTATAAATAATCACATCTCTCGCATCTGTATACTAGCTCACACTACACTTCACATAATCCCTATCTCACACTTCATTCCTCACACTTCAGACAGACTACATTCTACGTCCCCACAGCAGCTCTCTTCACACAATCCCACGCTTCCTCAAACCTTTCATTTCATTTCCACTTTCCCTTACACGTCACACCTCCTTCATCTCACACATACCTCATAACCAACTCTCCTTCACAAAATCAATCAGCCTATCAAAACAGCATCTCTCTCTATATTCTCACAGTAGCACCACACATACAGTCTGTACCTTACACCTCCTTACAACCTACACTTCAGATAATCTCTCCTCCTCCTATTTATCCACAGACGTCACTCCTCCATACACTATCATTCTTTACTAATTATAGTAATCATGCCTCATACTTAATTCCTCACCGTTCATAACACTAAGTTGGTCTACATTCCCTCCACTGGTCATTTTTCTCACACTTCACATCACCTCACTCGTCACAACACCTTGTTTTACGCAATTTGTTTTTAATTTCCTTTCTCTCTCTTCTGGACCCACCCATCCATTCCCCCACTTCACTTCTGCCTCGTTCTTTTCCATTCTATATCTTCTTTCCTTCTTTCTTCCCTTCCTCTTCTTCCATTTCCCATCTTCCTTTCTCTTAAACCACTTTTGTTCTCCTTCCCTTCTTCCTCTCTCTTCCACAACGATCTCTGCTTAAAAAAAAAAAAAAAAAAAAAAAAAGCTTATGATCCGTAATTAAAGTATACAAGTTTGCTCAACACTTCATGGTATACGCAAATCACTTGTTAAAATGAGGTCAAAATAAATGACCATTACAGGGCACGGTTAAGGTGTTAAAGACTTTGTGGGAGACCAACAAACATTCAGTGACAACTAATGTGCATTATAAACCCAAACAATATATTGAAAAAAAAAAAAAAAAAGTGTCCTTTGATCAATATATGCACCATCATGCCAACACACTCCCAACTTCATACGCAGATATTCCTCTATCCTTCCTGCTGCCTCCACACCATATTATTCGCAGATAGTCCTCCAGCCCTCCTCCTGCCTCCAAACCATTTCATATGCGGATATTTCTCCCGCCTTATTGCTCCCTCCACATATTTCATACGCATATATTCCTCCACCCTTCCTGCTCCCTCCACACCATATAAACTTGCGATAATAAACTAATAACTGTGTACTGGGAATATTGTTCCCACATACATCAACCTGCTTTACCAGGGATGTGATAATTATATCTTGGGCGTCTGTGATTCGCTGATATTATTACGAGTGTGTACCTGGACGTGTGTGACGAGACGAAGCTGACGTTATGTGCAGTTTAACGAAAATGATATCTACCATGTTAGCCACGTGTGTGTGTGTGTGTGTGTGTATGTGTGTGTGTGCGTGTGTGTGTGTGTGTGTGTGTGTGTGTGTGTGTGTGTGTGTGTGTGTGTGTGTGCGTGTGTGTGTTCTATCTATCTATTGCAATATACCTCAATCCTGGAAGGGACACCTAGTAAGTTTCTCATTCTCCATTCTCATCCTCATCCGTCCATCTCATCCTCGGTCTCTCCATTCCTCCCCCCCCCTTCCACCTCACTCACATACGCTCTGTTGTAGCTAATTCGATCTACTCTGAGAAGAGATGAGCCTTAAGCTTTTGAAAGCTGGAAGCTGGCTGGTTGTCAGAGTGCATTCATTAATTATCAATGACGCTCTTTAAATTATTTTTTTGTAACGGTTACAGTAACCATTTAACGATATGATTGCTCCCCAGAATTATACAGAGTGATGTATATAGATTAATTTGAAAACGGTGTCTTACAAAGTTTATCAGATGATCTAGATACGTTTGAAATTTTAATTTCTGGGGGCAAATCAAAACATGTCCAAGTAAAATTTCAAGAGTACCTAGATTTGTTTCCACATTCAAGCAAATTAGTATAAATTATGTCATTACAGCGACATTCTGTAAAGATGGGGCGAGTTCTAGGTGTGGGGGAGAATAGGCGAGTTATAGGGCAGATAGGGGCGAGTTGTAGGGGGAAAGGGGTGAGCTGCAGCGGGAAAAGGGCGAGCTGTAAGCGGGAAAGGGGCGAGTTATAGGGGGAAAGGGGTGAGCTGTAGCGAGAAAAGGGCGAGCTGTAAGCGGGAAAGGGGCGAGCTGTAGGGGGAAAGGGGCGAGCTGTAGGGGGAAAGGGGCGAGCTGTAAGGGGGAAAAGGGCGAGTTGTAGCCGGGAAAGGGAAGAGTTGTAGGCGGGAAATGGAAGAGTTGTAGGCGGGAAAAGGGCGAGTTGTAGGCGGGAAATGGAAGAGTTGTAGGCGGGAAAGGGAAGAGTTGTAGGCGGGAAAGGGAAGAGTTGTAGGGGGGAAAGGGAAGAGTTGTAGGCGGGAAAGGGAAGAGTTGTAGGCGGGAAAGGGAAGAGTTGTAGGCGGGAAAGGGAAGAGTTGTAGGCGGGAAAGGGAAGAGTTGTAGGCGGGAAAAGGGCGAGTTGTAGGGAGGAAAGCGACGAGTTGTAGGGGGCAAAAGGGGCGAGTTGCAGGGGGAAAGGGGAGGGGTGTAGGTGGGAATGGAGGAAGGTGTAGGGGGAAAGGAGTGAGTTGCAGGGGGGAAGGGGGAGCTGTATAGGGGTGGAGGGTGAAAGAGATGAAAAATGCGGGAAGGGATGAAAAAGGGTTAAGGGATAGAAAGGGAGGAAGGAGTGAAATGGGAGAAGGGGTGAAAGAGGGGGGAAAGGGTGAAAAGGAGGGAAGGAGTAGAAAAGAGGGAAGGGGTGAAAAGAGGGGAAGGGGTGAAACTGGAGGAAAGGGTGAAAGGAGGAAAGGGATGAAATGGGAAGAAGGGATGAAAAGGGGGAAGAGGTGTGACAGGAGTGGGAGACGGACTGATGGAAGAGGAAGAAAAAGGAAGTGAAGGAATGGGAATGGAAGAGAAAGGAAAGAAAGGAAATGAAATGAAAGGAAAGGGAATGGAAAGAAGGGGAAGAGAAGGGAAGGAAAGAAAACGGAAGGGAAGAGAAGGGAAAGAACGGGAAAGTAAGGGAAAAAAGAGAGGGGAAGAAAAGGGAAGGGAAGAAAACGGAAGGGCAGTAGAGGTAAAAGAAGGGAAGGGAAAGGAAGGGATGGGAAGGGAAGGGATGGGAAGGGAAGGAATACAAATACAAAAGAATACAAAGGAAAACAGACAGCAACAGGCCTTATGGTCTTTTCGAGGCTGCTTGTTACATAGTAAACTATGACTACATAATCTAGTTCTACATGGTGATGGATAAAGATAGTATAGCAAAAAGGCTCACCCCGCCTCCAAACCCTTCAGTTAAAACTGGCAGGAAAAAGCGGGAAGCATCACCCTGCAGCATGGACAAACTGACATGGAAATTTCATAGGAAAGACTGAAAGGGAAAGTTACATTCTGTAAAACTTTATCTATAAGCTACCAGTTTGAATATCCTGAAAGAAAAAGAAATAAAGTAAAATGAGTAAGCAAATAAATAAATAAGACATAACATTATATACGGGTACGTTGAGTTAACGAGGCTTCTGTAGACACAGTGTGGAAAATGCAGTGTGGAAGGGATGTGAAGGGAAGGGAAGGGATGGAAAGGAAAGTGAAAGGAAGGGAAGAGAAGGGAAATGGAGGATATGGAAGGGAAGAGAAGAGAAGGGAAGGGGAATCAGGGGAGAGAGTGGCGATGTGGTGCAAAGTCACAAGGGAGGTAGAAAGGAAAAGGGAAACGGAAAAAGGAAAAATAGAAGCAGAAGGGACGTGTTAGGAGAGAAGTGAAGGAGGAAGGGGAGGAGGGGGTTAAATAAAGAGGGAGGAAAAAGCAGAGTAAGCAGATGTGAAGAAAGATGGGAAGAAAGTTGGGAAAGAAGGGCAGGGCAAGAAGGTTAAGGGAAGCAGGAAAGGGGGAGAGAGATGAATTGGGGTAGTGAATCGATAAGGTGAAAATAACACGTGGTGTTATCATAAAGTTTAGAAGGTAACAATAACACCTGACATAATCACAGTATTACTATGGTAACAATAACACGTGACAGTATCATAGAGTTAATAAAGTAACAATAACACGTGACATTATCATACAGTTAATAAAGTAACAATAACACGTGACATTATCATAAAGTTAATAAAGTAACAATAACACGTGACATTATCATACAGTTAATAAAGTAACAATAACACGTGACATTATCATAAAGTTAATAAAGTAACAATAACACGTGACAGTATCATACAGTTAATAAGGAAACAATAACACGTGACATTATCATACAGTTAATAAAGTAACAATAACAGTGACATTATCATAAAGTTAATAAGGTAACCCTAACAGGAGATATTTTCATTTAGTGTGGTAACAATAACACGTGATATTATCATAAAGTTTAAAAGTTAACAATAGCACATGGTAATATTATAAACTTAATAACATAACCATTACACGTGGTATTATCATAAAGTTAACAAATAAAAATAGCACGTATTATACTCGTATTGTACAGTTAAGGCGCTATGTCGATCCACCAAGCGTTACCAGATCAGTGCCACGAGGTGGAGGCGCCACGCTGGACAAGTGTGCCTCAGGCCCTATGACTCACTGGTGACGGGGTGGAGGGTGGAAGAGGACGCAGGGACAGACGTGGGTGGTCAACCAAGACAGTACGGAGAGAGAGAGAGAGAGAGAGAGAGAGAGACAGACAGACAGACAGACAGACAGACAGAGAGGGGGGAGTAAGACAAATGTAAATTAAACAAGGAGCTGTGCCAAAACACAGCAAACCCGTCTCAGGCAGTCATTTTAGTGCTGACCTATGAACACAACAGGATATATAGTTCAAGATGTCACATCAAATTTAAGCAAATAGGCTTGATAACTGACGATTATATGTCCATTTGAAATTGTAGGCCCGACTCACCTGACATTAACCCCACTACCGCCAACTGGGAAGTGACCCGTTGATGTGGTGAGGCATGTAATAGGATGCAGATTTAAGAAGATGTACCTTTAGGTTTTGGTTTCTTGTCGATATGACGAATTTGAAAGTAGTTATGGCGAAAAAACGATTTTTAACCGTCCCCCCCCTTTTTTTTTTTTTTTTTTTACATTTTATGGGCCCACTGCCATGGCCATGGCCCAATTTGACCCAAAATTTAACCAGGTGATCAGAAGGTCATAGACCATCATCCCTGTAATTTTAGCCGAAATCATACAAGCAGTTTTCGCGTAAAGTTGTTAACGGACAGACAGACAAAAAACGACACAAACAGACAGACAAACCGAATGAAAAGAATACCCTCTCCCGAGCTTCTCCGGGGCGGGAACGGGTAATAAAGGGCAATAACAGGAGAGAGGGACAGAAAGAAAGAGGAAAGAGTACACACAAGACGAACGAAAGTGGGCAAAATATGTGACAAAAAGGGAGAGAGTGAGAGCCGAGCCTGAAAATATGAGAGAGAGAGAGAGAGAGAGAGAGAGAGAGAGAGAGAGGGAGAGGGAGAGAGAGAGAAGAGGGAAGAAAATGCAAGAGAAAGTGAGAGTAAAAGGAAGGGTAGGGGGGAGAAAGCCGGAGAGGATAAAGTGAATGGAGGGAGAAAAATGAAGAAAAAACAACTACAAGGAACTGGACACGTGATGTGAGATATTAATATAAACACGAAAAACTGAGAAGAGAAAAAAGGAAACAGGAGGAAGACAGGCGTTATTAAAGAGAAGGAAGGAAGTAAAATAAGCAGAATTTGAAGGAAAAAAGGAAAGGTAAGAAGATGAAAAATATATACAAGAAACAGACGAGATCAAAGCAAAAGAATGGCGGAAAGAAAAGAATGAGGTTAGGGAAGGGTGGAAGGAAAGACGATAAGATAAAAAAAATAAAACGGAGCGGAGGAAGGGAAAGTGAAGGAATGGCGGAAAGATAAGAATGAGAAGGAATGCAGGAAGGGAACGAAGGAGGAAAGCTTGAGGGGACATAATGGACTTCTTGTTTTTTCTTGCAGAGTCGAGAAAAATGGTGGTGTGGAAGGAGGGAGCCCCGAAAGTTAAGGGGATGGAGAGGAGGAAGCAGGGAGGAGAGAGTGAGGGACAGGGGGAGGGCGTGAGAAGAAAGATTAAGGAAAGAGAGGGAGAGAGTGAGGGAAAAGGGGAGGGCGTGAGAAGAAAGATTAAGGACAGGGAGGGAGGATGGGATATGGGGTAGGGCGTGAGAAGAAAGATTAAGGAGAGAGAGGGAGGGAAGTAGAGAAAAAAAGATAAGGGACACCTTCGATAGCAGCACCCAATCCAGTATTCTGAAAGAATGAGATGATTATTTAGTGTAAAATCATTTACAAGATTCCCTTGTGGTTCACAGGCCGTCCCAGTAATGCCAGCTGTCTAGTGCTCTGCCCTGCACCTCTGTGTCATGTTTACGGCTATATCAACATGACGCAGGTAGGCCGTCAACTAGTAGGCTACTCCAGCATTGTGCATTTCTGTGTATGTATGTATGCATGTATATGTGTATGTAAGTATGTACTCATGTATGTATGGAAGTATGTATTTAAGCATGTATGTAATAGTTTCCTTGCACCTCTGTGTCAAATTTATGGCCACTCCGACACGACACAGGTACGAGGTCGAAGTCTTCTATTGTGTGTGTGTGTGTGTGTGTGTGTGTGTGTGTGTGTGTGTGTGTGTGTGTGTGTGTGTGTGTGAGATAACGCTATCATCATTCATGAGTGCCGCACCTGCACTAATTTACCACCCATAAATTCTGCACCTGAAGGTCAGCAGAATGATTGGTGGCCGCTGCTGGAAATTGCATATTAAACAACAATTTCATTGGTTTTGTCGTCTGGACGGGGCGCTCCAGGTTTCATTATTCCAACTCTTATTTCATGACACGTTATTTCCAGCTGTATAATTTATGTATTCCAGTATTTGCCAGTTTTAAAAGAAACAGGGAAAACACATCACCTACATAATCTGAAAAACGGATATAATACAGTATCAGGCATGAATATTGTTTGGGCAAAGAGAAACTAAGGGTGGAGACATAATTCTGGGCATGTGGCTGTAATGTGACAGGTGTTGTTCTGTATGTTGGTGAATCCTGCTAGAAAAAGGTGGGTTGGCAGATACACAAACAATATGATAGGCACAGAAAGGAAGGAAGATGGATATACAGAAAGGCAGACTACTGCACAGGCTGGGGTTATGTTGAGTTGGTGTGTCACTTGTGAACTTAGGTGAGCTTCATTTATACTGTATAACACACACACACACACACACACACACACACACACACACACACGGTTGGAGTCCCTGATTCAGTCTGGTACTAGGCTGTTATGCTCTCTCCCTCTCTCTAAACGAGTTTGTTCAGTATCTGTTAATTTTCTTTTACGCTATACTGTATACAGGTATACACAAAGAAACGATTTCTTTAGTTTTTCAGCGCCATTCTTCTCTCTCACTTTTTCCCAGGGCGACTTCCATTCCATCCCCTCCCGTCTCTCTCTCTCTCTCTCTCTCTTTCTCTCTCTCTCTCTCTCTCTCTTTCTCTCTCTCTCTCTCTCTCTCTCTCTCTCTCTCTCTCAAAAAGCCTTTGATCTGTATTCGTTAATTTTCCTTTACGCCTTACACAACAAAACCTAGGTTTTAGCTTTCCTTTAGGCATTTTTCAACACCTCTCTCTTTTAACTAACACTTTTTCCCAGGGCGCCTTCGATTACTCTCTCTCTCTCTCTCTCTCTCGTGATGGTAAGGAATACAGTCGGGGAGGAGAAGAAAGGTGAAGGAAGAAGAAAGGAAAGAATGAGTAGAAGGAAGAGGGCAGGAGAGGAGGAGGAAAGGAGACGGGGAAGCAAGAGAATGTGGAAGGACGGGCAGGAGAGAGATGAGAAGAAGGATGAGAAATGATTTAATAGGAAGGAAAGGTACAAGGAGGGAGGAAAATAAAAGGAAAGATGCGAAGTAAGAAGGTGGTGAGACGGGAGGGAAGTGAGGCATGAGAGGAGAGAGGAGGGGAGATGTGAAGGAGGGTGGGGAAAAGAGAAATGAGGAGAGGAAAGGAGTGGGGGAAGAGAAGAGAGGAGAGGAAGGGAGGGAGGGAGGGAAGGAAGGACAGGTGAGAGAGGGAAGAAGGAGAGGTGAGGTGACGGAGGGAGAAGAATTGAAGGAAGGAGGAAGGGATAAAGCATTGAACGGAGGAAAGACAAGGGAAGAAGAAGAAGGTAAACATGGAATAAGGAAAGGAAGAATAATGTGAAAAAAGTGAGGATGGATGACAGAAGTAAAAAGGATGAGGAAAAGAAATAGGAATAAACAAGTAAGAGAGCAAAATGGAAATAGGATGTAAAACAGGAAAAAGAAAGAATTAAAGAATGAGGATGAGAAAAACCTAAGAGAGAATTAAAATAAATAAATATCATAAAGAAACCGGGAAACACAAACAAACCCATTGAAAGAAAAATATAACAAAGAAAACTGAAAAAAATAAAACAGGTGTCGGTCCACAGCAACGGAGGGAAAAAAAAAACAGAGGATGAAGGGAACGTAAAATTGGAGATAACTGAGTAAAACTAACAATAAAAAATATCTTCAGAAAAAACATGAGAGAATTTTTTAGCAAAATTTGAGGTTATTATGCTTAAAATTAGTTATGCACATATTAGAAAAAGTCAACCAGGACTGATTTTTATGTGAAATGGAAAAAATAGGAGGGAAGCCCTGGTGAAAGAAGAAAAAAAATGTGGTGGAGAGAGAGAGAGAGAGAGAGGTTGCTTTATCTCTACAGGATCTCGCCAGTCTGAAAAGAAATTGTCGATGCGAAGCAGCGCTGGCAAACACGTGTTGAGGTGTTTATTATACTGTATTTTTAAAGTATATGTCACTGTTCCCTCTTATATCTCCACTTTCTTAAACTGAAAATTGAAAGGTTTCCACTCCACCTCACACACACACACACACACACACACACACACACACACACACACACACACACACACACACACTTTTCTAGTTATTAATGACACTGCAGCGTAAATGTCAAATGAAAGCGATGTTGCAGTTGGGATTTTATCTTGCTCTAAAGTTGTCTTGATTTGTACTGATTTTTCATTTTCTCCATGTACTGTACTTACTATATATCGGAACATGTATCTTTATTAATACCACTGTTTACTGGAAATAAAATATTTGAATTTGAAACTGAAAATTTATTACCGGAGTCTTGTAACCCTATAAATACCCGACCGTTTTTCTTGCTGGGCTGCTTTGTTCCCTATCATTACCCTCACTGCTTTATTACCGGGGTCTTGTCAGGGTCGAAGGGGACTCCAGCACCAAGTAAAGGGGGCGCGGTAGCACAGTGGTAGCGCGCTGGACTTGTGATCGGGGGATTGCAAGTTCGAGCCTCGCCCGGGCTGCCGTGCCGGGAGGGGTAGCTCCCTCCTGTAACCCTAGCGGGGCTATATAGTCCAATACAGGGCTTAGCTCGGGGGAATTCCATTTCTCCCAGCACCACGTAAAAGGTACAACAACTTTTATTTAATCCAGCGCTCACGGTTAGGCTTTATCTGTCTTCCTTCATCTCTCTTCCAAATCCATCTTTGTTCTCTCTTGCCTTCAACCCATTTTTTTATTTCCCCTTCTTCTCTCTCCCTTCTCCTCTTGGTCTATATTGCTTCATCTTTAAGCCAGCCAACACTTTATCGTCTTTTTGTTTATTCCTCTCTCAATTCTCTTTTGTACTCCGCCTTTGTTCTTCCGTTCAACTCGTCTCTCTCTCTCTCTCTCTCTCTCTCTCTCTCTCCTCGGGTCATCGCAGTGTTACAGTTCGGTACATCCTTCATGTCGCTCACTCCGATTACACTTGCATTCTTTCCTTCTGGCGTTGTCACAGAAGTCCAAGACGTTGAGTCACTTTGTAACTAAAAGTTTATTTTTGCAGGTGGGACGAGGAAAGGAGACGCAGAACCCTGCCATGTCTCTTGTTACTCGTACAAGAACGAATTCTTGTTCCGGAAGGAAAATGGTGACGTTTACTTTGTGTACCTTAGTGTATGGTTTAAAGAGCTAATGATTATGGAAGGAGGAAAGATCTTGACTGTAGGGGTATGAGGGTGATTCAAATAATAATACACTTATTGTGAGTGCAAGGCCTAGTAAGTGATTACAAGAGAAAGATGCTGAATGTTAGAGTGGTGACTGTAATAAACACTGACGGAAAGACGGTGAATGTAAAGACAGTGAGTGCAAGTGAGTAAAAGAGTTCAAAACAGCGAGAGGCAAGAGTCAAAGAAGCCAGAGACAAGGTGAGGTGGCAAGAGAAGGAAGCACAGGATGAAAACCTTTTGCCCAAGATGCGAGGTGGTAATAACAAGGCCTCTTTTAAACGGTGGGTCTGGAGGCCATGAACCAGGAAAATATAAACAAACCACGAACGGACGCTGAAACGGAAAAAGGATAACAAAGGATAGTTAGAGGGGTTGAAGGGAAAATGTTGAAAGGCACGAGAATGTGAAATTTAAATGGAAAGAGATAATAAAGGAGGAAAGATAGGGAGGCGGAAGCAAAGATGAGAAGAGGAACGAGAATGTGAGATTTGAGAGCTTAGGAATGGAGTTAGGAAGAGCAGATAGGTAGGAGGAAATGATTTTATAGGTGGTAGTTAGCAGAGACAGGGGTTAGACTGGTATACGAGGGAATGGAGAGGAAGATGCAAGGGTGAAGGAATAAAGGGTAGGGAGGGAATGGGCAAGTGCTGAGGAAGATAGAAATTGTTGGAAGGAGAGAAGTGAAAGGAAGAGGCATGGGTGAAGGAAAAGGAAAGAGTGAAGGATGGTAGGAGATAAGACTGAAAAAATAGGAAACATTAGAGATAGAAGATAGGGAGGGGTGATGGCAAAAGGAGGCATTAAAGAGCATTAAAGAGCATGAGACAGACAGACAGACAGACAGAGACAGGGGCAGAGAGAAGGCGAAATAGTTACGGGAAGGATAAATGAGTAGGGGCTGGGAGAGGGAAAATGAAGGAGTTGGAAGAGAAAGCAGGAAGGATGTGGAAGAATGGAATGGGAATGTGAAAGAAGGTTAAAAAAGTAATTACTCTCTTTCTCCTGTTTATTCGTATACCTACATATTTCTGTTTATTCCTCATTGTTTTTGCCAAGCCAAAGGGGCATTTAAAAACAGGACAATTCTTCTGTATTCTATATTATTTTTTTTTAGTAACACTCTTCGTTTCGACTGGAAAAAAGTGCTATTTGACGTAATGCAGATGAGGTGAAGAAAAAGGCAACGTGAAGTATCGCAGACGAGTTAACAAGAAATTGTGATAGTTTGAATGACGCAGACGATGTTAAGAAAAAAAAAAAAAGACTTGGAGTAAAGGAGAAAGAGAGAGAGAGAGAGAGAAGAAAACGCGCTCATTTGAGTAATACAGAGTAGTTAACATGAGTGGAGGCACTGGTATTGGATATAGGTTAGGAGGACGGGTGAATGGACACAGTGTGGGTGTTTTTTATACCATACGGGAACAGTTGTGTTACTCAGCCATCAGTCACTTAAATGCCCTTTCGTGGCCAAATTTATAAGTGGTAAATATTGTTGGTGGCAGTCATGAAAAATAACTTTACACACACACACACATACACACACACACACACACACACACACACACACACACACACACACACACACACACACACAGGGGTTTCCTTACAGACTTAGAAGGCCTGCAGATCAAAGCTCATCTATAAACATAATTAACAGGTGTCGAGGATAAAGTACCCTCTGTAATTTGTGTGTTGTACTGCCACCTGTATGTTCTGGATCATGTGTATGCTATTAGCAAAGTACCCATGACAATATCCATGCTGGTAATGTGGAAGAATAATATAATGATATTGTCGAGCAACTTTTCAGCCAATATTGTAAGACCTGCAGTAAACGTTATTACCTGTAACCCCAATAACACTGAGTCTGAGCAAAGTCGTTTCAAATAAGTTGATGTGATATTCTCCCGCATTTGGTCTGATCAGCTAGTCAGGTCAGGTGCGGGTAAGGGGATGGGTCTGTTATGATGTGGCAGGGGTAAACCAGTTTTGCTGTCGGGCCCTGCTGCGAATGTCAATGATTGCATTGCGCAGTTGACCCTTGTGCGGTGTGGTGCGGTGAGGATCTGTCCGTTCTTCCCTTTGGGGCTAAGATGCGAATGAATGGGTTTGAATGGATGAGTAAATGAAGAGTGTGTCGTCCTGTCTCGGCTACCTCCCTTTCCTTGGGGGAAGCAGCCTAGGTATATAGATAGATAGATAGGTATTCTGAGCAACAAATGCAAGCCCAGAAAAGTTCCGTTATTTTTCTGTAATGAGTGACATATTGAAAATATTAAATAAATGACCCTTGAAACAGGTCGTCTAGTAAAGTAATTTAAAACGTCATGTTTGTCGTAAGTAAAATCCAGAACGAGTAAATTCAGTTTCGTATACTTCATGACATGTAAGAAATAAGGTTTAAGACTGTTTTGGTCTATAAATGCTGTATACAGTGCTTTGTGCAGTTTGTTATACTCGTACATATACGCAAATATTAGGCCAGTCACTTTAATTAATGTATTCGTGTAATTAGAGTGCATGGATTACCAGTTACACTTGAGGCTGTGAATGTGAGGCATAAAATGCCGGACATCGAAAAACATGAATTGTTTACGTCCATCTGAGTGTGAGAGAGAGAGTGTGGTGGAGGCTAGGACAGCCTGATTGTGTGGAACTCTTTCACGCACCCACACTGACGGAAATAATTGAGAACTAAAATATTCAGTGCGTCAAAGCTTTCCATTCCATAATCAGAAAAAGTACGAATTTACGTTCAGAGTCGTCTCTCCTGATTCATTAATCTTTCACTCACTCGTAGCTACAGTCGGTTAATACTGGGTTTGTTGGCGAAGGAGTGCGATTAGATTTGGCTGGGGTGAATATAAGGCTCAGGCTTGGCCGCAGCCAGTAAGCCAGCCAGACAATCAACCAACCAACCAATCAACCAGTCCCTATCGACCTGTGGAGTGCGAGGTGTTTGGTCAGTCACAGTCAGTCTCCTTCGTCCTGGCAGTAAAAATCTTTTTCGTCCTGCCTAAATCTTTCCCAATATTCGTACCATACTTACACACCCTTCCGTCTATGATGCTGATAGCTGCTCAGTAATTTTGAAGGTCAAGGATGTTGCAGCCAAGTCTAGTATCGTATATTTTGGCTTGCTGGGGTACACCATCTCTCTGGCAAGTTTACATTCTCGCCCAAATTGTTGCCTGTCACAGTTACATTTAAATAAATCCAAAATAATGTTATATGCACAGCTGCCGACAGCATAGAGATTAGGTTGTGTAAATGTGTGTGTGTGTGTGTGTGTGTGTGTGTGTGTGTGTGTGTGTGTGAAGTCAGTAATAACCAGTGACCCAAGGCGTGCTGAGTCTCGCATTACTGCTACTTTATCGTTCCCTAAGCAATGAATGAAAAGCTTGAGGGTGTCGTGTTGGTGGACTTTCAATTATATCCAGTCGTCACTCACATAATAAGCTTTTTAAATCAATTTCCTCATTCTTTCTTTATGGTCATTATGGGTTCCGGTAGTTTTAATTCTTTTGTAGTTTACTTCATTTTTCTTTCAGTCGGTCGCAGTTTGTCGTGTCACCCTAGGTACTGAGGATCTTCTGCTGGCAGTCCTTTAATCTTAAACAGGCCACCCCCTCGTTTCACTCTTACTATTTCTATACTCTCTTGTTCCCTCATATCATAATTAGTTTTCTACATTTCTTCGTCTATTTTGGTTTCTGTAAAAGCTCCATTGTTTTCCTTTCGTGAGGGGCGGGGGACGGGAACTCAGAAGGTGAGGGGGTAGGTCCATTCTTCACTGAGACACTGAAGTACAGTTCCTTACGAAAAGTTCCATGACAGACAGACTTGACGGATAGATACACCGGGCCGCGGATTTTGATATCCTTCTACCCACTCCATTCAAAAGGGTGAAAACAGAACCCCCCCCTCTTTCTGTGTGTGTGTGTGTGTGTGTGTGTGTGTGTGTGTGTGTGTGTGTGTGTTTGTGAGAGAGAGAGAGAGAGAGAGAGAGAGAGAGAGAGAGAATCACTTCACAAGTTGTCACATTGCACAATCAACCTTTTTTTTTTTTTTCAGTAAAGTTACTGAAAAACATCAAGATTATTCAGACAACCATGTAAGTTACTTGGTGTTTCGTTGTTAAAACTCTAATAATTAATTTCACTCACTCAGTAATATCATCTTTTCATTACCGGGTACACGAGGTTCCCCGAAGCTGAATATAATCGTTCGACAACAGCAAGAATGAGGTAAAATAC
This sequence comes from Coenobita brevimanus, assembly GCF_032717465.1. Taxonomy (NCBI): domain Eukaryota; kingdom Metazoa; phylum Arthropoda; class Malacostraca; order Decapoda; family Coenobitidae; genus Coenobita; species Coenobita brevimanus. The sequence continues at coordinate 17,468,071 of NC_136970.1, read as the reverse complement.
CATCATCGTTACTCAGAGGGTAATAAAGGATTGTGTCTAACTCTTTCATTACGCAAGGTCCCCAAAGGTGAATATAATCTTGTATCTGCAGCAAGAGTAAAATAACAGAAAATATCATATGGTTGTGCAGAGATTAAGAGATTGTGTTTAACCCATTCACTGAGGGACGTCTTCCCTAGGCTAAAATAATGAAATAGTCTGGTAATGGAATAACAACGCATTTTTAATGGCCAATTCGTTTGTCTCCTAGTTCCTTCCATCTGGTAATACATTTCACTCTAGCAAATACCTGCTATACCCATTCAGTCATATATTTCACCTACCTAATTTTTCACTTACAAAAATTAGTTTCAACTGAGTGGTACTTGCCACTCTCTCTGTAATTTATTTATTTCTCTTCCTGTAATGTATTTCAACTGCCTTGTAATGTACTTCGCGATATTAATATAACTGCATGTAATTGCCAAATGTTTTGTTCCTTACTTCCATCTTTTAGGCTCTGAAAATCTTCTTAAAACAGTGAAAACAAAGATTATTCATGGGATGTTATGACTGGCGACGAAAAGTGATATTAGACACTTAATGATGAATATGGGAACGAAGAATATGAGATAATATATATTTACATCATTTACCAAACGAATATCAGCAATAACTGCAGGACCACCTTACACTTTATGTAGAGGTCCGAGGTTAGGCTCCTGTAGTGCAGAACATCTAAGACTATAACCAGCCTTCTCTCCAGGTGGAATTACATGGTCCAACAACCTTATGGTATAACTGAAACCTGTGAGCCCAGAGTTGATGGGACAGAGAAGAAGAACTGGTACAATACAAGGGATGGAAGAACATGAATGAAAGTTTAAGGAATTTTGAAACTGAAATGCAGAGAGAGAGAGAGAGAGAGAGAAAGAGAGAGAATCTGTCGAACGAAGGAAGTTTGCCGAACCAGAGAAAGTTTGGACCCCTAAAAATTTACCATCTCTCTCTCTCTCTCTCTCTCTCTCTCTCTCTCTCTCTCTCTCTCTCTCTCTCTCGACAGATCAAATATGTATAATGGTCTTCTTCTCCTGTTCCTCCTCCTCCTCCTCCTGTCACTTTCTCCTCCCCTGGCCTTTTCTCTCCCACTTTCTTGTGTCTCAGTCTCCTGTCACGTGATGTGTAATTTTTTAAGGCCTAAACTGCCTCTGAGCGGAGAAAAACCGTCGACGCCAACCATAATAAAATGCATAAGTGATTCTATCAGGACTGAAAGATTCAACTCTTCTGTTACCTCGCTCATTTATCTTTTTACCTGCGGGGGGGGGGGGGGGGCACGGTGGCTCAGAGGTAGAGTATCGGAGTCGTAATCTGGGGATTGCGAGTTCGAGCCGTCGGCGGGACTGCCGTGCCGGGAGTGGTGGCGCGCTCCTGTAACCTAGCGGGGCTATATGGCCATAGTTGCCTAGCTCGGGAATTAAATCCCTTTTTACCTGCGGCGATAGCCAGAAGGTCAGTGAAAGTCCAACGTTCTTCTTCTTCTTCTTCTGCTTCTGGAGGATTTGTTAAAAGGAGGCCTTTGGAGACATAAAAGTGGTACCATATAATTACTAATTTAACATGGAGAATCCTAATCTGCCATCAGCTGACACCTGATGTGGCGCCATCTAGCGACAACTCCAGTAAAAGTGCTTAATTTAAGCCTATTGAGACAAAAGTAGTCCCATATAAGGTTATTTGACATGGAGAATCCAAATTCACCACAGGTCCCTGAGCAATAATGCCACTATTGTTTTGTCAGCGTCTTCCCACCAGCAAACGTTCTGGCAGCAGCTGCGATTAATAATATAATATTGACGTCCATTGAAAGCGTGGATATTGTGTGTGTGTGTGTGTGTGTGTGTGTGTGTGTGTGTGTGTGTGTGTGTGTGTGTGTGTGTGGATACAGTGTAATGTCATCAGGGAAGGCTTTGTTGATATTAAGGCTTCGAGACGACCACCTCCTTTGATTACCGGTATTACAGTTGAGAATGGCGGTGAGTAATGGTGTGGGCGTGGGTTTTTGCGCGTGTTTACAGATGGGAGTATATGTGGGTGTGGATGGAACTCAGGAGTGTATAGTCTGTGTGTGTGTGTGTGTGAGAGGGAGAGAGAGAGAGAGAGAGAGAGAGAGGCAGACAGACAGACAGACAGACAGGCAGACAGAGTCTGAGCTTGATTTGCGTGTAAGAAAGTTTTTTTGTTTTTCTTCTTTTTCTAAGTTTATCTCTAAAAAATTACTTTGTTCGTTGGCTACGGTATTGTTTCCTGGCTGTGTCTATCATTTACATCTCCTGTACTGTATTGTGTAATCTGGACTTTCCAAAGTATTTGAATTATCCTTACCACTTTCAACCTTTTGTCAAGAAGAAATATCCATCAGATGAGCAGAATCGTCTTATGGTAACCAAACTTGATATCTAAATGATATCCTGACCTACAAGGTGTCAGAATTTGTTTGCTTTGTGAATGAGTATGAGTGTTAGTATATTATTGCTGGCTTGCAGTAATGACACAAAGCTTCCACTGGGCCGCTTTTATTAGTTTCCTTCCGTGCAAACCGGTCGGGGACTACAGGTTTGCGCGGTTCCGTCAGTACGTCCATCAGTTCGTCTGCAATTTCGGGTCCGCTCTGAAACTTCCACATGCATGGACAGATTTTGATATAACTTCACACAGTTCTTCCCCATACCATGTCGGTGTGCCGCGCGCAACAACCAGCCATCTCCTCCCAAGGTCAACGTCACACTTGGGGCTCAAACAAGATCGGGTTCTGCCATATTTAACCTTCATACCTACATTTCTGTCCACTCTGTAACTTCCACATGCATGGTAAGATTTTGATATAATTTCACACAACTGTTCCCCACGCCACGACGACTTGTCGCGAGCAACAACCAGCCATCTACTCCATATTGTGTGCATTGTACAGTACATACGCATTGCTATCATACACACATTATATACACAGGACATACGTATAGTTATCATCCGGTAGGGAACTTTGTATTACATGACAATCCTTCATTCACTCATTATTAGTTTTTAACGTCTGATCCTGCAATGCAGTGATGCGAGGCGGTGCCTCACGGAAGCTCATGACAGTTGGGAAATGGGTTAATGACAGAGTCAGTGAGCTTGGTATCACCAACTTTTCTTATTTGTATGCTAATTCACAATATGGCCGAATTATGCTTACATACATCTTGTTTACACAGCATACCATCTTTAAAGAGACCCATTGCCTACAGGTTGTTCACAAATTTCGATTGGCAAGGCAAAGGAATGATGAATGACCCAAGAATCTTCAGTTTACTGCTACAGTTCTTTTCAGGGTAGAGTTGAACGAGGGTAATTGGAAAGTATGTTTTAAAACGAACCTTATCAAAGCAAAAAAAAAAAAAAAAAAATGCTCCCCGTAAGACACAAAAACTTGTCTTCATATTCCTGTTGTTCGCACCATTTACCGTATGAATATCAGCAATAACTGCAGGACCAACTTACTCTTTATGTAGGGGTCCGAGGTTAGGCTACTGTAGTACAAAACATTTAAGACTATAACCAGCCTTCTCTCCTGGTGGAATTACTGAAGCTGAAAACTTTATTGTCACTAAAGGTAAGATAGTAACAATGTGTGTGTGTGTGTGTGTGTGTGTGTGTGTGTGTTCACTGTAATGTCATCAGTGAAGGCTTTGGTTAAGTCTCCAAGATGCATGACTTCCTTTGATATACAGGTACTGCAACTGGATGTGAGAATTCAGTGACGATGTGGGTGAGAGAGAGAGAGAGAGAGAGAGAGAGAGAGAGCTGAGAGAGCGAGTATCCATTTCTAAGCACTGAGTAGTGTCCTTTCCTGTCACCGAGTACCAGTACTCGAATTTACACATCATACTATGAAATGATACCATATGTCCATGTTATTAAAGAATGAAAATTTCGTTTATATACATATATATTTTATGTTATTTAATTTGATTTCTTCAGTTGTATTAGGTTACCCGGTGAGTGAGTGGGGTAGCAGAGAGTACTTGAAGGTACCTAGAGATTGGGTCAGGGTACCAAGTTGTAAATGAGTGGCAGACAGGGAGGAAGTTTGAGAGAGAGAGAGAGAGAGAGAGAGAGAGAGAGAGAGAGAGAGAGAGAGAGAGGGAGAGAGAGAGAGAGAGAGAGAGAGGGAGAGAGAGAGACCATTTTCCGTGGCTATGTTAGTGTCTCTTTCCTGTAATTTGTAGTGGCAAGCAGTTTCATACTCTCAGTCCTCCTACTCTGTAGTAAGACATACTCCCATCATTACAATATTACTCTTACTCCTCCTTCCTCTCCTCCTACTCTGAACTAAGCATATTATCCTTTTCCCAATCCAGATACTCCGTACTAAAGAAATATATTTATAATATTGCTCTTACTCCTCCCTCTCCTGGGTCCTTCGTCTTCCCTTCCATTCGCTGACATTTAGCCCCTTGCATCTGTGTCCACCTCACTCTCTGGTTCCGTCTGTACTTCTTCCCGCCTCGTTTCACCCACAGTCTAAGTAATATACAGTACTTAGACTGTGGTTTCACTTATTACCTTTCTCTCTTCGTCACCCACTCTCTCCCTCTCCCGTTTCACTCTTGTATACCCCCTTCTTGTTTTAATTTTTATGTCGTTATTTCCCTCACTCTTCCTGCTTCTCTTTTTATATCTTACTCCCGTCTCCCCTTCCTTCTTTTTTGTATTCTCCTTTTTTTTATGTTCCTCCCCCCCCACCCCTCTCTCTCTCTCTCTCTCAGCATCCCTGCTGTAATACGGATGTTTTCTTAACACAAGATAAACAATATAAAACTAACTTCATAGACAGAAAACAAATTCAACATCAGTAGTGCAATTAATGTTTTTAGTCTCGACATTCATTTTATAGTTACTTCTATATTCGTCTAGTTTTTATATTCATGTCATGAGGAATATCAATTTTTCATCCTAAAACCTTGTTCTTTTAAAGCTAGTATGTTTAACATTTATCAGTTTACGTTTACTTCAAGTGTGAATCATAAGCTTTTCCATCATCTGTCTTCAATTTCTATACATAATACCTTCATCCAGCCGTAGTCACCTTTGCCCATTCCATTCCTTCCCCTAATTATCTCTTATTCCATTTTTTTATAGTCAGAGTTTTTACAGATTTGAGTTTACAGTTCTTTTCCTTCCTTTCCTTTGCCCACTTATGTCAATTTGTGCTTCTTATTGAATGCCCACCCTCACTCCTTTTGCCTGGCTCTCATTATCCTTCTGAAACCCTCGGCCGCTGCCTTGTTCCTTGAGTTTGTTTTAGAAACACAAGATGTTACCACATTACAAGTATAATAGTGTGTGAGAGAGAGAGAGAGAGAGAGAGAGAGAGAGAGAGAGAGAGAGAGAGAGAGAGAGAGAGAGAGAGAGAATTATACTGAACTAGTTAAAGTGTAATGAATATCAAAAGAGGTGCGTGGATCTCCGTGCCTTATCTTAGTGTCTCGGTCGTACCAGGTGCCACTTTACATCAGTCTTACTTACTCCTGACGCTCTCGCTCACCTCCATCATGTAGTGTCCTTCTCTTTGCCTATTTATTTTTTTCCTTATATATTTGTGTGCATTATCACATTCTTCATCTATTCCTCAGTCTTCTCTTCCTCCTCACCTTCTTTTTCACCTTTTATCTCCTCCACAGCATTTTGCTTCTTCTCCACATCTTTTCCGCTTCTTTTTCCCCTCCCCTTCCAAATATGTGCCTTTCTCTCCCACACTTTTCCTCCTCCACAGTATTTCTTTCTCTCAACATTTGTACCCCTCCTATATCTCACTCCGAAATTTGTGCCTTTCTCTCCACAATCTTCATCTTCCCCCTGCTCTTCTTCTGCACACGTTTCCCCTTTCGTATTTAGTTTCTCCCATCCACGCAACAAATGTTCTCTCCTTTGTTTACCTTTCCTACCCTTCATTCCATACACAGAGTTTCATTTTTACATCTGCTCCCACACTGCTCGTTTTTTTCTTTCTTATCTCTCTCCCACCACCTCTTGTTTCTCTACCCACTTTCCTTTAATGTCTCCTCCCTCTTCTTTCTTCCCCACCTTCTTCATCCCTGCCATTTTTTTCTTCATTCTCTCTCCTTTTCAATCCCCATTCTCTTTACCTCTCAGTGTCCCTGTATCTTCCTCCATACCAACCCACCCTTATCTCTCCCAGTCTCTCACCTCTCGCATTACAAGTATTATTTACTCTACTCAACCTCCCTCGCGTCTTACCAAGTTGTTCCCCCCTGGACAAGGAGAGTATGTTTTCCACCAGTGTTTGTTTATTTGGTAGTTTGTTTATCTGTTAGCAGGATTACTCAAAAAAACTAAAAGAGAGATTTGGACCAAAATTTGGTGGGTAGATAGCCTATGTCTCAGGGAACAATCGTTTAATTTTTGGGACAGATCCGGATTGTATTACAGATTCATAGGCCCCGCAAAGTACTTTTTGTAAAACCCTAATTCAGTGATAAGAGAAAAACCTAACCCATTATGATGCAGTAGGTGTTGGAAATTACGTTGCCTTTTTCGGAGACATGCGCCTTCGCGCTGAATTACCCCTCTAGTTTTACCTGTGAACGTTTCGTCCCAAGTCTCTCGGTAAACTAATAGAAAATGTCTAATGCGATTCAGAATTCCAGGTTCTTTGGTTGATGATGAATGTAAATGTGTGTGTGTGTGTGTGTGTGTGTGTGTGTGTGTGTGTGTGTGTGTGTGTAAAAAACTACCCAATATATTTTCGAAAAATCTCATACAACAACTATCTCAACACCCACCATAATAGGTTATTATTGTGATTTACGGGAAGCTTATGTACCTCATCACTCCATCTATCCGTAACCAACCTGCAACCCGTATATATTCCACTTGCCTACCCCCTCCCCTCCAATATCTTGTACGCCGGTATAAACATGTGATAGTACAAGAGACATCGTTACTTCCACGTTAAGGCTAAGTTTACCGTCCGCCTCGCCTCTCCTGAATATTTCCCCTTGACGGCCTCGGGTTATATGAGATACTTCAGCGATTTTCACGTTGCTGGTAAATGTATGGTGTTGGCCGTAGCTGCTTTGTTATTAATGCTGAGAGAGAGAGAGAGAGAGAGAGAGAGAGAGAGAGAGAGAGAGAGAGAGAGAGAGAGAGAGAGAGAGAGAGAGAGACTAAAAAGTTAATATAGGTAAACAAGGTAGAATAGATTGACCTACAGTGTACATACATTGGACAAATGATGTATAAGAACGTGATATTGCTGATTAGGCAATACACCGTAGATAAAAAAGACAGGCAGAATTAAGGATAGCTAAACAGACATAAGCAAGGCAACGGCAGACAGACAGACGAAGACAAATATGCTAATAGCAGAGAGATTGCATACCCTGATGTTGTTCCACATTAACCATTCCTGGTTGTGGATTTGATATACAAATCCAAATTCGTCGATACCGT
>NC_136970.1:17425026-17460474 GCF_032717465.1 Coenobita brevimanus | reverse complement strand
TTCGCCAGTGTCATGCCTTCCCACTTGTGCCTCCCTCCACCAGTGTCATATTTCCGCCAGCAGCTTCCCTCCATAGTGTCGTATTCCCACTCGTGCCATACCTCCGCCAGTGTCATATTCCCACTCACGCGCCATACCTCCGCCAGTATCATATTCCCACTCGTGCCTTGCCTCCGCCAGTGTCATATTCCCGCCCGTGGCTTCCCTCCGCCAGTGTCATTCAATCCGTGACTTCCACTCCTTGATCGTCATATTCCATCTCCCGTGTTCCCTCCGCCGGTGTCATACTCCCACGCTCGTGCCTTCCCTCCACCGGTGTCATTTTCCCACTCTGCACCTTCCGTCCGCCAGTGTCGCCTTCCCACTCGTACCTTCCCCCTCCGCCAGTGTCATATTCTCACTCGTACCTTCCCTCCTTAGTATCCTTATTCCCTTTCGATGCCCTTCCACTCCACCAGTGTCGTTTTCCCCACTCGCGCCAGTCTTTTACCCGTTCGATCCAGCACATAATGATGTCACACGTTAATGCAGATTTATTGTTCCCGAGGCAACTTATTACATGCAATATATGCCATAGCGTGTTGCTGCCGTGTTAACCTTAACCTGCCTACTCTCTCATTGCTACTTAATTTTCCTTTAACCTGCATTCTCTTTTGTTTATCGCTGAACATTACGGGTTCCATGATATTATTTTACTACAGTACTTTTTTAACTATAGTCTTTTTTTAATCTAGTCAGTCTGTCTTTCGCTGTATTATATCATTTTTGCGTCAAATATCCTCCTGTTTCTTTTCTTAGTAATTGACAGATATTATACGTATACACGATATTTCCTTTTGAAGTTTGTTTATGCGTGGTACACTCTGATGAGCCACAGTCGCTGCTTTGGTAACAAAAACAGCACACAGCACCGGAAACTGAGTGGTGCTGTGCTAAACACACTACACACACACACACACACACACACACACACACACACACAGCTGCTAATTTTTTTTCAGTCCTTCAGTCCAGTTCACAGAAACTACGGTAGGTTTTCTTTATTTAGAGTCTGTAATCACTTGTGAGTAAAGGTTGAAGTGAGCAGACCAAGAAAGTATCTCGTGGTAAACGATCGATTCGACACAGTTGAGTGACAGACCAACTTTTCAAAACAAATGAAATGGCACGACGAAATTGTGAGGCAATGAAACTTTGTGAATGTGGAAAAAGTGTGTGTGTGTGTGTGTGTCAAGGACTCCATATTATAAATACAAATCATAATAGATAGCATGATAAATAGATAAATAGATAGACAGGTAGAAGCACATCAAGCCAGGGGAGTGAGATAGGGCAGTGTGTCAGCGAGAATCGAGCAAAAGGTAAACAAACTTGCACACCCTTAACTGGAGGAATGCTGATATGCACATGAACAGCGCCTCGTGATCATACATACACATACACATATACACACACACCGTAAAGCTTCCTAGAAGCTTCACATCAGTATATTCCACGTGACACGACCCACTGCTACAATAGGAATTTAGGAAGCAGGAAGCTCAGAAGGAGGTTAGCCTTAGAGATCGACAGGTAGTAGGGAGAAGGAGGCTAGCAACATGGGAGAGAGAGAGAGAGAGAGAGAGAAGAGAGAGAGAGAGAGAGAGAGAGAGAGAGAGAGAGAGAGAGAGAGAGAGAGAGAGTTAGACAGGGAGGATTAGCTCACGGGACTCTACTTATACTTCACTCGTGTGTAAAAGAGACTTTGTTATTAATATTTCCAAGCGAGAATAAAAATAGTCCCATACTAATCCTTTACCTCTCCTGTCATTGCATGACAAAGAGGGGGAATAGAAAGATTATCTACTTACAAAACTACTCACGTATAACAACCGCTCGTCCACGAGTCTAATATATGTATAAATCTGATCTACAAAACACACTACAAGAAGCTACAAAAGTTTACTGTAAGATATGGCGACAGCGAACGTTTAACCAACCTCGTCTACGAATCTACAGTGAATTTCTACAAAAGCCGGACGAGACTCTAACCAAGATTCAAGCTTCAGTTCTACCATGAATTCCTACAAAAATACAAGCCTATAAGCCTACGAGTCTACAAGGCAACGAGTCTACAAGCCTACGAGGTCTACGAGTCTACGAGTGTACAGTTTTCTACATTATCAAAGATTGTAAACAAACTATACCTCTTACAACCAACAACTCTGACAACCAGCTCTGTTGACAGTATTCTCTCCAACCCCTCTCCATCTCCCACTATCATCTTTACACTGATGCAGAGGTGAAGAAGGTCACACGACGCTCTCAAGCCAGTAGTTTAACAAAATATTGATGTACAATCTAATCTTCCAATTTCTACGACGAAACTAAATCGAACTACAACCATTTACCATCAACTACAAGTAACAACTCTATGAGTCGTCTCTATAATCATCTACATGCACCTTACAAGTAGCGACAATCTTCATCCCACAACAAGTAAATCAAAAGAAAAAAAAAGGGACTGAGAAGACATCAAGGAAAGAAAAACAAAACAAACAAAGCACGAAGAGCGAGACAACTCACAACCACCTGACCTCACCCTCCTCTCCCTGCTACCGTCCCCCCAACCACCACCGCTGACGCAGGAGGTGAAGAGGTCAAAGGACGACGAAGCAAATACCAAGCCCATATTCACGCAACTCATCTTACTCACTTATCTTCACTCAAGTTACACATTCGCTTACTCATTTACTCACCACAGCTACCAGTGTAGGGAAGTCGACGTCATCCATACATGTGTTTGCTGAGACGTACGCCACGCCTATCAACGTGTGTCTGACACCCCACAACACGTCTAATCAATTCCCGTGAAGAACTAAAGCGCTATCTTTCCACGTGCCACAACACTCACACCATTCCCACCACGGTAAAAATTAGTGAGTTACATAGTTACTTCATTTATACAATACACAGTGATGAATGACAACATTTGCATTTTGCACCAACATATAAAACGTGCTGTATAGTTACAACTTACATACATATACCTAATTCAATTCTCATCTTCAATAATTCAATGAAAAATATTGTACACTGTAATATATTCATTCATTTATTACTTAGCATTTATTCCCTACTAACGAGTGTTACCATTTATACCTAAATAAAATACGTATTTCATACATACAACTATACGTTATTACATCTACAAAGCATTAAAAGAAAATATACCATCACAGTTACTCAGTGAGCGATTAAAAAGAAACTGTATGAAACATTTATTAATTAAAGCTACCTAGATGGAAACAGATAAATTAAGTTACAAGGAAAACTAGAAAAAATGGCCAACACAACTGACGTTAGCAAGAATGAACATCTTCCACATAATAGTGAAGACAAAGATATCCACAGTGATGACACATATATTGCCCACGATAGGTACAAGTGAACAACAAGTCAGTGTATATAGTTAATACTGTATATAGTGTATATATTTTTTTATATAAAATAAAATATGGGGCTATATAATATCATTTTCAGTAATATCTGTGCAATATAAACTAAACCTTAAAAAGGGGTCCCAAGGGAATTAGGCAGCAATTATGCAACCTCGAACAACACTGGAAAAGCGTAGACAAACGAAGAAAAACAAACTATAGAAAATTAATACATACAAAGAAAAAAAAAAAGAAATACAGTAAGATCACATAACAAACAAATGAAAATAAGCGTAAGTGTTACTACAAATGCCAAAATACCACATAAACTCCTTCTATAAATGAAACAAAAAGGAAATTGTTGTCTTCACGACCCAGTGGCATGGCACATCATCAGTATCATCGACCGCAGCATGACCGGATTCGATGTCAGGACTGCAATTATTACAATTATGTAACGACAATCGATTGCATTATGTTACACTTGCTACAATTATGTAACTACAAACAATATGTAACAAATATGTAACGACAAACGATTGCTTTATCTTACACTTGCTACAATTATGTAACTACAAACAATATGTAACAGTTATGTAACGACAAACGATTGCATTATGTTACACTTGCAACAATTATGTAACTACAAACTATGTAACAATTATGTAACGACAAACGATTGCATTGTGTTACACTTGCTACAATTATGTAACTACAAACGAAATGTAACAATTCATACAATGTTACAATTATGCATTACCACAATATTACTCCAATACTATGTAACAATTCATACAATGTTACAATTATGCATTACCACAATATTACTACAATATTATGTAACAATTCATATAATGTTACAATTATGCATTACCACAATGTTACTACAATATTATGTAATATTTCATACAATGTTACAATTCTGCATTACCACAATGTTACTACAATATTATGTAGCAATTCATACAATGTTACAGTTATGTATTACTACAATGTTACTACAATATTATGTAGCAATTCATACAATGTTACAATTATGTATTACTACAATGTTACTACAATATTATGTAACAAGTCATACAATTTTACCACAATTCTGTATTACCAGAATCATCATACAAGTTAGGTAAAATATTAGACATTACTAAAGGGACAACTCCATATGTAATGCAATGACCTAGCAGTTTTACCATTGCACAATTATATGTGTATGTCTGTTATACATACACATCTTACAAAATGTCATACAATAACCAATTTAACTATATTGTATTTGTTCAGTTATATATACAACTTGTTAAGGTAATCTTGATTTTGTTTACTATATTAGGTAATGTGGGGTCTGACAGACCCCACGGAAAAAAATATTTCCGTTTGAGATATTTCAAAATGCTTCAATACACAAATAATTCAACCCTTATCTGTAAATAGGGCCAGAAAAAATAAAGTTTAATCGAAAAAATATATATTTTCTAAAGTTTATACAAAAGTGGTTAAATTTTAGGTATAAAAATTTTAAAATTAAATCTTGCAAAATTGAAAAGTAATATCATGATTCCTTGGGTGGTCTGCAGTAGACCGATGTTGGGACCATCTGTATACAAAAGGAGAAAAACAGCAAATTGAAATAAAAAAATCACAAGAGGGCTCAACTGAGGTTACATTATAGGTACGGTAATCTGGGGTCTAACATACCCCAATGGCTCTACAGAGCAAAATCAGAGCCAGGTACAGCTATGACCCCATCATCCCCATGAAGAGCATCAATAGGCAGGAAAGTAATGAGACGGACAGATCTGCAGACCTTATGCTCATATTTTTTAAAATTAAATTTCGGGGACTGGGGTCTCTGAGACCCCACATTATCAATCTAGGGTTAACAAATAATATTACTGAACCATTACAATATCAATATGAATATTATATGCATATATACAATATTATAATCAATATTATGTACTAATAGATTAGCATATGTCAATGATGATTACTGTCAGAGGACCGCCAGTGGCATGACCAAGCGATGTCAGGACTCCATACTATGAATACAAATCATAATAGATAGCATGGTAAATAGATAAATAGGTAGACAGGTAGAAGCATCAAGCCAGGGGATGAGATAGGTAATGTGTCAGAGAGCAAAGGTAAACAAGCTTGCACACCTTAACTGGAGGAATGCTGATATGCACACGAACAGCGCCTCATGATCATACACACACATACACATATGCACACACACCGGCTTCTAGAAAGCTTCACATCAGTATATTCCACGTGACACGACCCCTGCTACAATAGGAATTTAGGAAGCAGAGCTCAGAAGGAGGTGTAGCCTTAGAAACGACAGGTAGTAGGGAGAAGGAGGCTAGCAACATGGGCAGGCAGAGAGGGAGAGAGAGAGAGAGAGAGTTAGACAGGGAGGTTAGCTCACGGGACTCTACTTATACTTCACTCGTGTGTAAGAGACTTTGTTAATATTTCCAAGAGAAATAAAAATAGTCCCATACTAATCTTTACCTCTCCTGTCATTGCATGACAAAAAGGGAACGAAGATTATGTACTTACAAAACTACTCACGTATAACAACCGCTCGTCCACGAGTCTAATGTACGTATAACTGATCTATAAAACACACTTCAAGAAGCTACAAAGTTACTGTAAGATGTGTGTGTGTGTGTGTGTGTGTGTGTGTGTGTGTGTGTGTGATATTAAACATTTGGACAACAGAACTTGGCCACAAGAGCAAGTAAGATTATGATAATTAGTTTATGTACACCGTGTTGATACCTGGTGAGATTTTACAAACTAATTAACCAACTAGAAAGCACTCAGGGAGCGCATACCACCGCCAATGCCATTACCATTAAAGAGGATCAGGATCCAGATCCACCCCAAAATTTAATCAATTCTTTCTTGTTTCATGGCCCTCCGTTCCACAAAGTTTCACTGAAATTCATTCATAAATTATGGAGATATTATGCGGGTCCTCTGGATTAGGATCCGCCCCAAAATCTGATCATTTCTTCCTTCTGCCATGCCTCATCCTTCCACATACTTCAATTAAATGCATTGAGAACTTTTGAAGATATTCTCTGAACAAGCAGACAGACAGACAGCCGGACAGACACAGGCGGACAAACATAGGTGAATACATAACCTCCTCCAATTTCCTTGGTGGAAGTAATAATCATACTACAGGAGGAGGAGAAGGAAGGAAGAAGAAGAAGACGTTGAGGAGGAGGAAGAGGAGGAGGAAGAATGAAATTCTTTGTGGTCAGTAAAAGAGAGAGAGAGAGAGAGGAGATTAATATAGGAAGGTGAAAAATGAGAAAAAGGGAAACCTGGACAAGAAGAGGCTTTTAAGATGCTTGATTGTGGATAGAGGGATAGATGAGAGGAAGAGGGGAGGAGGGAAGGAGAAGAGGAAGAGATAACGTGAGGAAGAGATAACGTGAGAAATAGAAGCAGAGGAGGTGAAAGAGAAGCAATCTACGAAAGGCAATGAAGGGAAAGAAAGAAGGAAGAAAATAGAAGAGGAGGTACGAAAAGGGGGAAGGGGAAAGACAAAGTGAATGAACGGAAAAGGATGGACAACCGGTAAGGGTAGGAAGCAGAATCATTAAATGAAGTGAGAGAGAGAGAGAGAGAGAGAGAGAGAGAGTCATTATTTTTCCTTAATATATTGAACTTTCTGTAATGCAATGTGGTGTAATTCTGCAGTAGTCTTTTGTATAACAGTAAACTATTTTACACCAAAACACACAAAACCAGTACTTTACCTGCTCTTCTGAATATACAGATTTTGTCCACACTGTGTTCCCAAGAATAATTAATGAATCATAATCCATACCTAATTAAGCAGAAAAAAATATGAAAAAAATTCTTCTGTTGGATACGATTCACCATTTTTTTCACCAGTTCTTTCTAAGTATCGTATTTATTAACATGTTTCAAGATATCAAATATAAGTACAACAATTACTTTGTCTTATTTTTGTACTATGGATTAAAGTACGTTAATGAAATACATTTAAGTCAAAACTTTCATGACAGCCTCTATGTCAGCGTTTCTTAACCTTTTCCGACCTCAGCATCCCCTGCAGTAAGGCCGCACAGTCCAGCACCCCCTTACATCTGGTTACAGGGACTACAGTTGCTACACTGCTACAGTTACTACGCTGCTACAAGGATTAAGTAAGGTGAAGTACTTGACAAATCATTTCATACATTCTCCAAAACTAAAATATCAACGATGCCAATTCTAAGCAAAACCAGTATATGTTGCATTTTCCAACACCCCCTAAAATTGACCTCAGCCCCCTGGGGGTGCTAGCACCCCAGGTTAAGAAACGCTGTTCTACTTATTAATTATACTGTTGCTCGTTATTGTTGCCCTTATAATAGTAACGCTTCATTAACCCGCCCGTATTGCTTCACAAAAAAGTTTTTTTGGGAAAATTTACTAACTTAATCGTAATAATAATAATAATAATAATAATAATAATAATAATAATAATCACTTTAGACATGAATTAAATAGGCATTCACTACTATCTTCCTTGAAACAGTAACACATCAATTGGTGAAATTAGGAAGCACTGATGACTGACTAAGTGAACTGTCTCTTCCGTAATTTTTTCATCATCACTGACGTAAACATTAAAATATCCAAGAATGTCAACACACATGCCATTACATCTCACTGGAAAACATCAGTGCAATCTTGGAACTTCTAACTGAGGAATATTTGAATCTGTCATGAAACAGTCATTGCTTCTGTCAAATGGAATATTCGCAGCATCAGCGATGAAGGTTACCAGACATCAAGTAGGAAAATAAGTACTGTAATGGAAGTGGAGCAATGCCCGGTAGCGTGAAAGACTTACCTCAGAAGAGAGAAAGAGAGTCACGCATTCTAAAGGAAAACACGAGCAAAGGGTTATATATATTATTTAAATTGGACAGTACAATTTTGCTGTGCTTGTTAGATGCTGGAGGGGCTGGTGTTGCACGTAAATGAAAATAGACGATAACGAGGTAATGAAAGGAATTTTGAACACACAGAGAAAATAACTAAAAGTTTTAACCAGACCATTTTCAGATTGTAAATCCATTCGACTTATTGAGCCAAGTTAAGGATATTCTTATAAGTACAAATGAAATGGGAAAATTAGGAATAATGTTACCGATGTTTGTTAAGCAGAAATAATTAGAGCAATAAATATATGAATTCGTACAGGATATTATGATGCTATTTTTAAGTGAAATTGGCATAAAGTTACCATCTCCCTCTTTCAATATTGACCTCTAACAATAGATTAACACTAGAATATGATGCTAGTCAGGAATGGGTGCTACGGAGAGGATTAAGAACTATTGCTTTCTCTTTTCCTGCCTTAGTGATTCGTGAAATAAACTGCAAAAGAACAAAAATCTGGGCCAAGTAGGAATAAACAGGGTATGATCAGTGAGTAAATACATAAATACTGTATATAAATAAATAAATAAATAAATGTATTACATAAAAGCTGATTATAAAGATGTCCAAAAATTTGGTGGTGCTAAATATCGATACTAAAAAATTGTGTTGTAATTGATGTGAGATGTTGATTGTCTTTTTGCCCATGGCCTCGTTTTTTAAATTTGTTGTGCTACTTTGTTATTTTATATTTGAGAAAAAGAAAAAATGGGGAAACAAAGTTGTAACTGTCGCACGGTTCCTGGCAATAAGAGACTGGCGGAGGATCTAATGTACTGTAAATTGGTCTCTGCTTTGCCAGTATTTGAAAAGATTTGTATTAAATGGCTGAATGTGTGTGTGTGTGTGTGTGTGTGTGTGTGTGTGTGTGTGTGTGTGTGTCTGCTTGGTGTACCGGGATGTTTTTTGCCGCCTTCCATTTACTGGAGGGTATTTTTTCAAGGATTTTGGTTGGCTTATCTTTCGCGTGAGAGAGAGAGAGAGAGAGAGAGAGAGAGAGAGAGAGAGAGAGAGAGAGAGAGAGAGAGAGAAGGGGGAGGGAGCGGGAGATGATCAACAGCACACTAAAAGTGGAATAATAAATGCAATAGATGAAAGAGAAGGTAACGAAGGGGAAAGTCAGAAATAAATTGGTAGGTGAGAGAGAAGGAAGAATTGAAGGAGAAACACTAGACATGAGTAAAAGGGGAATGTAAAAGGAGGAGCCGGTAGTATGCGTGTGTGTGTGTGTGTGTGTGTGTGTGTGTGTGTGTGTGTGTGTGTGTGTGTGTGTGTGTGTGTGTGTGTGTGTGTGTGTGTGTGTGTGTGTGTGTGTGTGTGAGAAATGGAGAATGTGAGTGCGCAAGATTGTTCCCTCCGAGAAAAAGCAAAAACAAGAAGCGGTGCCAAGGCACAGCAAACCCGTTCCCGGCAGTCATTGTAGTGCTGACGTATGAATACAACAGGATATCTAGTCAAAGATGTCGCATATCAAATTGGAGTAAATCGGGTGAAAATTGACGATTTCATGTCCTTTTGAAATTTTAGGGCCGACCCACCTGAAATTGACCTCCCTACTGCTAACTGGAGGATGACCCTGCTGATGTACTGAGGCATGTTGTAAGATGCAGATGTGAAAGATTCACCTTTAGGTTTTGGTTTCATGTCGATATGACGAATTTCAAAGGAATTAGGCTATGGCGACAAAACGATTTTTTACCCGTCCCTCCTTTTTACATTTTGGGGGGCCTACAGCCTGGGCCTTGGCCTAATTTGGCCCAGAAATTTATCAAGTGATCAGAATGTCATAGCCCATCATCCTTGTATTTTAATCAAAATCGCACCAGAAGTTTGCATAAAATTGTTAACAGACAGACAAACAAACAAATCGACGGAAAACAATACCTGTCCTCGAGCCCCTCCGAGGCGGGAAAGGGTAACAAGATAACAGAGAGCCAAATTCAAGATCCATTCACTTCAAGAGACCTGGACAAATTTCGTTTGAACGATTGGAGATCATAGGCAGTAAGAAATACTGACAGAGGGAGACAGGTCCAGAGTTGACCTGCTGTGGACATGAAGGAGTAATGGTTAACTCTTGCATTAGAGACCTGGACAGAATAGGGATGAGAGTTTGTTGATAGACGGGAAGCTAAGCGCCCGGCTTAGTACTGGAGGGATGCAAACAGACAGTTCAGAGGAGCAGTTACCATTGAAGTAGCGATTTATAACAGATAATGATGTAACAGTGTGGCAAAGAGACAAAGGTTGAAGTGAGTCAGTAAGAGGAGGAGAGTTAATAAGATGAAAAGGCCTTTGACTTCACCTTCTTCTTAAGAGCTGTAAGTGGGGAGCCTCCCTACACATGAGAGTTGTACTCTATGCAGCATCAATTAAACCCGAGTAGAAAGTCGACAGCTGTACAGGGGTAAAAAAGGCACGAAGTCTGCTCAGAACACCTGATCTCTTGGAAACAGATTTTATAGGAGAGGTAAATTGATGATCTTTCCAAGATGAATCCCTACAGTATGAAACTCCAAGTACGCTTAAAGATGATGCAGGATCGAGTTGGATAATGTTAGAAATTAGAGGATCCTCCTGTGGAAGATTATGTTGGGTTGAAAGATATAAGAACTGAGTTTTGATGTATTGAAAATAAGATTACTTTTACCCCAATCAAAGATATGAGCCAAATCAGACATTACGTGTGCCATAGGCTCATCCCTTGTTTGTTGAAGTAACTGCTGATATGGACGCTGCAGGAAGTGATGGAAAGGTGAAGGGTGGAGTCATTAGCATATGAGTGGATAGGGTTAGATGTAGGCTACAGCTTTGAAGGTCACTGATGAGTAAAAGAAGAGAGTTGATGATAGGACAGAGCCCTGAGGAACACTACTACTGACAACCCTAGAAGAACGGTGGCCGTCTACAACAGCAGCTGTAGAATGACCAGAAAGGAAGCTAGAGATGAAGGCAAAGATAGAAGGAGAGAAACTGTAAGAGGAGAATTTGGAAATTAAAGGTTTATGCCAAACTCGATCGAAAGCCTTTGAGATGTGAAACGCAATGGCAAAGCTTTCGCCAAAGTCCCGAAAGGAGAATGACTAGGAGTCTGAATGGTAGGTGAGAAGATCTCCAGTGGAGCATCCCTGGTGAAACCCATTCTGACTATCCAAAAGAAAGTTGTGCTGGGAAAGGTGCTTTATTTTTTTTGTTAAAAATAAGTTCAAAAACTTTTGAAATACAGATTTTTAAAGCAATTGGGTGATAGTCAGAGGGCTGAGAATGGTCACCTTTCTTTGGGACAAGCTGAATAAGAGCAAACTTCCAGCAGGAGGGAAAGGTACAAGTTGACAGACAAAGGCAAAAGTGTTTATCTAGGCAGGGTGTAAGAACAGGAGCACAGTTCTTGAGGACGACAGGAGGGACCCCATCAGGCCCAAATACCTTGTTAGTATTGAGGCCAGTGATGGCGGAAAATACATCAACTGAAGAAATTTTAATGTCAACCATGAGGAAGTCAGAGAGGAGAAACGATGAAGGAACAGCACCAGAATCGTTTAAGGTGGAAAAGGAGGAGAGAGCCTGTGCAGAGTTCTGCTTTATCAGTAGAAAAAAATAGCTACAGAGCCATCAGAGTGGAAAAGAGGAGTGAAGGAGGATGAGGTAAAGTTGTTAGAAAGGTTTTTGGCAAGGTGCCAGAAGAAGAGGGAAGATTTTGAGTTGGAGGGTTTAGAGCATTTGTATGAAAGAAATTGTTTTTAGCAAAGAAGGGATTTAGTACGAATCCGGGCAGAGACATAAAAGAGATTAGATTCAGGGGTGGGTTGGGTATGATATTTTTTGTAGGCCTTCTCATTGTTGTGGACAACATTAGGACAAATGTGATAAAACCAAGGGATTTTTTTTTTTTATTATTAGTCTCAGGATAGTAGAAAATTATGCATGCTTCCATGCCCGAGAGAATAACTTCCATAATGTTCAAGGCACACACCCAGTTGCCTCTCGGCCATGGAAGCAGTAATTATTCCAGGGATTATCAAAGAAGTACTGCCTGAGGGCCTCTCAATCAGCAGCTCGAAATTACCATAGTTGCCGCTTTTGGGGAAAGCCCACAGGCATTTCAATGTGTAACAAACGAAAACCAATTTTCTTGTTTATGTTGATTTTTACACTATTTCTGCTCAATGTCAATGCGTAGATTCCGAATTTGCTATTTGTTTTTGTGTAAATCTAGAGTTACAGGAATTGTGCAACAACATATCTATCATACAAGGACAGGAACTGCAACTTTTTACCATTTCGAGAATGTTGAGACTGTCAAAGAATTTATATATTTCCGGGTGTATATTATGAATATAACTAGAAAATGTGCAAACAGTAACATCACCAGGAATGCAAGGGACACAGCATCAAGAGATGCACTTTTCATCTTGAATTTCTTCTGTAGCTGTGATGACATTCGTGCAACAATCCCCAAATGTAATCGCCCATCATCGCCTCATTCTAGCTGCCTCAGTATCTGGCTTCCATCAGTAGAATGTCCTTGTGGAACTGTTCGCCATGCTTCTCGTTGACTGCACCCAAACTGCTTTTGAAGAAATCAAAGTGGGAATGCAGACAGTGCAATTTGATTGACATTCTGCACCCAAGCTGGTGGAATGCACTGATCAGGTCATCGACGAGCTGTATGGAATCTGGTCTCGCTCTTCATCATCGGTCATTTTACCCTGGAGTTCAGAACTTGAAAGCATTCTTTGGACCTGCAGCCCGGTGAATATGCTAGCCATCACCTTTGCCATGCTCAACTTGGGAAACATTGATAGGATATGCAGAAATGCACCGCCATCCTTGTCGATGGCGTTCACAAATTGTTTCACAAGACCAAGTTTTATGTATAGCTGCAGTAACAATACCTTCTCTCTGGAGATCAGTGGAGCTCTCAGAACGCTGCACGAGTCTGGTGTGAGGCTCTCTCTGAGAGGCCATCTTTCCTGACAAAATGTTCTGCATCGCTCTGGCTGTCCAACAAGCATAAAATATATGAATACTTCAAATAACTGGCTTGCATTCAAAGTAGGAATGAAATCATTTTGAATACCCCACAAACCTCCCAATTGTGATTTGAGTACTTGATCTCTGTCAGACAAATCTTCACATTTTCATAGCCTTTCACTTCCACAGAATGTGCAACTGGAATTGATGGGAGTTTGTTACTGTTATGCAAAATGGCAGCTTTTAGGCTCTTCAGGGAACTGTCTATGAAGAGTCACCATTCTGAGCCTTTGTAATCCACTCCCATGACTTGGAACAAACCCTTAACATCAAAACAGTAACACAATGAGGTGTCATCACAAAATTTGAAGAAGGATGCAAACTTGCCATGGCGATTCCTATAACTCATCTAGCAATTGAAATCTAACAAGTTCCTTTCACTTACACGTGATGCCAGCAGCTCAGCATTGGACTTGGTGAGTCCTAAATCCCGGACCAAGTCATCCAGTTCTTGCTGACTGGGAAAGTGTGGAGTGTCTCCTTAATGCTCTTCACACCACTTACATCAAGCATGCAAAAATAACAATCGTCGTGGTGATTCAAAGGCTCTCGCCACACTCTCGGAAATGCGAAAGGCATCTTCTGTTTAGCTCCTCGTAGCCAAGCTTCAAGCGCAGAGCGACAGCTACCACAAGTGTAGTGTGGAGCCCAACCCTTATCTTTTTCGCCCTTTGCCAAGCCAAAATATGCTTTGTATGCATGAGCAAATTTGATATCAAGGTTAATTTTGTGTTTGATCATCTTTAGGCTAATATATTCTCCACAGTCATAACAAAATGTATCGGCTGACAGCTTGCAAGAACGTATGCTGTCATTTTCATCAATAGAAACACCTTTAGGAACAGCTCAAAAACACGTCGATCAGCCAAACTAGCAACGTGAAACCAGCTCATCAAATGAACTCAGTCTGCATTGCATGACACAATAATAGTCATATCAGCCACATCTGCATGGAGGCAGATGGTTTGTGTGTGTGTGTGTGTGTGTGTGTGTGTGTGTGTAAGACGTGGTAAGCAGTACGTCAGCCATTATATCTGCGTGCAGTAACAAGACTGGAAATAAACAGTTGCCAATGTTAGACAAAACGTAGAGACAGACAAACAAATCATACACCATTGGAATCAGCATGGAAAACTGAGTATAAGAGGACAAAAAAAAAAATGAATAAACAAATTCTTTGTTACACAGTGTTATCGGAACTATAGGACAGGTTAAGGTGATAATATGCTGTCAGACTGTCGTGTAAAGACATTTATCGCTAGTAAGGCAATGTGCTTTTTACTATCCTAGTTTAATATATATAAGTGTTAAGTATGGCCTAATTTTATATTTATAAGTCTACTATTATGTAAATGTTAAACATAACATAATTTGACTGCATATTATTAGTATGCTATTATTTCAGTTTAAGTCACTAGATCTCTTAGTGGTAGGTGGGGGCTCCCATCATCCACCCACTTAGTGTAGTGCTGCTCTGTTTTTAGGGTAGCTCGACACTGAGTGGTAAGCCAAATGATTTCCTGTAAACCAGGAAATCATTTACAGTGGTGGGTGGTAACCTTATAACCAACCAACACGTGTTCCCTACATGACAAGTGGGTTGGCAGAGGGTTAGTGCCCCTCCACAGAAAACAACTAACTACAGTAAAAATATGAACAAGAAGACTAAGGGCCAGACAAAGGATATGGTTCGGATTGCGACACGAAATGTAAGGGATGTAAATGCTGAGGTGAAAGAGAGAGAGAGAGAGATTGCCCAGGTGCTTGAGGGTGCAAAAGTGGATGTACAGCCTCCTCCACTGCCGCGTTCATCACTCAGCGTTGTCAATGTCTGTATCCCACAAGGTGTGAACCACCAACACAGTTTCGACTCTCTTATCCGAAACCGGGATGGGTGCTGGGGGATCTGGGGTGTAGGGTGGGGGATGGGAGGGGTTCGGTGGTGTAGGGGGGGGGATTGTAGAGAGGGGAGGGAAGTGAAAGCAAGAATAAACTAACATATAAACCCACGGTATAGATACTACTGCAAAACCAACATGAAATATTGTACCATAACATTGTGGTGGAAAGGGAAATCCATGGTTGTTTTGTAATATGTTATCAATACTATGCACTCTTACGGCAACAGTCACGTTACCTAGTTACCTATTGGGTAGATAACTCTTCTCTTTTATTGTTGACATCATAATTAAGATGAAACAGTGGCCTTGGAAGCCTAGAGCATTAGCGCACTACACAACATGTGTAGGCAGGCAGCCGTCACAGCAACGAGAGAACAATCAAGTAACTTATTAACAACTCCAATTAACTACCAGTGCTCCCGTTAGGGCCTACTTGTTTTCACTGGCATCTGGACGAATCGACGGTTGCCACGTGAATTATAGACAGCCCAAGTTAACATGGGGATCTCCAGATCATATACGGTCATTCTGACCTTCCACCATCATGAACCAGCACGACACCCGAGTATCCCAGCGTGGCGGCATCATCGCCCTGCATGAGGAGGGCCTCAGTTCACGGGCTATTGCTCAGCGACTGGGGATTTCTCAGCGCACAGTGCTCAAGTGGGTTCATCACTGGCAGGAGACTGGACGCTTGACTGATTTGGGTATGTAGATGGCATATGATATATATAGACATATATAGATATATCTACATTTCTCTCTCTCTCGTTTGTTTGTTTGTTTGTTTGTGGTGGTGGTGGCGGTGGCAGTGTCTGTGGTGGTGGTGGTGGCAGTGTGTAAGGAAATCGACTTTAAGCCACATACGAAGTCTAGCACCATGGTATCATAGGGAATAATGCCGATTTTGGAAAATTAGGTCAGATAGGTTTTTCATCAAACACTACTGAGACTAAAAAAAAACTCTTATCACTAAGTTATCTTACCCTAACCTGGAAATTACCTACGGTGGCAGTTACATGGCTAAAACATTATCTATTTTTTTATGAATAGATAGGAGACCTCTGCCCCGAGTGACTACTGTGGTTGAGGACGAAGAACTCCTGCAGGCAGCAGAACGCATGCCCTTCAAACCAGCCACGGAAGTCAGAGAGGCTGTAGGTCTGCAGTTGTCCATGACCACAGTGCGGCGGCGATTACACGCAGCAGGGATTCACCACCGGGCACCTGCGAAGAAAGAGCGCCTCACTGATGCTCATCGTGCTGCCAGACTTGGCTTCGCTCAGGAATATGAGGCCAAGGATATGGAGTTTTGGGAACGGACGGTGTTCATCGACGAGAAGACCTTCAGCTCCTGCTGCCATGGTCGCATTCATTTATGAAGAAGAAATAACAAGGTAAGAGGCCTACCCCATCGTTTTACTGTAATCTGGAGACCGACTTTATTAAAGGTTCTATTCCTATTGTAATACGACTGTTTTTAGTTATCATGAAGCATGATTTTGTGAGCGTAAATTATGCACAGCACAAAAAAAAGGCACTTATATCCGATCCCACCTGCTCCACTTGGTTACAAGCAACTATAACAAAAGGGGGAAATGACTTCATAAAAATTCATTTCACATTTGTCTCGTATAACCTCTCTCGTTTCATTTTATCTCCAGTCTCTGATCCCTCGTCACTTAGTCTCTAGTATTGTTCATATTCGTCATGTATAGGCTACAGAATCGAAGGTTTTGCATGTGTTCTTATTTATGTTGTTTTCTTACGATGCTGCGGTATTGGGTTTGCAGATATGATCGCAGGAACATCTACGAGGAGGCACGTAGTGGCAGGGTGAGCGTTAATGTCTGGGGCTACATGACTCTCCATGGTGTGGGTGACATCCTTCAAATCAACGGTCGCTTCACTGCCGACAAATATGTCGACATTTTACAGAACTTTTTCCTCCCCTCACTAGAGAATAATGAGTTCCCATTCCCACCTGGCCCCATTAATTTTGTCCACGATCGTTGTCCAGTTCATATGGCCAGGGTAGTTCAGCAGTGGTTAGGCCATCAAAATAATTTGGAGGTGCTACCCTGGCCTAGTAAGGGTTGCGACATGAACCCCATAGAGAATCTATGGGGTTCAATACATGGGAGCCAGAGTGGGAGAGGACACCAGAGCAGCTTATGGACCACACCAGAGCACAGTGGGAGCTGTTCAGGGGCAACCCGGACCTGGTGAGAGGGTATGGTGCGTCCATGCCAGACCGGCTGCAAGATGTTATCGAGAAGGAGGGTGGCTGGACGCGCTACTAGTTTCGAAAATACTGCTCTCAGTAAGGAAATCATATTAATATTTTGAGCTCGTAACTGTGAACACATTGACTTTAGTTTACATTATATTTTGAAACTGACGCTTGTAAGAACAATTATATTCCATGAGTTGTTTGAAAGTCAAATTATATTTAAATACCACTTATACAGTAACCTCTACCACAGGAACGCACATAGTTTGTATACAGGCTAACCTCTAGGCTGAGGTCTTCCATGGCATGGTGTTAGTCGTGATTACTGAGGGATCAAACTACTGCTAATAATATTCATTTCATTTTTACAGGGATCTCACCGCAGCCATGGGGGTAGTGCTTGATGGCAAGACCCGCAGCAAGACCGTTTGAGTCAATAATCCCCTTAATGTCATACCAAAGGTGTATCATTAAAGGATAATACATATTCAGTAATATATAATGTTTTACTTTCATTAAATATCATTCAACTGTGTATAGATCATGCAACTGACTGGCGCTGATATTAATGTGGCTATGAAAAATTCGTTAGCTTTAAACAACATAAAGCGTGTCACATAGATGTAATGATGCGTATCCCCAATACTATATTCACATCATGTGGCAGAAGGTAGATCAAGGGCTGATGCTGGTCACTTCGTATTTAGTTCATCATTGTAACTATGATGTCAACAATAAAAGAGAAGAGTTATCTACCCAATAGGTTGTCCAGCATTTACCAGCCACTTGGTGAAGGGAAGATATGAGACGGGGACGACGGAGGAATCGGCAGGGTGGATGTGAAGGAATGGGTGGATGGGAGGGTGGGATGTGTTTGGTATAGACAAGACGGCCTCCTGGTTTTTAATATTTCTTCCTATACCCTCCTCGCAAAGGAAAGCAAAATTTCCAATAAAATGTTCGTGCACACTAGTTATATAGATTGCAATATTCTGATATGCATATTTTGCTGTTACGGCCCCTGTTTTCACTCGTCGCATCTTGGTTACTATTGTCGATCCATGCATTTCGAAAAGTTAACTGACAACAGTTACATTAGCTCGTTATGATGATTAGCGACACATAGAACAAAGAGAGTCAAGATATAGATAGGTTGATATTCTCATATATAACATTGATACAGATTGACTTACACCCAATATATGTTCGAAATATCCAGACTTGCAAAAGTTGACCTATTACAATTGTAATAGCTATTCGGCCATACAGATATCATACTTATGATAAGCTGATAAGCCACATCCATGAGTAAAGCTCGCTTAGCGAATCCTATGACTGTGCAGGGGCCAGAGGGCGATAAAGGTGTGTGTGTGTGTGTGTGTGTGTGTGTGTGTGTGTGTGTGTGTGTGTGTGTGTGTGTGTGTGTGCGTGCGTGCGTGCGTGTGCGTGTGCGTGTGTGAGGGATAGCCCCCAACAAACTCGCTACTTATGATAGTTTATGTTGCCATCCCAGCTGAATCTGTCAGTGACCACATATATAATACTGGAATGTGAACACTCTAGCCTGTGAAAGTTCACTATAAAATGATTACTGTAGTTTACAGGCTATTCTATTACCCTTGGTCGGAGGTGATTGGAAACTAATATTGATTATCGATACACAACAACCACCGTTCATCATGCTGAACTTGTAATAATAATAATAACTCTACGATGTGTAGGTTTTCACTGGCCGATGCTGAGCATTCATAAAGACGGACAGCAGCGGACGCTAACAGCTGCCTCGCTAACTAGGTAACGTGACTGTTGCCGTAAGAGTGCATAGTATTGATAACATATTACAAAACAACAATGGATTTCCCTTTCCACCACAATGTTATGGTAAAATATTTCATGTTGGTTTTGCAGTAGTATTTATACCGTGGGTTTATTTGTTAGTTTATTCTTGCTTTCACTTCCCTCCCCTCTCTTCAATCCCCCCCCCCCCTACTCTGCCTCCCTACACCACCGAACCCCTCCCATCCCCCACCCTACACCCCAGATCCCCCAGCACCCATCCCTGTTTCGGATAAGAGAGTCGAAACTGTGTTGGTGGTTCACACCTTGTGGGATACAGACATTGACAACGCTGAGTGATGAACGCGGCAGTGGAGGAGGCTGTACGTGGATTAACTGAAATTAAATGGAGATGTGACAGTGTGAGAGAATGGGAGTATGGATGGGGTATATGTGGGTGAGTACGTAAGAATGAGAGGGCAAAAGAAGTGTGTATTGTTGTGAGCAACAGATGGAAGTAGAATATATGAGAGTATGGATCAGTTGGCCCAAGGATTGTGTGGGTAAGATTGAAGGTTGGACTACGAATGTGGGCGATTGCGTGCGTGTATGAGTCATGCAAGATCGTGCAAGCAGAGTGAGAAAGGAGTTCTGGACAAATATGGAAACATACATGGAAAAGTTTGAATGGAATGAGAGAGTGTTTTTGATTGGAGATATGAATGGAAAAGTAGGGAATGTGAAGGTGGATGGAGTAGTTGGTGAGTGGGGTGTGCCTGCAGAGATGGATGAGAATGGCAGTGCTTTGCGGCTATTTGTGCTAGGAGTGGGTTGGTGGTAGCCAATACCCTCTTCAGGCACAAAATGATGCATAGGTATATGTGGCGAGTGATGAAAAGGGTGGGTGGTGAACTGAATGAACGAAGGCAATGGTTGATTATGTGTGTGTGGATGATAGGATGAGAAGGTGTGTCATAGATGCGAGAGCATATAGAGGCTGGGGGAGTGGACTTTCTGACCACCACTTGGTGGTGGTGAGAATCATGATCCAAATGAAATGGAGAGATAGAAGAAGGGGAGAACAGGAGGAAGTAGTTCATAGAAGGAAGGTGGAAAGGTTACATGAGGATGGAAAAAGGCAAAATATAAGAGAGAAGTGGAGGTGCAATTGGGTAAATATGGATTGGAGCAGATGGGGGATGTGGAAGGTGTGTGCAAGATATTTCGCAGAAGAAATCTGTGCAGCATGTCAGGTGGTGTGTGGGTAAAGAGAAGACGAAAGAGGGTGCAGGGAACAGCATGGTGGAACGAAGAGGTGAGACAGGTTGTGACACAAAAGAAGAAAGCACATAGTGAGTGGATGAGAAACAAGGGCGTGGAAGAAGTTGACAGACGGAAGAGAGAGTTATATGTAGAGAGGAAGAGAGAGGTGAAAAGATTGGTAAGAGAGAATAAGAAGAGAGTTGAGGAATTTGGAAGGAATTTGTAAAGTGGAGGGAATGTAAGGAAGTGTTCCAGAAATAGGTAAAGAGAGTTGAACAGGGTGTCAAAGAAGTTAGTCGGGGAGTAAAACATAACAATTGTAGATTAATACTGGAGAAGGGAGAAAAAGTGAGCAGATGGAGAGAACACTTCAAGGAATTGTTGAACATTGAGAATGAAAGTAATGTGAGTATAAGTGGCTGGAGAATGGCTGGGAGATGGAGCGATGTGAGACGAGAGAATTAGTAGGATGGAAGTTGTGGAAGCAATGAAGAAAATCAAAATGGGCAAAACACCAGGAATTGATGGAATGTGTGGTGAAATGCTGAAGCATAGGGGAGAAATAGTATTAGAATGGATGTGGAAGATGTGCAAATTGGCCTGGGAGGAAAGCAGAGTCCTGAAAGATTGGAAGTCAGGTATAATTATTCTCCTGAACGAAAGAAAAGGGTGTGGTAATCACAGGGGCATTTGTCTTCTTAGAGTAATGGGAAAAGTGTACGGTAGTATACTTATTGACAGAGTTAGGGAAATAACAGAGGAATTAGTTGGAGAAGAACAGGGAGGTTTTAGGAAGGGAAGAGGTTGTGTCGATCAGATATTCATTCTTAGATATTTAGTGGAAAAGTTTCTAGAGAAGGGAAAGATGCTGTATGCTGCCTTGATGAATCTGGAGAAAGCATGTGACAAGGTGGATAGACAAGGCTTGTGGAAAGTATTAAGAATATATGGAGTAAATGGGAAGTTGTTGATTGTCGTGAAAATTATGAATGAGGGTGCTAAGGCTGCAGTGTCTTATTTATTTATTTATTTATTTATATATGAGCAACACACACACACACACACACACACACACACACACACACACACACACACACACACACACACACACACACACACGGCTTACATCCTCTTTTCGCTGTGTCTATCATCAACACTTTCACTTTTCTTTCACACTTCTTATGGTGGCTTTCTCTTGCTTTTACTCAGGCTCTCATTTACTGCTCTTTCTTTTTGCAGTCGCAGTATTTTATTCAGATTTTCGAACAATCACTCTCATTCACTCTGACAATCACTGTTTTACACACATACGTTAACAGTTACACTGTCACTCCTATGAGCACTCGATTAAAGCCCTTGGTTGTCCTTTTAATGATCAAAATTCTCGGGAGGTGGAGGAGTCAATGATAAAGGGCACAACCTGGATGGATGTAGTTTAGAATGTGACACGAGGCGATGGGGAGACTAGGGAATGAAAGAAAACAACTGGCACGAACGGGAAGTGAAAATGGGAGAGAGGGAGAGGGAGTGAGAGAAGCGAAGAAAGAAGAGAGTGAAGGCAGGGAGGCAGGACAAGGAGAAGAAATAAAAAAAGAGAAGAGAGCGAGAAGGCTACAGAGTAGACCATATACGATCTGCGTTAGAACTGAAGCAGAGAGAGAGAGAGAGAGAGAGAGAGAGACTTAAAAAGTAATAAGAAGCAATCACATTACGTTAAAAGGCCGGAAGATAAGATCAGCGCTTGACAGAAATTCAGTACAAGGGAGATGGAGTGAGAGGAAGGGAAAGAATGAAGAGAGGAGGAGACGAGACGCATCTCTGACAGAAAGCATCAGATGAGATATAAGGGAGAATTGCAGCCAGTAATATTAGGTGAGACATACGGCAGAAATACAGCCAGTTATATTAGATGTGACATAAGGCAAAGTATCATCCAGTTTTTATAGATGAGACAGAAGGCAGAATTACAATCAGTTATACAGTATGATACATAGTGCAGAATTACAGCAAATTATATGAGACATGAGGCAGAATTACCGCCAGTTATAATACTTGAGACATAAAACAGAATAATAGCCAGTTATAATAGTTGAGACATAAGGCAGAATTACAGCCAGTTTTATTTAATGAGACATAAGGCAGAATTACAGCCAGGGTGATAAAGAAGTAAGTCGGGGAGTGAAAGATAAAAGGGCATATTCCGGTGGAGAAGGGAGAAAAGTGAGCAGATGAAGAGAACACTTTATGGAATTATTGAACATAGAAAATGAAAGTGATGAGAGTATAAGTGGCTGAAGAATCGCTGGGAGAAGGAGGGGGGTGGGAAGAGAGTAAGAAACCAGTAGGATGGAAGTAGTGGAAGTAATGAAGAAAGTCAACACGGGGAAAACACCAGGAATTGATGGAGTGTGTGGTGAAATCCTAAACACTGGGGAGAGATAGTATTAGAATTTATGTGGATGATTTGTAGATTGGCCTGGGAGGAAGGCAGAGTCTCGGAGAATTGAAGTCAGGAATAATTATTCGCCCATACAAAGGAAAGGAGGAAAAAGAAGTGTGTGGTAATCATATTGGCATTTGTCTTCTTATTGTATTAGGAAAAGTATATGGTAGGATGCCTATTAACTGAGTTAAGAAAATAACAGAGGAATTAGCTGGAGACGAACAAGGTGATTTTAGGAAGGGAAGAGGTTGTGTGGATCAGATATTCATTTTGAGGTCTTCAGTGGAAAAGTTTCTAGAGGAGGGAGAGAATATGTATGCAGCCTTCATGGATTTGGAGAATCCATATGACAGGGTTGATAGGCAAGGAATGTGGAAAATACTAAGAATATATGGACGAAATGGGAGGTTGTTGAATGTCGTAAAGAGTATGTATGCAGGGGCCAAGGCTGCAGTGCGTGTGGATAGTGAACTGAGTGACTTTCTCTATTTAATGTTTATTGAAACAGTGATGTGTCCTGACCCCATGGTTGTTCTATCTGTATAATGGATGGGGTTATAAAAAGAGGTACTACAAGGTAGGGTGTTGGATGTTGGAGCAACCCTAATGAGAGAGGGCAGTGTTTGGAAACTCCCTGTACTGTTGTTTGCTGATGAGACTGTACTGTTAAGTGAAGACGAAGGGGAACTTCAAGGCTTGGTGAATGAGTTTGGGAGAATGTGTAAGAAACGGAATCTAAAGGTGAATATAGGGAAGAGTAAAGTTATGGTCTTTGAGAGAAATGAAGCCACTGCATGTACAGTGATGCTTGATGAAGAGGAAATGGACATTGTGAGTGCATTTAAGTACTTGGGTAGTGTAATGACTGATGAGTAAGGATGGAAATTTAGAAGATGAAGTGCTTGAAAGGTTAAAGCAATGCTAAGGAACAGGGAAGTAAGCAGGAAAGTAAAATAGTCGCAGCATGACAGTATTTTGATACCAACTATAAGTTAGGGAAGGGAAGCTTGGACCTTGTTGGAAGGACACAAGTCAAGAGTGAGAGCAGTGGAAATGAGTTATCTGAGAGGAGCATGTGAAGTTACGTGGAGAGACAGACTGACAAATGAGAAAGTGAAGGAGCCTTGTGGAGTGGATGTGGATGCGATAGAAACGTTAGAAGAAATACACTGAGGTGGTTTGGCCATGTGGAGAGGATGGAGAGCAAGAGACTAAGGCCCCAGTCACACTGCAGGTACGACTTATCGCAAACCATCCGCGACCTGCAAGTCGTGGGTGGTTTTGGTGAGGTTTACGACCGGTCGTCATATGTCTCGGTCTAGTCGCAGGCCATCATGGCGACCAAAAATCGTCGCAAGGTTTTTCGTGTTGCACGAAAAACCTCCCGCGACCACCGATGTTGTGGCACAGAAGCCACCCGGTGGGCAGCTGGACTGCATCTGGCCGGCCTACGGACTGCGACTGGTCGGCGACACCTGATTTTTAAGTGGTGATTGCCATCCGGACGGAGGTCGGTCGCCGCCCGCTCTGTGCGGTGGCTGTCTGCACTCCGTCAAGGCGACAACTGGACTGCGGCGGCCGCCGTCCACAAGCCTCCTGTCTGGGGTGGTGGTTGAAGTCCAGCCGCCGTCTAGCCGGTGTTTGGTCGAGCAACAGGTGATGGGCTGGACCGAGACCAGCCGCCAGCCAATCCGCTGCATGAGGTCACGGTCTAAACTGTGACAGGATGCGGACCGGCTGGCCACCCATCGGTGTCTTGACCTGTGTGTACCTGGCCATGGTCGCCGTTCGGCCTCCCACTGGACGGACGCTGTACGGACACTGGACGACCACCGGTAGCCGATTGGTGGCACGACTGCTCGCAGACCTCCTTGGTCGGGAACTGGTTTCGCAATTTTCAGGTTTGCGACAAGTCGTACCTGTAGTGTGACTGGGACATAGCTAGGTGAGTGTATGTGAGTGAGGTGGAGGAGAGAGAGGGAGGGGGAGGCCAAGGATGTGGTGGAGGGATGGAGTTGAGAGGACTATGAGAGATGGGGGTGTGAGCTGGGAGCAAGGCAGTAAAATGGCCTTGGACAGGGCGACATGGGAGCGACATGTTCGTGGCCACCCCTTACGGGATTATGGCGTCTTGCAATAGATAGATAGATAGATAGATATATCACTGTGGTCAGACAACTCGTGGAGAATGACTGTGCTGGCAGTGAGTCGTGTTGCACTGAGTTGATAAAATCCATCATCATTTGTAACACCAGTTATTTGTACCGGGATGGGAAGAGTCAATGTTCAGTGGGGGAAAGAAAATGATAATACAGGGTTTCAGTTTGGTTATACAGGGTTTTAGTTTGGTTATACAGGGTTTTAGTTTGGATATACAGGGTTGTAGTTTAGTTATACAGCGTTTCAGTTGGTTATACAAGGTTTCAGTTTGGTTATACAAGGTTTCAGTTTGGTTATACAGGTTTTAATTTGGTTATACAGGGTTTTAGTTTGGCTATACAGTGGTTTAATTGGTTAAACAGGGTTGTAGTTTGGTTATACAGGGTTTCAGTTTGGTTATACAAGGTTTCAGTTTGGTTATACAGGGTTTCAGTTTGGTTATACAGGGTTTTGGTTTGGTTATATAGGGTTTTAGTTTGGGTATACAGGGTTTTAGTTTGGGTATACAGGGTTTTAGTTTGGGTATACAGGGTTTTAGTTTGGTTATACAAGGTTTCAGTTTGGTTATACAGGGTTTTAGTTTGGTTCTGCAAGGTGTCATTTCTTGCTACTGTTCTTTCAGTGAGGGTTCTGCTTGATTTCTCTGCTAGTGGAATAAGTTATCGATGCCAGTTGCTCCACCAGTTGGAATATACTCCACTTCATGCTGTTGGACTGAAGATGGGTCATAGAACTCAGTGTTTCATTTCGCGTATGTGATGGTGAAACAGTTCTGGTTACATCCCTCAGTGTGTCACGTTATCAAACGCTGACGCTCCGCTGGCTCCAGTATATTGTGTGGTTACCACAGGAGGGCAAGGTACTGAGGCCAACAGCTCGATGGTGTGAAGCGTAGATGAACCAAAGAGAGTATTCCTGATTTCATTTGGTGTCTTTGCTCGTAACATTGAGTGTGTTTATGGCCCTCAGTGATGGATGTTATGGCCCCCATGCACAGGTGCTTGAAGTAGATTGGTTACCACCATACTAAAATGAAAGGGAACATGTGAAAACTGAGGTGTCTCCATCAGCAAAAGGAATGATTCGTTTGGTGTCCGTACTTGTGAAACTGAACACATGTATTTGTTTGACTTGATCATGCGAGTTGTGGATGACACACACACTGATGATTGGAATGTATTGTGTTTTGTCGATGGAACACACACACACACACACACACACACACACACACACACACACACACACACACACACACACACACACACACACACACACACACACACACACACACACACACACACACACACACGCACACACATGCACACATATGAGGGGAAAGTCATTATTTTTTTTTTTTTACCTCGACATTTTTCCAGTCCTCTCGCTATATATTGATTCTGAGTAAAGGAAGTTGAACTTCGATCATGTTCCGATGTAAGCCTGTCAGAATCACAATTGCCGCGGTATATAAACGTGGCCGATGAAGGACGAGAGTTGGTACGGTACGGTACAATGCGGTGTGGTGCTGCACGGTACGGTACGGTAACGTACAGATGTCTTTTCATTGTATTCCTTTACCGTATGTTTGCCGTTCAAAGGGAACTCTTTGGTGCATCCTTCCCTGCCGGTCAGGTGAGACAGGGGGAGAGAGAGAAGTACTTCATAACAGTGAGAGGAGCAAATCTAACAGAGAGAGAGAGAGAGAGAGAGAGAGAGAGGGAGAGAGGCTGTGCGTGTGCTTACATGTAGGTGAACTGTACGTGGTATGGGTGTACCTCTCAGCCTGGTATTTTGGTGGCGGAATACCTAATGTCAGTTCTCCCGGTGGGTACATGTGCAGAGAAAGGTTGCGGCATGTTAAGCTTAATTGCACTGTGCTGGACAGGTAGATATACAGGCTGGGAGCAGGGGAGAGGCACGGAGCGAGACAAGAATGGCGGAAGGAGAGGAGAGGAGAGGTCTAGGGGGAAGGAAAAAGGGCGAGGGGAAAGAGGGAGAGGACAAGGAAGGAAAAGGAGGCTGACAGGGAAATGGAAGGTTCCAAGGTATAGGGTAAGGAAAGAGAAGGATAGGAAAGTGGGAAAGAGATTGGCAGAGAGAAGGGAAGGAGGGGGAGAGGAAAATGGAAAAAGTATATGCAGAGGGGAATCAAAGAGGGTGAAAGGGAAATGCGAGGGAGTTAGGAGGAGTGAGGGGATGAGGGAGAAGATGAATAAAGGAAACCTAATTAACAGGTAGAAGAAAGGGAATTTTGTTTGTCGTTAATGAGGGCTGTGGTCTTGGGTCACGGGAGAGCATTTTGGTTTGCTGAGAGAGAGAGAGAGAGAGAGAGAGAGAGAGAGAAAGAGAGAGAAAGAGAGAGAGAGAGAGAGAGAGAGAGAGAGAGAGAGAGAGAGAGAGAGAGAGATTATGTAGGAAATGAGAGGAGTAACGATGATATAATGTGAGGGATGGAGAGACAGGAAAGAAGAAAGAAATGTTAAGAGAGGAGAGGAGGAGAGGGACAAGACTGGAAGAAAATATATTGAAGTGTAGGAAGGATAGAGTGGAAGAAAAGAACGGAAGAAAGGGAGAAAATAGAAGGGATGGGAAGAATATAAGGCAGAATTAGATGAGAGAATTACTGTTTTTGTTACTGGAAGTGTTACGAAGATGCAGTCACGAAGGAAAGTGAAACTGATGGAGGAAACATTACCCTTATGGAGAAGACCATAGTATTCTTTCTCTCTCTCTCTCTCTCTCTCTCTGTTTTTTTCCTTACCAACACCCTTTCCTTTTCCTCCGTCTCTCCCTTTCTCTACCTCTTTTCCTTTCTCTCCCACCCTCCATCCCTCCCTCCACATCTCATCATCGTTTGCTTCTTGACAAACAAAACAATGCCATTTCCCTACTGGTTCTGCTTCCTCCTTGTTCCGTTTTAACATTTTTTTTATCCTTCCTTTCTTCTTTTGCTTTTATTTTTATTTTTGCTTATTCTTTTTTCACGTCTTTCCTCTTTGCCTTGTTTTTCCTTTCTCACTTTATTTATTTTCTCTTTTCTCCATTCTTCCTTCATTTAGTATTTCTTTCTTTTCTTACTAACATTTTCCCTCAACAATTTCGTGTCCCTTCTTCCATCAAATTCATCCTTCTTGCTCCCTCTATCTTCCGTTTCTATAACGTCAGTTCGTTATTTCTGTCTTACCCTTCTTCCGTTCCTTCCTGCTCTTACCATTTCTGCTCCATCTTTCCTCTCCAATCCCTCATACGGTTTTCCCTTTACTTTTACATTGCTCACCCTTGTGGAATGGTTGTGGAGAGGTTGCATTAAGACAACTAGACAAAATTCAAAATAAAGCTGTTAGAATCATTAACAACCCTGCCATTACATATAAACTACCTCCCCTGCAAGTAAGAAGGAATGTTGCCTCCCTTGCATTATTTTACAGATATTTTTTTGGCAAATGCTCAGACGAAGTTGCGTCCATGGTGCCACCTCTCCATGCCTTCCCTCGTGCTACACGGGCATCTGGTAGCGCTCATGACTGGAATGTCACTCAACCATATTGCAGAACTTCTGCCTATCAGAATTCTTTCATTCCCCGAACTGCATCTCTCTGGAACTCACTTCCCCAGAGTTGTTTTCCTCCAAATTTCAACCCACAACTGTTCAAATCTAACTGTTACAGATATTTTATGAACAGAGGACACCAGTAATCTGGTGTATGGATAATTTTTTTTCTTCATTTGTTTTTCCTCCTCCGTTCTGTTATTAAAAAAAAAAAAAAAACATTACTTCCACCCATGGCTTTACTCCCATATTTTTTTGTGAATGGAATATGGTACACAAACTCCACAAGCACATAGCTCACACAGACATTACAGTGTTGGATACCCTCATCTTTGTCAACCCATCCACTTCCACACTGCTGCGTGATGCAGTTACTTAGGCTACAGTGAATACCACTGATCTGTGATGTGAGGAAATGAGTTAGAGTGGTTGTACTGTATCGTGTGTGTGTGTGTGTGTGTGTGTGTGTGTGTGTGTGTGTGTGTGTGTATGTGTGTGTGTTACTCCCTTTCCCTCAGCGACTGATGACCTAAAGCAAGATAATAAGGTATCTCACATTACAATAGTTTAGTTCTTTCTGAAATATGCACAGTACAACACTAAAATATTCTCTGCTGATGGGTAGGAAGGAGAAAGTTTGTAATGTATATTTGCAGCGTTTCTCTCTCTCTCTCTCTCTCTCTCTCTCTCTCTCCAAGATTTTCCTCCTTCCATCATCCCTCCCTTCCTGGTCCTCCTCAATGCAAACAAGATGCTGGATTTTAGGTAAACCTACATCAGTCGTCATGACAAAAACCAGCAAACACGAGTTGATATACTGATCAGTCATCACAGAGTGTGTGGTGATGAGGTGGCCAGTGCTGCACCATCCCATTCTGCTCCATCACTTCTGTTCCTGTACAGTTCACATGTTGGCCAGACATAACAGACTGAGTTGGAGTGATGCGGTGGCTAGGGCTGCAGCATCCCTTCGTGCTCCATCTGACCTATTCCTCTACAGGAACATTTTGTCATGGTTTACCGTGTGTCTGAGTGTACCAAACCATACTCAGTTGGTGGGAAGCAGCCTTGCCCCATCCACAACAATCACATGTGTCTGTCTCAAGCCATATGATGGAGGGGATTTCCCCTTCGTATCATGATAAATATTTTCCGATTACCTTCTCAGTGCCGGCCAGGGCAGATAGTACATGGGTTTGACCCACAGCTGCCATCAGTGTTGAATGAGTGTTATAAACATATGACTATGGTTTGGACATCAACTCTGGTGCTGTAAAACACAGTTCCTTCACTGCTGATTCATTCCAGTCTGGTGTGAATACCAGCCTTGGTACTGTAATACACAGTTGCTGATCAGCAGTAAATTGTCCAGTGGCGGAGCAGTCAAATGTTTTTGTATTTTGCTATCTTGGTGTTGAACGTGACGTGAATAACCGCTTTATCTGATTCGCTCACATGACGTGAAAACTGCAGCTACTGAAACTACAACAAGACAGATTTGGACACACAATTTCTTAAGCCGTGTTGATATTAGCAGCAGCAGGGGATGAAGAAGTGAGGGGAGATGTCAGAGTGCACAGCTAAAACTCTGTAAGATTGTTATGCAGTATTTATTATTGCCTTTAGCACATAATCCCTCTGATGTGCTCCAACCACGGCAACATTAGCGACCGTGTGAGGATAATTCCACAAATGCTGGGTAATTATAAAAGTAATGACAAATCCCGCCATTACTTCACACCGAGTCTCTGTGGATGGAGGAAGAGGGTGTGATCTTTGTAAACAGGAAAGGAATAATAAACGTAACGAAGATAGAATAAAAAAAGAGCTAAGAAGAATGAAGGCGAGGGAGATCATATTGAAAGAAGGCTAGAGCACAGAGATGGAGGAAAGGAGGTAGGAATTTGACGAGGTAGGGATGGTAGAAAACTCTGAGAAGAATAAAACGGAGTAAAGTATGGAGGCAAAGAGGTGAGGAAAGGAAAGAGTAAGCAAGAAGGTATAAAAGTGTCAGTGTAATGAAGGTCATGGCCATTGCTTTTACATAACGGTGGTGCCACATAACATAAATACATGCTGTTTACTCCTTACCCCTAACTTCCAATGCCCCACCTTGGCAGAATGATGTTTTGCTACATTTACTTCACTCCAATTTTTTTTTTCTGTTTCTGATATTTCCTTTCATTAATATAATGTTAAAACGCCTGATCGTCTAAAAGTTTGATGGTCTGGTGGTTCAACAATCACAGAAACAGAATTCGTGCTTGAATGGTTATAGATAGTAAGGTAACAGCAGATTTAAGTAGGTCGCAAATATAAAATGTTTTTAAATATTATCTGAGAAGTAAAGTAGTTGTGGTGTGTGGGTTGACAGGTGGGGAGAGAGAGAGAGAGAGAGAGAGAGAGAGAGAGAGAGAGAGAGAGAGAGAGAGAGAGAGAGAGAGAGAGAGAGAGAGTGTATTTTTGTGACTGCAAAACAGAGAGAAAGGGAAGCAGGCGACAATGAAGAGGAAGGAAGACGGTAAAAATATCTTTGTCCACAGGGAAAAGCAGAGTGAGAAGAAAAACTGGAGGGAGTGACTGTGAAATGAGACAGGGACAGCCACTCCACCCATCAGAAAGAGAGAGAGAGAGAGAGAGAGAGAGAGAGAGAGAGAGAGAGAGAGAGAAGTAAGCAGAGCATGTAGCGTAGCCTCAAAAGCCCCGTTATGCACTAGCTGTCCTCTCCAGTGAGTGTATGGATGTTAAGTACTGAATGGTTATCGTATGGTGATGAACGACCAGGCCTGACCTTAACTGGAGTCATGCTGATATGCACACGAACAGCGCCTCGTGACCATACACACACATACACACATACAGACTTCTAGAACATTTCAACAACAGTGTAACACATGTAACACGACCCCTGCTACACCAGAATGAAGGATTCTGAGATCAGAAGGAGACTGGCGATAGAACCGACAGGTAGTAGGGAGAAGGAGGCTAGCAACATGGGCAAGAGAGAGAGAGAGCAAGACAGGGAGGTTAGCTCGCGGGACTCTACTTTATACTTCACTCGTGTGTGAGAGACTTTGTTAATATTTCCAAGACAAATAAAAATAGTCCCATACTCATCTTTACCTCTCCTGTCATTGCATGACAAAAGGGAACCAAGATTATCTAATTACAAAACTACTCACGTATAACAACCGCTCGTCCACGAGTCTAATATATGTCTAACTGATCTACAAAACACACTACAAGAACTACAAAGTTACAAAGTTACTCCCATTCACGTCACAGTCAACACATTTTACTACCATTTCACTGCCACATCAGTCCTCTCATCTCATTTTCATTTCTCTGTCATGTCAGTGTCACCTACCCAAGCATAAACAAATATAACCCAGCTTAAATAATGACTTGTTATATTCTGCCCCGCCGTCCCCCACCTCTTCTTTTTCCTCACCTTGCTTCATCTACTTTTCCTCCCACCATCCCCTACCTCTCTCTTCCCTCCCCGCTTCACCGTCCCATCTCTCCTCCTTCCCCCACCTCTTTCCGTACCCTCCTCCCATCCATTTCTCCCTCCACTACCCCCTCCTCCCATTTTCCTCCCCCATTCTCTTTCCTCTCCTTCCCCTTTCACCCGATTCATTTTCCCATTCATCCTTCTCCTTCCCTGCCCTCCTTCCTCCCATCCTCTTTCCTCTTACTTCCCTTCTCCCCTCCTCAACTCGTCTGTAAGCTGTCTTGATTCTGGTTTGTGGGATTGCTTTTTTTCATTTTCTTTGGATTGGTTGAATATTCCTTTGTTTTGCTTCTTAGTAATGTGTGTGTGCTTAGTTACTTTCCTACTTGCTTACTTTTTTAATTGCCTGGTTTTGGTCGATCTGTCTATCTACTCGTATATACCTATGCTGCTTCCCCCAAAGAAAGGGATATAGCCGATATAGGACGACATACTCCATATTTACTCGTCCAAACACACACATTTATTCGTATCTTAGCCCAAAAGGGAGAAGGGACAAATTCTCACCACACCACACCGCACGAGGATCAACTGCGCAGTACAATCCGTGACATCAGCAGCAGGGCCCGACAGCAGAGTTGGTTCACCCCTGCCACATCATAATGGATCCATCCTCATACACACCTGACCTGATGAGCTGATCAGACCAAATGCGGGAGAAAATCCCATCGGGGATGCATCACCACTTAATCATTCACAATTTCTCTCCAATCATTCCCATCATGCACAGCCACTGTTCTTTGCTCAACAAACATCCCTCTCGCACCTAACGCTCTCTTCACAGTGTCTATCCATCCTATTCGTGGTCTTCCTCTCAGCCATACACCTCTCACATCAGATCCAGTTACGTTTTTCACCAATCGCTCTTCATCCATTCTCTCCATATGCCCAAACCATCGCAACACCCTCTGCTCAACTCGATCAGCCATTTTCCGCATAACTCCAGTTCTCCTTTGCACTTCATCACTTCTCACTTGATGCATACGCGTCATTCCACACATACTCGTCAGACATCTCATCTCCATTACATTCAAGCTTTTCCCCTCTGCTTCACCCATATTCCATGTTTCAGCACCATATAACGCAGTCGGTACCACAACACAACATACAGTCTTCTCTTTACATCCATTCTACGCGAATATGACATCTAAATACTTTTTTCATTCCTGCCAGCAGCTTTCCTACTTCATTCATTCTAAACTTCACTTCTACATCTATTCTTACATCCACAGCAACATTTAACTCTAAATACTTAAATGCTCTACCTCCTCAAGCAACTCACCATTCAAAACGATACTCATCCTCTTACCATCTACCAACGTCGTACACTTCATCACTTTACTCTTATTCTCATTTACTTTAAATTTCCTCCTTTCACACACCCTTCCAAACGCCTCTACCAACTGTGTCAATCACTCCTCCGAACACACACACACACACACACACACACATATATATATATATATATATATATATATATATATATATATATATATATATATATATATATATATATATATATATATATATATATATATATATATATATATATATATATATATATATATATATATATATATATATATATATATATATATATGTATATATTAGTGGTAGGTGGTGGCGACCATCATCCACTCACTTGATGTAGTGCTGCCTACTTCTTCCTTAGCCTTTATCATTTTTTTTTCTGTGCCTGCCCTCCTATCTTCCTATTTCTCCCATCTTTCCTGTCACCACTTATTGCTTTTCTTTCTGTTACAGGTGGCTTTACATTGAGTGACAAGCCAAATGGTTTCCTGAAAGCCAAGAAACCATTTACAACGCTGGGTGGTAACCATATAACCAAACCATACGTGCTCCCTACGTATCAAGTGGGTTGGTGGAGGGTTAGTGCCCCTCCCTGTAAAACAAGTAACTCGGAGTCAGGTGGCCACCCCGTACGGGATTATGGCGTCTGGCAAAAGAAAGAAGAAGATGTATATATTCTTGACCACCTCGGTCATTCGGCTGGTGTATAAATGGAATTTCTGTTCTTTCTTCATCGTTCTTTTTCTCTTCTCACAGCCCCTCCATTTCACGAGCTTCATTATTTGTTCCATAGTCCTACTTGCTCACAAAATAAATTGTATTCTGACATACCTTTTCCTTTTTTAAGCAACATGTCTTCCTTCTCCCCACTATTCCATCTCCCTGGTTTTCAGTGTGTTCTTTATTTTGTCCTTCCACAAGTTGTTTACTTACTCGTAACTGGTATACCCATCCGTCTCCTGCTCATTACTTCCTATAAAGTTCCTCATTTCTGCTTATTCACAAAAAATGTCTACCTCTTCCACATTCCTTTCTGTAATCACTGCCCTTGTCTCCTTCCCTTCCCCATGGTGTTCCCTTAACTAACATATTTCATGTAAACCCCTATTCACCAGCAAAGTTCTACCAGACCCGGTCATCTAGACCCAGGTTCACTACGTTTACATTCCACTTCCACACCCTCACCCCCAACAACCTGGAGTGTAATAGTTTACAGTACAGACGTAAAGGTCTCCAATATACAGTTGTTCAGCGGTCTTACTCGTTATGTATTCAGAAAGGACAGAGTAAAAATACAAAGTTTCTCTCATATTATCTCATACCAATACAAAACAAAGTAAATATCAAGGTCTTTTCTGTGGCTGAGTGAAGTGGAAATTGTAGTGAAATCTGGATACATATCTGTAAATGTAGCCCATTAGTGTGCTGAATATCGCTTAACATCTTCCACTTTTATAATACATCTAATGTCTGATCTATTAGATTTTCTGCATAAAGAGATGTATTTGTGTGTTCATAACAAACTGACAGACACAAATACAAATATACTGACAGCTTCACAAAAATGCAGACAGACAACCGTCAACAGACATTCTCGGAAAATAACAGTAACCAACAGTCGAAGAGACTTACCGGTACCATATGACTGAAGGAAAAAAAGCAGAGATGAACAGACAGATTGACAGATACAGGGAACCAGCATGCCATCTGTGGTTGTCTTTGATTGTCTGAAAGCACATCAAGACTGTCAATATAAACGAGACGCAGCTGGGATGAGGAAGAGTATTTGTATGCATGGATATTTGCTGGAGAGAGAGAGAGAGAGAGAGAGAGAGAGAGAGAAATGTAATAATTTTCCTTCATATCA
>NC_136970.1:17397526-17420026 GCF_032717465.1 Coenobita brevimanus | reverse complement strand
CTTGTGAAATAAACTGTGTAAACTTGTGAACGAACAGATGATATTGGCTGGGTGACATTGGCTCCTCCCTTACCCCTTCATCCTTTGTTCCCCGTCCTCCCCACACCCCTGATAAACTCTCAAAACGTCGTGCCATCGTTACCAGTGGGTGTTGACCCGTTCAGTGCCACGCCACTGCCGGATTTTTAAAAATGTATTTTGTTACCACCAGGGCACAACACGCCAGTAGTTAATTCGAGTATTTCTGAATTACAAGCCGTGTCAGGGTTTGGCAGGCAAGTTGGTATAATGGTTGTAGGTCATCACAACATCCATCGTAATTAAATATCATGATGATGTTGAAGGATAGCTGGTGGCACGTTTGGTTGGGAGAACATGAATATTTGGTAATGAACAAGGTGGAGGTACCAGGTGGAAAGTACATAAGAGGACATTTCTGAGTAAGTTATAATGAAGCTATTGACAAAAATCTGATGGTATAGGTGGTTTGGATAACATGATTGGTAGGTTGGGAACGATGTGGATGGATAGGGTGGGGGAGTACGGGAAGGAGGGTGGTGTGTTGTGTGTTGTTGGCAGAATATGAGCGATAAATTAAGAACGATGTGCAGGGACGGAGTGGAGAGTACAAAAGAGGCCTTTATGAGTAGGTTGTAATGACAAAAAGCTGTTGGTATGGGTGGCTGGGACAACATGACTGGTAGATTAACTCTTTCACTTCGGGTGTTTTTTTTTTTTTTCATAATTAAAAAAAATAATAAATACCTGTGTTGTGAGCTGTCAACACCTGTGGTGTTGGAGCTCCTCCACTGCCAGACGAATGCCTTTCGGTATAATGATAAGCTAAGAGCCTTTTTTTTTTTTTTTCTTTTTTTCAATATAGCACTTTCATTTTCACTTTCACTTTACAGTATTTTGCATAAAAATATGAAAATTTACACAATTCAAATGTGTATTACTTTGTGAGTAAAACTTATTACTAATGAGACGACTTTCTTGGGCGCCATATTGAATTATGCACAATGCTCAAGGGTGAAAAGAGGGCACCTGGCAGATTCTTAATCTACACATGAAACCAAGAT
Organism: Coenobita brevimanus; assembly: GCF_032717465.1. NCBI lineage: Eukaryota > Metazoa > Arthropoda > Malacostraca > Decapoda > Coenobitidae > Coenobita > Coenobita brevimanus. The sequence goes on along the minus strand of NC_136970.1, from coordinate 17,418,944 downwards.
CAAAACCATTAACGACATTTAAAGGTTCATCGCAGTATCTACTGGACTATACAAAATGTATAATATTCGAGTAGCCGAGGATATGAGAATCGTCCAAAGAAATAAAAACAAGGCAAGTGTCGGGGAGAAATTAGTAAAGGAGGCGAACTAGCGCAGTACCAAGGCCGAAGAAATAAAATGAACTGAAAGAACAAGACATACAGTGAGAACACGGGAGATAAGATTAGTTAGGAAAAAGTAGAGAAGAGAGCTGAAGAGAAAACTGTTAATAGACACACCTGAAACACACACACACACACACACACACACACACACACACACACACAAAGATAATAGAACACTGGGAGGATATACGAGTAAAACACCTTCTTATGGTATCTTACAACTTTCCTTCCCTAATCTTATCAGAGTTGCAAAAACTAGTAAAATGTTTGTGTGTGTGTGTGTGTGTGTGTGTGTGTGTGTGTGAGAGAGAGAGAGAGAGAGAGAGAGAGAGAGAGAGAGAGAGAGAGAGAGAGAGAGAGAGAGAGTTTATGACAGTTGACATGAAGCCTCATATTCTATTAAAGACTCTCTCTCTCTCTCTCTCTCTCTCTCTCTCTCTCTCTCTCCAAATTAGACCTAACATCCTGGAACAGCTAGCACAATTTAACTTGACTATTACAACGAATGTACAAGTCGTGAACATGGTCCTCTCGTGAAATAATATTAAGCTCAGAAATGTCCAGTTGTTAAAGGAGCAAACCAACTATCTTCATTAGTTAGCCAAGTGTCATTAGTTCTGTCAGTTCCCGGAGCACTTCCTGTAAATTTTTAGCAACGTATGATTTTTTCTTGTACTGTGTTCATGATGGCATCTGACTTAAACACTGTAAGAACCACACAGCAATTTCCAGATTTACTTAATTTGGTGCACTAAACATACTGTTTATTAGTGTGTGTGTGTGTGTGTGTGTGTGTGTGTGTGTGTGTGTGTGTGTGTGTGTGTGTGTAACTAATAGTTTGTGAACTTTCCACAATAAAGTCTGAACAAAAACCTTATGCCAAGTAAAACTCTCTTCCCCAGTGCTAAAGTGCTTTTTGAGGTGTCCAACAAATATTCATAAAGAACACCTCTCACGTGATTGGCTTCTATAATACGGTATACATACACACATTCATTATACAGGTCTGCAAAACTAAGGTAATTAAAAATTGTTTTAATTCTAAGTAGTTATTTTTTATTTCACTCATGAACACAGTAAAAAATTACATTCAGAATGTTTCCATCACATCACATATCAATAAAAAGCTAATGAGAAATTTAACTGAAATATAGCAAATTATCAGTTTCAACTGATCTGTACAATATTGTTCTAAATTAACTGAGAATGAAAATATTTAGTCAAAGAAATTTTTTAAGCTTAAACATTAAGGAAACAACACTAGATATTCTATGACTCACATATAATTTCTCTCGTCTTTGTAACTTGCTCCAAAACATCGTTTGGTGGCCAGTCGTTTGTACACGTTTCTGATGGATCCCTGTGAATCATCCAGCGGTAGTCCGGCATTATACTGACATCCCAAAGTCCCTGGTACCTTCTTTCCATGTCCTTGATATCCTGATGGAATCATTCACCTTGTTCTTCACTCACCGTTCCAAGATTTTCGAGGGAAGTTTTCAAACGAAAATCCAAAAAGTGAGCTTTGAGACTCATGTTGCAACCCAACTCCTTATACTTGACCAACAAGTTTCTCACAGTTTTTTTGTAATTTGGATCCTTATGTTTACCTAAAAACTTTGAAATTAATTCTCTGAATGATATCCAAGCCCCTCGTTTCAGGTTGTTCATCGCACCATCAAATTTTGCATCAGAAATCAGTTTTCTAATACCATGTACAGCAAATATGCCTTCTTTCAATTTAGCTGCAAATTTGGCACAAATACATAAAACAGGCTCCATCTTTTGATAGGAATTTGACAAACTGCTTCATTAATCCAAGCTCAGAATCAGTCAGTGGTAGGAGCACTTTATCTGAAATTACCAAATTGGTCTGATGATGTTTTTGGCACCAAGCTGTATATTTTTTTCCTGTTTGGTCATTCCTTTGAACCCAATGTAAATCCTAGGCTCTGCTGTCCCACTTACAGAGAAAGCAAATGAATTTTGTATACCCTATCTGCTGACCCAGCAAGATACCCAGAACTTTCAAGTCCCCACGTATGGACCTGTGGTGTTCATTGTAGCTGATTTTCTCGAGAAGATTTGTCAAATTCCGGTACGATTCTTTTAAATGCACAGGTATTCATCTATATTTAATATCATTATAAAAAAGTACCCCTTTCAGGCATCTTTTATATGAATCTATAAATAGTCTCCATTCTTCTGCATTACAATCTTTGCCAAGTTTCTGCACTGGGCCGCTTACGTCAGTGCAATAAACCAAGGATCAATGCAGTAGACCAGTATTTTCAGTGAGTATCAATGTGACGAAGCAAGAAAAACTCCACTGAAAGTAATTTACAAGCATACTAGTCAAGTAACTGAGTCACACTGAGAAGTGTTTGCTGCACGCCTGTACTACTATGACTCATCACTGTGTTATGTTCCAGGTGTATTCTGTCTATCAAATAAAATGACTGCCTTGTTTTAAACATGAATTTTAATATTAGAAAATACTAAATTCAAACATACTATCATTATAATAATATATCCATATGTAAATAATTATATAGTGCGAAATTATAAAAAAATATATATATAATCGAAAAATAAAAAAAAATGTTTTGTGAAAAAATTTTACATGATGAAAATTCAGCGCCAGAAATATATGTAAAAATCATATGAATTAATAAAAACTTCTTTCAGTTATACATGTGTTATATTTGTGGTAGAAATAATCTAGAAATAAACATGACAATAAACTCGTAGGTAAACAAAGCAGAACTGTTGCTTTTGTGTGGGACTGGACGGGCGAGGCATGATACGGGAAGTAGGTTGATAAGTGGGCATATTGAGTCTAACGTAAACAACGCAGCCAGCAGATCGTTGTTTTACTAAGTGACCCACCCGTCACTTTCAACATAGTAACATATTTAACACAGCAGAGGGCTAACATCCGGCTCCGTTTGACTTTCCTGGATGAATATATTTTCCTGGTCAGGTGTTGGCATTGACGTCATCACGGTAAACATTGCTGCAACCACACACTATATTGCTTTGTGACATGGCTGGGTTAACCAAGACCTCATGTACTGTAATACTGTAGGCTGCTGTGTGTGAATATCTCATCACACTAAACACTGCTGCGACAACACAGTACATGGCCTTGTAACATGGCTGGGTTAGCCAAGACAACATGTACGGTGATACGGTACTATGTGTGACTATTTCAGTACAAACTTCCCTTAACTGAACCCAAAGAATCCTTTACATAACCCCATCTCTACTTTCCTACATTCAGCCCCTTCTTAATCCACCATCATTACAGCCGCCGTGTGTGCTTCACCCAAGGTATGATAATATATCAATATAATTTGAAGGCAGACAGGGAATTATATCGGTGAAATACCCGCTTCTTCTCCTCTGTTAAATATGGGGAAAAGATACGATACGGGGGGAAAGGTTAATACTCTTTTGGTTGGTCGATAACAAGGTAGAAGGAGTGAGAAATGGGGGAGGGAGTGGTAATGAAAGTAAGGAGTGAAGGAATAGAGGGGAGGGAGGCATTACTTGGGTGGGAGAAAAAGTGTTAGGCAGAGATAATTTGTGAGTCAAGAAAAGACTGTTACCCAGGGGCAGGGAGGTGAGGGAGGAAGGAATTTGAGATGGGGAGAGAAATTTGAGGTTGGCAAATGAGAAAAACGATAAGAGTATGTGAGACAGGCAAAGAGAAGGAAAAAATAAACGTGAAAAGAGTGAGGGTTACAACAAAGAGGAATAAAAGTAATGGAGCAGAGTTCATGAAGTGCCAGAGCAAATAAAGTAGAGGATGAAATAAAATGGAAATGCTGATTATAGAGTGGTCTCTCTCACTCTCTCTCTCTCTCTCTTTCTCTCTCTCTCTGCAACAATTTATGCAGCCCTACACCATTTTCGTATTAATTAAATTCTAAGTAGGTAACATCTTGACCCATAAAACCCCATCAGCTTCAGTAAGCAAGGCAAAAAAGTTAACGAAGATCTACGATATAACCCTATATATTATTTTTCCCCGCTTACAGTATAGAAAATATGAAAGGTTTCCCGTAGGATTATGTTGTTATGACTCTATTTGTCAACTCTCATTGATGTATATTTATATATTTTTTCTATCCTTTAGTGTACACATCCTCCATTTTCTTCATTTTACTCTTGTACTTTTACTTCTTCTATCATTATTTATCATCATTTTCGTTTCATCTGAGTTCTTCGCATCATTGTCATTAATCTTACCCTCAAAATTATTACGTGCCTTTGCCTTCTTCCTTTCCTTCCACTTTCTTTTTCTCTAATTCTCTTTTTACCAATTCCTGTTCACCATTATCATAAGTAACTTTACACTTTCTCACACATATTCTTGGTTTCTTCCCGTCTCTTCTTTTTGTCCGGTTTCTGTTTCTGGTCTAATGCATTGGCCGCTTCACCACTTTCTTACCACCAGTTTCTCCTTGTGTGTCATACAATAACCTCTCTTTGTTCTCTTATTACCATTTCTTAATTTTATTTTCCACATGCCTTATTTATGACCATCATTTACTATTATCCCACATGCCGGCAACATATGCTTGGCGTGCACACACACACACACACACACACACACACACACACACACACACACAAAACTTTCAATTTCAAATTTCTCTTCCACATCTACATTTAACGTATTTCTGTCGTTCGCATTTCTACTTCGTTCTCCTTACCTCCACTTACTTCCACTGAACGTGAAACTTCTCCTTTCCTTGTTCTCCATGTACTGCTACCGATTTTCCATTATTTATCCCAATTAAAATTCTCTCTCTCTCTCTCTCTCTCTCTCTCTCTCTCTCTCTCTCTCTCTCTCTCTCTCTCTCTCTCTCTCTCAACACGACATACAGTGACACACTCTCCTCCCATCGCCATCATCATCTTAGCGAGGCCAAAATGCTATAATAAAAAGTCACGGCGCACGACTCTGAGGTTATCATTATCGTACCCTGGCAAACTACCCGTCATCAGTGCTTCTGCTTCTGTGTATAATATGATACACATGTGATTCATGTATAATGTTCGTGTATAATAATATTTGAGTATAATATATTCGTGTATAATATGATTCGTGCATAATATGATACGAAATCGTAAACACTGTTTAGAGGTAGGTCGCCGGAATACGATAATGACAACCCTGGAGTAGTGTACCGCGACTATAATATCTTGTTCGAGCTAATAGTTATTTTCCCTTGTGTGATATTAAATGCCACCGTCCTGGAGAGAGAGAGAGAGAGAGAGAGAGAGAGAGAGAGAGAGAGAATAATGGACAAAGTGCACTGGTTAAGATTTTTTTTTTTTTTCAGCTGATTCCTCACTTTTAACTCTCCGTGTATAGACCTTTTCCAGTGACATCACATAAATCACGTGATTTTGTTTACGACTCCATATTGAACGCAAACTGCTCGCAGTAATGGCTGTCCAGACAGAGATGTCAGAGACAGAACTGTAAGATATATGCATCAACGCCACCAAGATCTGTACAGGAACAAGATAAAGTGTTTGGGGCTGAATCCTTACACCATATCATGGGAGAATTACACCAGTTTCAAGGATTGGGGACAGAAACCAGATCTCAGATACGGCGATCTCTATCAATGTTAGGTGAACACCCCGTCAAAGGTCACCGGAGCATTCCTCAAGGCAAAATGATATGTCATATTGTATATGAGTATTATAGCTAGCTGGAATTGACATACAGTACATGAAAATCGTCTTGGTAATCAGTAAATTATTGACGTAGGGTTAAGGGGGAAGGGATTGTACACTGACCGAGTATCGAGTAGTTGATGAATAGAATAGGCTGCCCTGTGATGTAGTTGCTGTCCCCTCTTTAGAAAGTTTCAGGCACAGGCTAGATAAGCATATGACAGGTATAGAATGCATAAAAAATTTGCCATTCTTGTAGTCACACTCCTGTGAGAGCTTCCTAACATGGGCCTCCATGGGCTATTGTAGGCAGAATAGATTAGTCACACTCTTGTGGGAGCTGTCTAGCATGGGCCTATTGGCCTACCGTAGTTATGGTTTCTTCTAAATCTTCAAGGTAGGTCCTAGGTTAAGTTAGGCTGGTTGGGTTAGTTTGGTCTGATATAATAAAAAAAAGTAATTTCCGACAGCAATGAATATCAGATTCATAGCTATTAATCACACAATAAAACACAGAAAAATTAAAATTTAATGCTTCAATTTGAGTACATGTAATCTGGAAATGCACCATAAAATTTACTTATTTTGGAAATTTCAGTAATTATAGGCCTAGATACATACACACAGCCTGTTATGTTTAAAAGTGTTTTACATACAGTAAAATGCATAAACTGTAAGTACTACTGTTGAAGTTAACTTTTATATTACAATTGAAACATAACATTGGCACCAATTTAAATTAATGTCATTTATTTCATGTTGATGAATATCACAAAATAAAACTTACTTCAACAATATAGTATTAATGATTTAACATTTTACATTAACAAAAAGGTCTTAGCACATACCTGGTAATAGGTAAAGGTCTGTTGAAATAAGTACAGTATTTATTCTCTCAGTAAAAAATTCATATTTAACTGGAGCAAGTTTTGGCAGTTTGGCTTTCAGTGAAGCAACATTTATTTCTAAATACAATAGGAAATTATAAGGTACATAGTAATACTAGCAATTATGCTTCAGTTGTAACAAACATTTTTGCACACAGACTTACAGTGGTATATAACAGTTTTATACTGAAATGTTAAAATGTACTCTGTACTGCACTACTGTCAAAATGATCCATGACACAAATATCGGTTTCAAATTTATCACACTGAAAAACATTGAAAAAATAAAAAAATGAGTTTTAACATAACCTAACTTAACCTTCAGTATGGCGTAACCTGTAATTTAATGTTTTACTTAGGCATCTAACATTCTTGATCACCACTGCTATGGAGAATATAGTTTGTGTCCAATTTCATATGGAATAATACCAAAACAAGGCCTGTGACATGGACCCTTCCCCCCTTTTCCCAGGCACACACATGGCCATGTGGGTCTTGTACTCTGTGACATTAACATAATTAGGATATCCCATAACATCTGCGACTGCTAAGAATGAAAAATGTGCCTGTATCTCCTTACAAATCATCGGTTCGCCTGATATGAAATGCTTGCTACAGAGCCGGGTGTTGGTCGCCGGCTTCCACTTCTCCCTCTTCAAGGCAGCTATCCACTTCTGTCGCCTTTTCTCATTGGCTGAAAACCGGCAGAAGTGTATCCCACTACCAGCTTTCTGCCTTGTCTTACAGCTGAAGGCACAACACTGGAATACTATTGTGGAGACTGCAGTTCTCTCTCTCTCTCTGTCTCTCTCTCTCTCTCTCTCTCTCTCTCTTTATCGTCCTACAATATGCCGTCCAATGTGGCGTCGTAAACAAAAGTCACATGACTCCTGACGTCACATGGAAAAGATCTATAGGTTAATGGTGTGTGTGTGTGTGTGTGTGTGTGTGTGTGTGTGTGAGTGTGTGTGTGTGTGTGTGTGTGTCAGTTTATCCTGTAAGAGCAACTAACTAAAGCACCAGTTATGGTCAAAGGAATACAAAAGAAAGGAAACAGCAACAGACCTAATGGTCTTTTCGAGGCTGCCTGTTACAGAGTAGACTATGACTACGAGATCTAATTCTACATGCTGAAGGATAAGGATAGTAGAGCAAGAAGGCGCAATAAATATTACTGGCTTCATCTCGACATCTTGATGGTACTCGACTAAGTATTTGAAAAATAAGATGAAAGGCAATAAAAGGTCAAGAATTTCGATAACCAGTTCCAGAATTATGACGGGTGGCGCCAAAGATGAATGTTTAGCATTGGTAAAATGTAAATAGTTACCGCACTGAAAAGGAAAGAAGGTATGGGTTGAAGCCTTTCAACAATATAGGGTTTCTTCAGTGATGAATTTAATCGGCTGGCGGTATAAACACCAAAAGAAAACAAAAAACAGTACCGAGGGAGATAAAAGATATATAAGATAACTAGGCTATGGAGAATGAAAAAGGGGGTAAAGAAACTGAAGTACGCTGATGAAAATATTCTATTAAAACTTAGGTCCATAGGCAAGACGGACAGAAGTGACGAAGAGCAAACTGTGGAGGAATACAGAGCCGAACATCAACTCAATATATATCCCAAATACCCAATTCTTCTCTTACCACAGGAAATATAAGTACTGATATTTAAGGTTTTGTTTTTTATACTTTAACTTCATAATCACACACTGACATCAAACAGTGCAAGATGACCAAGGAAATTACGCAACCAAGTATATGAGCAGACACCAAAAGGACTTTCCATATACGCTAATGCTCTCATTTCAGTGTAGCCAACAGGCCAAAGAATTACTTAGCATGGATGTAAACACACTGAAATTCTTGTTCCAATGTAGACTAAAATGGAGAAAAAGGAGTCAATATGGATACAAATAAACTAAAAATCTTAAGTTAGTGTAGCAACCAGGACGAAGAATATGTCGATAAGGAAGTGAACACGTTAAAGATCTCGTAACCTACAGGAAGGAAAAAAGGCGGTAATATGGATGTAGTGAGTAAGAAAGCATAACGCGAATACGCGAGAAAATACTCATTCTAGAAGTCAGGAATAATTCTGCTTCATGATAACATTATGGTACAAAGTTCAAACAGTTTGCACAAGTGAGGGTAGCGTAAAAAATACAAATAGCTGTCCCTGGAAACTCTCTTGAAAAGGATGCAACACAGGAAAATTGGATATAGGCAACGAAAAAAAAAAATGTGAATGGTGAAAGATAATAGTTAGTTTTGGAAAATATGAATGAGGCATGACTTCTGAAAATTATAAAAGTGGGCAGGGCAGCCAAGAAGGCCTGGTGCATTTCTAGGAAGTTGACAGCTGGTTTGAGAGAAAAGAGAGAACTGAGGAATAAAACAGAGAAGTGTTTTGTATATGTAAATGAGGAGGAAGGGAGCTGGTTAAAGAAAATACAAGTTGCACAAGCCAATACAAGTTGCACAAGCTAAAATTATATATATATATATATATATATATATATGAGAGAGAGAGAGAGAGAGAGAGAGAGAGAGAGAGAGAGAGAGAGAGAGAGAGAGAGAGAGAGAGAGAGAGAGAGAGATTGAATTACAGAGGGAAGTAAGGCAGACAGATAAGCCAACTAATAAAGAGCAATAAGTGCCTGGTGGAGTCATAGGTCAGGATTTATGTGGAAGGAGGCACAGCAAATAACTCTATTACTCACACCAGCCTTGTTTCCTACTAGTTATTTCAGGGTTGTATTGGAACTGTATGGGTAACGGGCCTTTACCTGTAAACTATTATTGTCTCAAGCTTTGTAATTCTCCTTCATTCATTGTCTTGTCCTGATGTTCTTTCTGTTCTTTTATGTGTACCAATGAAAGAAACAGGGTTAGCTTTCTGATTATTTATTTATATTTCAGGCAGCAGCTGATTAGCCTCATGATCACAATGGCAACCCAAGATATGCAATATCTCACACATAACGACTTATTACAACCCTCACAATCACCATGGCAACCCCATATAAACTATTCCTCACACAAAATTTCTCACTGATTTGCTGATATTACCAGGCCTGGATATAGACATCATACCAAAATCAAACATTATTTTACCAATACTGTCGCCGTCAAATAATCTTTTCAAACCTTCCATAATTCTTTTAATTATGTGAACCAGTTTAGTAAGAGTTTTTCATGTGCGTTGATGGCATTTCATTTTTTTTTTTTTTATTGTGATGTTGATTGGATTATATTTTAGGTGACATCCTAGTGAGTGGGTTTACTATGGTTGGATTGGTATCTTTGTCAGTCGGGTCTCTCTCTCTCTCTCTCTCTCTCTCTCTCAGCACCTGGCAAGTCTCCAAATTATCAGTCCAAACTCCCTAAAATATGAGAGAGAGAGAGAGAGAGAGAGAGAGAGAGAGAGAGAGAGAGAGAGAGAGAGATCAAAAACAAATATTGTATACTCATTGTAGGGACATTTGTTGAATTTACGAGCATGACAATATTGGTGTGTGTGGTGTGCAGTAAAATAAATCCCTTACACTGTACTGGTCTAAGAATGCATTTGAAGGCAAATTTGGCAGCTGTCAAAATATATTTCAGTAGTCTCTGGTCACCAAGCACTGGCTGTATGACTTATCCTATAGATCGAATTACAAGTTTTTGTAAATAAGAGACGCAAAGTATAAACTCCAAATAATCACTGTCGTTTCCTTTATCTTTATTTATATATATATATATATATATATATATATATATATAGATAGATAGATAGATAGATAGATAGATAGATAGATATATATATATATATATATATATATATATATATATATATATATATATATATATATATCAATCAATCAATCAATCATTTCCTGTGGCACCCTCGGGGATGCATAGGGCCTCGATGAACTCACACCACCACATCCTATCTTGTGCTAACTCCTCAAGATCTCCCCAACATTCATCTCCAGCTTCCCGTCTCATTGTCCTCACCCACGTCTCTTTTGGCCTTCCTCTACCTCTCCTACCAAGTGCCACCCACCCTGGTGTACCTCGTACTATTCCCTGTCTCCTATACACATGTCCTAGCCACTTCCATCGTGAGAATCTAACATATTCATCGACCGGCTGCACTCCCGTTATTTCTCTAATTCTACTATTTGGTATCCTTTCCCACCACTTAACTCCTAATATTCTTCTAAGTGCTTTATTTTCAAACACCAAGAATTTATTTTCCATAGTCACTGTGCTGTACCAAGACTCGTGTCCATAAATTAAGATACTCCTAACCATTACCTTATAAAGTTTTATTTTTGTATGCACAGAGAAATTTTTATTATTCCAAATATTTTTAAGCATTCCCATTGCCTGATTAGCCTTCTTTAACCTTTCCTCGAATTCAAAGTTCAAAGAACCATCCTTGGCTAAATAAGTACCTAAATATTTAAACCTATCAACTTGCTTTACAACCATACCTCCAATTACACATTCCTGCGCATTTTCCATATTCATATTGATTATTTCAGTTTTTCCACAATTAATAACCAAACCCACCTTGCGACCTTCACTCACCAAACAGTCCAACACTCTTTGCATCTCTTCTGGGCCATCACAAATCAAAACTATATCATCTGCATAATCTAAATCCAAAAGTTTCCTATTCTCTCCCAAAGTATACCTGCACCGGTTTCTGTTCCAACGCGTTTCATAATGTAATCAATGACCAATATAAATAGTAAAGGCGATAGAACACCACCTTGAATTACTCCGGACTTGACTTCAAACGAATCACTCAGACAACCATCAACCATCACTTTACAAAATGTGTCCTCATGCATGTTCATAATGACCCTCACAAACTCCTCTGGTATTCCATAATGTCTCATGATCTTCCCCATAGTCTCTCTCGAAACACTATCAAAAGCCTTTTCAAAATCAACAAAACAAAGACTTAACGGTACTCTCATTTCATTAACTTGCTGCATCAAATGCCTAACTATAAAGATCTGATCATTGCAACCACGTCCCTTTCTAAAACCAGCCTGTTCATCCCTCAGAATACCCTCAACCACTGGCTCCAACCTATTTAACAACACTCTACTGAAAACTTTCAAAGCTATCGGTGACAAAGAGATTCCCCTCCAATTACCACATTCACTCAGGTCTCCCTTCTTCGGAACTTTAACAATCACACCATTCTTCCAAACTGATGGTAGTAACCCCGTCACCCATATCTTATTGAATAGCTTGGTCAAGATCATTATTAATCTATCCCCCTCCACTTTAAACATTTCCGGAAATGAACCATCCTCCCTGGTGCCTTATTATTCTTTAACTGTTTTACTGCTTTCTCCACTTCTGCAAGCCTCAACTCTCCTGTTTCTATATTCAAATCTTCCTGAGCAGACGGTATATCCTCTTCTGGTGGTATTGGTCTATTAAGAACTGTCTCAAAATGCTCTTTCCATCTATTTTTAATATCTCCATCTTTGGTCAATAAATTTCCTTCCCTGTCTCTAACTGGTATTTCCTTGCGTTTACCTGCATTACCACTCAGTTCTCTAATCGATTCATATGCTATTCTTTGACTCTGTCCATCATTTTTGTTTATTAAGATTTCAGTCTCTGCAACCTTTTCATCCACACATCTTCTTTTATCTCTCCTAGCTAACCTTCTTACTTCTGAATTCAAACTCCAGTACGCAGCTCTTGCTAATTCAATCTCTTGTTCATCAACGCATTGCATCTCACTCCTCAATTTAGCCTCACCTCTCTTTTTATCATATCCCACGTTTCCTCTGATATCCATTTCTTTCTCCTGAAGCTATGTCTCCTTCCAATCGTACATTCAGCAGTCTCATGCAAAACTTTGTTCACATCCTCCCACATCTCATCTACACTTCTCTCCCCCTCTTCCAACGTTTCCAACACCAAAAACCTATTTCTGCATTCTAATCTGAATTCCTCCTTTTCTTCTCCTTCCCTTCTAAGCTTAACAATATCGTATCTACCAACACCAGATTTTTCCTTCTTCTGATTTTTAAGTTTAAACCTTATTTTTGCAATGCTGAGTTGATGGTCACTACCAATATCCGCTCCCCGTTTAACATGAACATCTAGCAGAGTACTTCTATGCCTCCTACTGATAGCGATGTGATCAATCTGATTTTTATATTTTCCACACGGCGACACCCAAGTTGTCTTGTGTATATTGCAATGCTGAAAGAGTGTGCCCCCGATGACTAAGTCATTTGCTAGACAGAAGCTTCCAAACCTCACTCCGTTTTCACTCATCCTACTACCAACTCCCATCTTACCCATACATGCCTCAAATCCCTCATTTGAACGGCCCATTACTGCATTAAAGTCTCCAACGCAGATCAAAACATCATGTCTAGGTACCCTTCCCACTCCTTCTTGCAACTTTTCATAAAATGTGTCTTTCCTTTCATCGAGTGCATCATTAGTAGGTGCATAACACACAAACAGACTGATGTTGCCATGATTTGATTTAAACCGTGCGTATAACAATCGCTCATCTATAGGATCCCACTCACATAAAGCCTTATTTGCCTTACAACCCAGCAACAATCCTACTCCCTGATAATGCATTCCGTCCTGTCGACCAGATATCAATAAACGTATACCATCCTCCAAATCCAACTTATCGACTCCAGTTAATCTAGTTTCTGTCAGAGCACAAATATCAAGTCCGTAATTTTGAAAAACCTTCACTAACTCATCGATTTTACCGTCATGATTTAGCGTTCTCACATTCCAGTTACCAATTTTAATTGTATTTTTTGCATTGACAAAGGAATTAGATTGTAATTGAGGCAACCGTGAGATTCTTAGCACCCCCTACCCATTTAAGGGCTGCACGGGACTGGGGGCCATTACTGTTCTTTCAGAGTCCATCAAGGTTTCTTTGGCTAACTTCCTGAACACCTCGCCATTGTGTTGCAGTCGCAGTAGGCAGCTAACTTGCCTGATTGCCCACACCAGATTGACCCAGCTATGCTGTATCCATTCACGTGCCGGCATGCTTCCCAACCATTTCACTCTCAAGGAGTTCCTCTGCCTGAGAAAGCAACCACCCCCCTGCTCCCGAGGGCTTTTGATCTGTGTAGGTAGAGGGCGATCACTCCCTCACTAGCCATATACAGTGTATATACAGTGTATAGGCTACACTCACCAAATCTATATATATATATATATATATATATATATATATATATATATATATATATATATATATATATATATATATATATATATATAATGGAAAGAAATAAGGAAAGGAAAACAAAATGAAAGGAGACAGAATGGAGGAGGAAAGGAAAGGTGAACGAACGGAGGAGAATTAAGTGGAAGTGATGTGTGAGATCGGAGAGAGCAAATGGAGAGTGATGAAAATAAACTTGAATGAGGTGGGTGGCGGATTAGAATGAAATGCGGGAGAGGATAAAAGCTAGGGTAGAGAAAGTATGGGATGGAAAGGATTATCAAATAGTGAATTTCTTGAGGAAAATATCCAGAATATCCCGACTATGTAACTGCAATATTGGACAGGTGGAACGATAAGAGAATGCAGCTGTGTACTATAGAAGGGTGTCAGACGCCACAAGTACAGTGGACACAGACACGGAAAAGAGAAAATTCAGTAATGAAAAGAAATTAGATGTGAATGCGAGATATGAGTCAGATGAAACACGGAAAAAAAATATTAGAAACATTAGAGTTACACGGGTGACAAAAAAGGAAATATGAGAAAAAAATGTGAGAAATCAAGAAATAACAGATAATATGAATGGTTGATAGATAACTGTAATGAGAGGAAATATATATGGAGGAAACATAAGACAAAAACAATAAAATAACATGTAAAAACGAGCTTGAAAGGCAAATATAAAGATAATATAGACGGAAGAGAATCAGAAAGTAAGATAAGGCATTAGAGACTCTTATTGAATAAAGGGAATCACTAAATCACACCACAGGTATATGACTTTGGAGAGGAAAATGTTAGCACATAACAATAAAAAATATAATAAAACTACAAAATAATGGGTATCAACAGTTCACATAAAGACGACGGAAGAAGACTTGTAAGAAAATGACAAGGAAGAATAGTTAATATGGACCAGCCAGCAATGCGACACCTTACAAGTCTTGCGGTTATCACCTGGAAATAATAAACCAGCCTGTGTGTGCGACTCATTATAATCCGCGTCTACGGATATGAAAAAAAAAAAAAAAAAAAAGCTGGGGAAGGAGTGGGGTGGTGAGCAGAGAAATTGCCAGTTTGCCTTTAAAAATGTAAGTACCATTGTACTGTCTTCAAATCCACCAATGTGCCCCACTTACACAGCTGGATGGGAGGGTTTACTCGCTGGCACACAATATTTTTGGTACTTCATTTGCCTCATGTATCAAATTTCGGTGCCAGAGACAACAGACCCATGCATAAGTGAAGACGCACACCACAATGGTTGTGTCAACACACAGGAGAATTTTGGGAATCAACGTTGTGGAAGAATTTAATTATAAAGAAATACTATATACTACATAATATAGTTCAGAAATAGTCTACTTGGATGATGTTTCATTTTTCACCCGACTCCCCTTCACTCACACCTCCACTTCCTTCCCTCATCTCCATTCATTTACAAACCTAAAGTTATTTTTTCACCATCACTACCTATCACTCTAACCTTCTGCCCTTACCCTCCTATATTCTCACAACCCGATCCAGAGGTGTAAGAAGGGAAAGCCGTAGAGTATATACAGTTAGATCCGTCAACATTCAGTTATGCACGCACACGCAGTCACATGAACATGCAACTGACCATTACTTGCAGTCTGTATTCAAGCACGAAATACTGTATGTGTACATGCAGACACGCGTATGTTACTACATATACACGCATAACCAAGTATACACACAGCCATACATAACAAGAACAGCAGGTTAATAGAAATCACGTAAGAAGGCAAAATTTATACTAGTCCTTCAAATATATAGACTCACACGCGCACACACACACACACACACACACACACAGTTGAGAGAGAGAGAGAGAGAGAGAGAGAGAGAGAGAGAATGTGACGGTGAAAACGGGGGTATGTGGTAAAAATGTAAGGCTAAGCAGGCGATATTGTAAGAACCAACTCAATATCAAACAGGTAAGCCTTCCTTCAAACAGCCCAGCACGTTCACCTTCCAGTATTCCTCTTCATCTTCCACATAGTGGTATTTTTGGACGTTTAAAACTAGGAATGAATGAAAATATGTATACCTGGATACACAATGACAAACTTGTATACCAGGCTTAATTCCTTCCACCTGACGACTGGTTTTTCTTTAAACATTCTTGATTCGTCTAAAAGATCTTGTTTAACTTTGTGGAACGTCTCAGATGGAAGGGGTTAAACACAGACTCCATTTATCTGTTCCTTTATGAAAAGTGTCCTTTAATAAATCAGTCTGGTGGCAGTAGAAATAAAGTGAAGGACAACTACTATTGGTAGTATAACATGCATTTTGGCAAGCTTCCTTCGTTACTCTCTCTCTCGCTCTCTCTCTCTCTCTCTCTCTCTCTCTCTCTCTCTCTCTCTCTCTCACCACCATGAAGGGGGTTGTAAGGACTATCTTTTGGGTAAGGTAATGAACCGTCAGACACACACAAACCTCCCCCCAGCCACTGGCACCTTGACGACTCAGACTAAATTCCCACACCAAACCTTAACAACTGGCCAAAGTCACCATCTATATCACACTAAATACCCACACCAAACCTTAACAACTGGCCAAAGTCACCATCTATATCACACTAAATACCCACACCAAACCTTAACAACTGGCCAAAGTCACCATCTATATCACACTAAATACCCACACCAAACCTTAACAACTGGCCAAAGTCACCATCTATATCACACTAAATACCCACACCAAACCTTAACAACTGGCCAAAGTCACCATCTATATCACACTAAATACCCACACCAAACCTTAACAACTGGCCAAAGTCACCATCTATATCACACTAAATACCCACACCAAACCTTAACAACTGGCCAAAGTCACTATCTATATCACACTAAATACCCACACCAAACCTTAACAACTGGCCAAAGTCACCATCTATATCACACTAAATACCCACACCAAACCTTAACAACTGGCCAAAGTCACCATCTATATCACACTAAATACCCACACCAAACCTTAACAACTGGCCAAAGTCACCATCTATATCACACTAAATACCCACACCAAACCTTAACAACTGGCCAAAGTCACCATCTATATCACACTAAATACCCACACCAAACCTTAACAACTGGCCAAAGTCACCATCTATATCACACTCTGTATATCATCACCAGGAAAACGGTTCAATTTACGGTATTTAGCATATACTTTTTTGTATTTTTTAATTCCACCTCCTCCTTTCTCAGCTGATGTCATTCCTTGTACTAAACACCGTTCTTTTTCTCACCTTACCCCTTCACACCTGTTATCTCTACTGCTTACACACACACACACACACACACACACTCACACACACACACACACACACACACACACACAAGAGCCCCAGTCTTTGAATCTAACGTGACCCAAATGCAAAGACGCTGTTCGAGGTCACACCACACACATATAATTCTCTCTCTCATTTTTCTCTCTCCTGATATCCACCCACAGTCACTTGAAAGAAAAACGAAGGAAACAGAGGGAATGTGGAGAAAATTTATAACGCTTTTCTCGCGGGAAACTGACACCACCACCAACCTTGATATATGCTACTGACTTTCTTTTACTTTTCCTTCTTTGTTCTTCTTTGAGGAGTTTGTGTGTTGGAGGTGGGAAACCAATCCACACATACGCCACTCATTTCACCCTACGTTTCTTATTCCACATCTACCTCCTTAACCCCTTTCTCCCCTCTCTTTCCTTGTCCCCTTTCTCCCTCCTCTCTAATTATCCCCTTTCCCCCCCTTCTCTCCTTATTCCCTTCTTCTACCTCTCATCTTGTCCCCCTTCTCCCTTTATCTCAACATACCCTTTCTCTGTCTCTTTCTATATCTCTGTTCTCCCCACTTTCTTCACATCCCCTTTTTCTACTTCTCTCCTTATCCCATTTCTCCCCACTCTCTCCTAATCCCCTTTCTCATCCCTCTCTCCTAATCCCCGTTCCCCCCCTCTCTCCTTATTTCCTTTCTCTACCTCTCTCCTTACTCCCCTTTCTTCCTCTATCTCCTCACATCCTTTTCCTAACCCTCTCCTCTACTTCTTCGCCTCAAGGTTCTCCAAGGTAGGATTTTCATTTCTTATAGGTTTGAATGTGTGAGGTGTGAATGATTAGTTGGGCAGGGCACTGGTGATAAAGGAAGGGGTTGGGCAGGGCACTGGTGATAAAGGAAGGGGTTGGGCAGGGCACTGGTGATAAATGAAGGGGCTGGGCAGGGCACTGGTGATAAAGGAAGGGGTTGGGCGGGGCACTGGTGATAAAGGAAGGGGGTGGGCAGGGCACTGGTGATAAAGGAAGGGGTTGGGCAGGGCACTGGTGATAAAGGAAGGGGTTGGGCAGGGCACTGGTGATAAAGGAAGGGGTTGGGCAGGGCACTGGTGATAAAGGAAGGGGTTGGGCAGGGCACTGGGGATAGTGGAAGGGGTTGGGGAGGGAACTGTGGTGTAAGAGCGGGGGTTGGGAATAGCACTGGGGATAAGGGGACGGCCTGAGGAGGACACTGGGGTATAAGGGAAGGGGCTGGGTACGGAACTAAGGATAAGGGATGGGCAGGTCTTATGGAGGTGTTTAGTTTCCTTTAAATTTTGACCTGAACATGTAACTAAAACATTTTACCGAACTAATAATTTTTTATTAACTTACAAGCCCTTGTAAAGCAATGATTTGCTATACTATGAATTTTTTGTAGATTTTTTTTTTTTTTTCATCAGAGCATTAAAAACTGATGACAAATCTGAGAAAATGTGACAGAGAAAGAGACTGGCGTGCTGGGCAGTTCATACAGACAGAAAGATAAGACATGAGGTGACACAGGGAGAGTCAGAAATTATGAGAACAAAGACAGATCAGAAACAAAGAGGAAAACATAAGAAACATTTAAAGATGACAGAAAGACTAGGCAGGTGTGGGGGAGGAAGAGAGAGGAAGGAAAAAAGAAGGAATTGGAGAGAAAATAAGAAATGTCAAGTGAGGAACGGAGATAATGCAGACTACGTTAGAGAGAGAGAGAGAGAGAGAGAGAGAGAGAGAGAGAGAGAGGGGGGGGGAGAGAGAGAGAAACTGGATTCTCTCTCTCCCTCTCGCACACACACACACACACACACACACACACACACACACACACACACACACACACACACACACACACACACACACACACACACACACACACACACACACACACACACACACACAAAATCATCACATTGATCACTGCTCTAAAATCTATACCTCTCTTTACGTTGGGTACACAATGCCCACTCCATCTATAAATATTAATCGCCTTTCTCTGTTGGCAACACTGGCGTCACTAATTTTTTTTTTTTTATGTGACCGACTCTGGGCATAGACTTCACAGCCTGCTTTCAAGGCCCAGTAGTCCTCCTACGTACCGCACACCTCTGCATGTCACCACTTCGGCGCTAACACCCACCTTCCATACTGAATACACGCTAGGGCTGTCTCATACAGGACTGGTGTATTGGTATTAGCGGGGGTATTTTTACGACAGGTCGGCGGGTCTTCTGGTAGAACAGTAAAGTCTGATTTTATGAAATTCAAATCCTTAAACTGTTCCCTGAACCAGCGGGATTTGAACCCGGGTCCTTTAGGACTGCAGGCCTACTCTCTACCGATTGAGCCACCGCCTCCCCCATACTGTACTGTACCTTGTGAGAGCACAGGGTAACGAAACACCACTGGGGTAATGACTGTATGACCACGAACATGTTTCCCTGCTTACATCATATTATACCCTCCCCACGAACATGTTACCCTGCTTACATCATATTATACCCTCCTCGCTTCACTTCCTCATGTTACCTCCTTCACCTCATATTATATCCCTTCACTTCACCTTCTCATATTACCTCGCTCACATCATGTTATATCTCCGTTAATTCCCTTCATTTCCATTCTTAGTTCTGTTGTCGCTGTATTATTCGTCTGTTTTTCGTTGTCCCTACAGCTGGCCCCTTGTGCACGTCACTACTGCATTTGCTGTCATTTAACTCAATTACAATACTTGGTCGCGCCATATCCACAGGGAGAGCTACACGCCACGCACAGTCAGCAGCATATCAATACTTCTAAGGTGACAAGGTAGCAAGCACACTTTCTCTCCATTGCCGTAATGAGATATGCTCAGTATCCACACACACACACACACACACACACACACACACACACACACACACACACACACACACACACATCTATCTAGATTTCAAGAAAGCATTTAACAGGGTTCCACACCAAAGACTTTTATGGAAACTGTACCATCAAGGAGGAATCCGAGGCAAACTGTACTGTTGGATGCAAGATTTTCTCAGAAAAAGGGAAACGAGAACAGTAATAAGAGGAAATTACTCATCACGGGGGGAAGTGACTAGCGGAGATCCACAGGGCTCAGTGCTGGCACCAATTATGTTTTTAGTGTACAGTATATAAATGATATAGATAGTAATACTGGAAATGAAAGCTATTTAAATATGTTTGCTGATGATGCAAAAATACAAAGGAGAATTACTAACACAGACTCTTGTAAATAGCTACAAGAAGAATTAAACAAACTTCATGAATGGAGTAATACATAGCAAATGGAATTCTTTGTGGACAAGTGTCATGTAATCAAGTTTGGTAAAAGTGGGAAAAGACCAGATTGGGATTATAAGTTAGGAAGTAAAGCCCTACACATATAAGGAAGAGAGAAGGATTTAGGTGTGATTAACAATAACAGACTATCTCCGGCTGACCACATAAGTGAGAAGGTAAGGAATATGTATACCTGCTTGCAAGAATGAGAATAGCATTCACATACACAAATGACGACATGCTGAGAAAGATATTAACATCCTTCATCAGACCAACCCTGGAGTATGCATCAGAAGTCTGGAATTCTCAACTAAAGAAAAACATAGATAAGATCGAGAAAGTTCAAAGGGCGCTACAAAATGGGTACCAAGCTTAAGGGATCTAATCTATGAAAAAAGACTAGAAAAACTGAATCTGCCAACACTACAGGAGAGAAGAAAAAGGGGAGACATGATTATGCTACATAAATGCATATCAGGGAAGGAAAAAAATAGACATAAATGAATATATAACCTATGGGGAAGCATCAGCAATAGGACACTGCAAAGAACTACATAAAAAGGCGATAGAGACATAAGGAAATTTAGTTTTCCAAATAGGACAATTGATCAATGGAATGAATTACCGAATGAAAGAGTGTGTGCCAAACAATTAATAAATTTAAGGAGATGTATGATGAAAATGGTTTAAGACACGGGACAGTAGGAGCTTGACTCATTCGTGTAAAGATACAATTAGGCAAAAAATATTAGGTAAAAACACACACACACACACACACACACACACACACACACACACACACACACAC
>NC_136970.1:17340026-17395026 GCF_032717465.1 Coenobita brevimanus | reverse complement strand
CCGATTAGCCAGGCAGAGAGACAGAGCTGGGCGGGATGTGCAGCGTGTTAGAATGATAAAGGATGCAGATGGCAATGTACTGACAAGTGAGGAGAGTGTACTAAGAAGGTGGAAGGAGTATTTCTAAGAGTTGATGAATATAGAAAATATGAGAGAGGGAAGGTTGGAAGAGTTGGAGGTAGTGAGTCAGGAAGTGCAAGAGATCAGCAGAGAGGAAGTGAGGTATGCCATGACGAGGATGAAGGATGGCAAGGCAGTGGGCCCAGATGGTATACCAGTGGAAGCATAGAGAAGCTTAGGAGAGATGGGTGTGACGTGGTTCACCAGATTGTGTATCAAAATCCTGGAGGGTGATAGGATGCCGCAGGAGTGGAGAAAAAGTATTCTTGTTCCGATTTTCAAGAACAAAGGTGATGTGCAGTGCTGCAGCAACTACAGAGGTATAAAGCTGATCAGCCATGCAATGAAGATATGGGAAAGAGTGGTGGAAGATAGGCTGAGAAGGGAAGTGAGGATCTGTGAGGAGCAATTTGGTTTCATGTCAGGGAGAATTACTATAGACGCCATATTTGCTTTGAGAATGGTGATGGAGAAGTACAGAGAAGGCCACAAGGAGTTGCATTGTGTGTTTATAGACTTGGAGAGGGCTTATGATAGGGTACCGAGAGAGGAGCTGTGGTACTGTATGAGAAAGTCGGGAGTGGCAGAGAAGTACGTGAGGGTGGTGAAGGACATGTACGACGATAGTGTAACAGCAGAGAGATGTGCAGTAGGAATGACTGAGGGTTTCAAGGTGGAGGTGGGATTACATCAAGGATCGACTTGGAGCCCCTTCTTGTTTGCAATGGTGATGGACAGATTGACAGATGAGATTAGACAGGAGCCTCCGTGGACAATGATGTTTGCGGACGACACTGTGATATGTTGTGAGAGCCGGGAGGAAGCCTTGGCAGAGCTTGAGAGATGGAGATATGCACTGGAGAGAAGGGGAATGAAAGTAAGCAGAAAGTAGACTCAGTACATGTGTGTAAATGAGAGAGATGACAGGGGAACCGTGAGGCTGCAAGGTGTGGAAGAGGCAAAGGTAGATGAATTCAAATACTTGGGGTCAACTGTACAAAGTAACGGAGAGTGTGGTAGAGAGGTAAAAAAGAGAGTGCAGGCGGGATGGAGTGGGTGGAGAAAGATGACAGGAGTGATCTGTGAGAGAAGGGTCTGCAGAAATGAAAGGGAAAGTTTATAAGACTGTAGTGAGGCCAGCCATGTTATACGGAATGGAGACAGTACCACTGACAAAAAAGACAGGAGGCACAGTTGGAGATAGCAGAATTGAAGATGTTGCGTTTTTCACTAGGAGTGACGAGGTTGGACAAAATTAGAAATGAACATATTAGAGGGACAGTGCACATAAGTCAGTTTGGGGACAAAGCTAGAGAGACGAGACTGAGATGGTTGGACATGTGCGGAGGAGGGATGAGGAGTATGTCGGGGGGAGGATGCTGGAATTGGTGTTACCAGGCAGGAGAAAGAGAGGAAGGCCAGAGAGAAGGTTTATGGATGTAGTGAAGGAGGACATGCAGGTGGTAGGCAAGGCTGGTAGTACGGTACGGTACGAAATATTTTTCCGTACTCCGTACCTGGTTAAAATACCGTACCGTATTATCGCACCATACCCCAAATTGTTTTTCCGTAACGTACAGTACGGAAAAAAATCCGTACCGTAATTCCGTACTTTTATCGTACCATCGGCAAAATATACAGTATCTATTTCTAGGCCTATATCACTAATCACAATAATACATTACATAATAATATATTTAGACTGCTAGAGTGTTCTCGACGACGACAACGACAACACTGGAAGATGTGACTGTAGACTGCTCAATGCTCACAGAGAAACTGACAGTGTGAGGTAGAGGCAGGCTCGGGCAGTGAGTGACACGGACTGGACACGTCGTGATCAGGGTTGCTGAGTGACTGTGTCCTGAAGCATACCTGTCAAAATATCCTTTGCTTGCCAGTGCTGCATAAATGTGTGTCTGAATAGTGTCAAAATTAGTCAAATATACAAAGAGTTCGTAGTTGCATGTACTCTCTAAGGCATTATCATGTATTTAAGCCTGGGGTACGGTACGGTACGGAATTTTGCTCGTTTTACCGTACCTAAATCGTACCGTACCGTACGTCACGAAAAAAAAACGTACCGTAATTCAGTACCGTACTTTCAGCCTAAATATCGATCGTACCGTACCGTACTCCGTACCGTACCGTACCGTAATGCCAGCCTTGGTGGTAGGTGTAAGAGAAGAAGATGCAGAGGACAGAGTAGGATGGAGACGGGTGATCCTCAGTGGTGATCCCTAAGGGGAGAGCCGAAAGGAGAAGAAGAACTAATTTTTATGCAACTCTCCCCTCATAGCATTAAGCGTCGGGCATTATGAAGTCTGGGAGGTAGACGTTATATAAATTCATTCAAAGCACATTCTATTCAGCGAAACCGTTCATACAGACACTCAGATATTTTTCCAATAATGTTCCCCCTCCCCCCCAAAAAAAAAAATAATAGTTACTGCCATCGTTACATTACTGAGAGGTCAAGCTAGAGGTAACGTCCAGACACCATGGAGAAGTGGGTCAACAAGTCACAATGTAAACCGAATCTGCTAATAAAAAGTTTGTGTCAGTCGGGCATTGCTTTGTTGAGTGGTCGTCTTGTCAACAACGTAACGTTATTAACACTGCAACGGGGCACGTACTCAGGGGAATTATATTTCGGGGATCATTTTTCACTGGATCGAGTAAAACAAGCCCTGTATTTGCCAGTCTCTGATATGTTAAGTGTCGGTCGCTCTCAAAATAGCGTAATTAGCACAGCAGCAAAATAAATACTGGCACTGTCGAGAGGCCGGGTGGGAGGGAGGACGGTGTTCATTGATTGCCACCACCTAACATTGACGTTCTCGCCGCTTTAATACACCACCATGTTCAGTCTAACTGCATTCTCAGTAAAAACAGGCAACTTTATTCACCAAAAGAAAACCCTGTGCAGTCTTATGAAAAACAAAATGTACAAAATCTTTTCAGGACAATGGTGGAATTTAGGTATTTTATCCTGGATACTTCCGGGCGACTTTATTCACCAGAGATACTTTACGCAGTGAAAGGGTTAAGCTGCTGATAAGTCACGTAGCTGGTTTAGTACCTCAATATCATTTTATTACTTGCTACTGTTAGATCATAAATATTTAGTTACAATATATGTACCCACAGTAAACGCACAGTTATATGGCCTTAGCTTATGGGTTATGTTGTTATTGCTGTTGTTGTGGCTAAAACTCATCTGAAATGTGAGCCCGGTGGACAGCAGGCTGAATATGCCAAACTCCTGCAGTTCATCATCCTCTCTTTGGGGGATAGAGTGGGAGTTTAGGAAAGTTTGTATATCAAAGCAGTGGAACCGTCTGGTTATATCAGTGCCACCTCGTGTTAGTATAATGTCCAGGACAAACACAAAAAACTTTCAGTGTGTTAAACTGAGTCACTCCTGTAAGTATTGCATTACCCTATCACACACACACACACACACACACACACACACACACACACACACACACACACACACACACACCTCCTCCTTTCACCACGCATCACCTCTTGCTTCTCCCCTCACTCCATTTCTCTTTTCTCTCTCACAACCACACACACGTCCTTCCTTTCACTCGCGTCCGATTTCTCACCCTCTCCATCTTTCTGCTCCCGCTCACACCCACACACACATTCCTCCTCTCACTCACCTCATGCTTCTCCTTTCACACTTTCCATCTCTCTCCTCTCTCTCACCACACACACACGCTCTCTCCTCTCACTCCCTCCTTATTCTCCGCAGTCGGCTTACATTTCCTCCCTCCCCCTTTCACTCTCCCTCATAAGATTCAGTACATACTTTTCTCTATCATTCCTCGCTCATTCGTCCTTTACATTTACGTACTTTGCCTCCCTGTTTCTCTCTCTCTCTCTCTCTCTCTCTCTCTCTCTCTCTCTCACACACACACACACACACACACACACACACACACACACACACACACACAGCCAGAATTTACTCACAGCTTTATAAGTGTTTCTCTTTAGCATTGCAGGTGTGTACGTGATGTGAAAAAAAAAAAAAAATGATTATAAATGACGATGCTAGGAAAAGGTAAAAGCGGATGAGTGAGACTGAGAGAAAACCTATTACTACACACAATTATCAAAGGCGAGATGAAGGAGATAGCAAGAGGGCGATAAAAAGGAAAGAAAGACACCAAAGATAAAAGACTGCAGTTGGAGAGAGAATAAAAGACCATGTCACGGTGTGGGAAAATATGAGAGTAAACTAACTACCCTCTTCAACGAAACGACGTCATAATTATTTCGTTCTTGTTGCCTGCAAATTATTTTGTTCAGTTTACGACAGTCCTTTTGTAGTGAAGGGGTTAATGAAGGTTGTATCTAACTCCTCTATATCGGTAAGTGTCTTCTGATATAATCGTCTGGAAATACCAAGTATGAAGATATGACCGTGACTAGAATAATAAGGCAAAATTACTATGTTACAGCGGGAAGGTGGTGATAAAAAAAAAAAAATATACATAAAGAAAAAAGGTTGTGAAACACTGTTAAGTGGATAATATGAATACAGAAGATGATAAAACTACATAAACAAAATAACGAGGGAAAGGGAAAGGCTCGCTGAAAATGAAAAGCGATGCAAGATGGAGGAGAAAGGAAACAACCTCAGTAACACGAATAGAAGACAAAAAATAAAAATAAAAATAAAAAAGAGGTCAACCAAATAACATATATTGTGACATATAAAATATATGAACATTTATCAAAGGAAGAACAAGCCATCAGTAATACATGTATGAGTCAGTTTACTAAAAAAAAAATAAAGAAATAAAGAAAAAAAAACGATAAATAAATAACTGGCTAAATTACGGTTACAGATTTTATTTACAGGAGTAGAGAGAGAGCAAGACAACAATATTGGAGAAAAAAATGAGGATTAAAGGCACAGAACAAGGAAGAAAAATTGGGTTACTGAGGAAGCGCACATACAAGCAAAACAGATGATGTGAAAATTAGCTTAGGGAGGAAAATGAGATGGAGGGAGGGGAAGGGAACAGAAAGGGAGGGTATAGACATAGAGGGAGGGGAAAGAGTAAAGTTTTTTTTCTCTCTCTCGACGGGAAAAAGGCAGCGCTAAAACGAACGATACCATACACACAGTACACAAAAGCAATATGTACACTCAAATAAAATTAACTTAGCGAGAAAAAGAAAAAAATGAACGCCCTAAACACAAACAATTCCTAAACGAACGACAGAATCAAAGAGAAAACGCAAAACAAAAAATAAAAAAATAAAGCTACGGAAAATTTTAAAAACCGTTATCACTGAGCCTAAGCTAATCAGAACAACACACAATGCATAATGCAGTCAAACATTAAAATAATTATCAAATCAAATTACCAAAAAAAAAAAAACAACAACAAAGCAAAACCTTCCATCAGTGCTAAGAAGCTATCAGTACTGAGCTACAGCAAAAATGAATAAATAAATATACAAATAAATAAATATAACTAAGTCAGGCTATAGCACAGTATCAAAAAATAAACCATCAAACATCCCTGCAACATCACATCTACTTAGTGAAACTTAAAACTACACAAAACAAAAACCAAGCTACTGTACAATACTAAAATATAAACCATTACACAATTTAATATACAGTAACATCAAAATGAAACTTAAACTATATAAGAATAAAACAAAGTTAAAACACTGAATAAGTATATAAACCATCAAATACCCCTACAACATCATATCATCAAAATGAAACGTAAAATCACAGGGAACAAACAAGCAAGGTACAACACTGCAGCAAAATGCAAACTATCAGGAGGGTGTACAACAGCAAGGCAGCCATAAAATCAGAGACACAAAATATCCATTTTGTTGTGCCACTGACTCCCCAACAACACTGTTATCCACCAACACGCCCATTGACCAGAGTGCTGAGTATATATGGGGGTGATAGCACATTGGGGATATGCTGGGGTGCTAAGTATATATGGGGGTGTTAGCACACTGGAGAGATGCTGGGGTGCTGAGTATATATGGGGGTGTTAGCACACTGGAGCGATGCTGAGGTGTTGAGTATATAAGGGGGGATAGCACACTGGATAGATGCTGGGGTGTTGAGTATATATGGGGGTGATAGCACACTGGATAGATGCTGGGGTGTTGAGTATATATGGGGGTGATAGCACACTGGATAGATGCTGGGGTGTTGAGTATATATGGGGGGATAACACACTGGGCAGATGATGGGGTGCTGAGCATATATATGGTGAGAATAGGGGTGATGTCAGGACACTAAAATATCATAACACACTACGTAATATCTAGTAACGTATATATCACAAATATGTAAAATAGAGGTTAGAAGAAAGTCGTACCTAAGCGAGAGGTCTAGAGGAACCAACTCTGCACATTCTCAAGCTAGGAATTTCACACACAGCACAGTATGCCGCCTGATGGAAACTCCCACAGGCTTGAAAAGTTTCACACCCGTGCCCGTACACATGACACAACCAATCATATTCAGGGGAAATGAGAAAGACAGGGCAGAAGGGGTTAGAAGAGAGAGAGAGAGAGAGAGAGCGAGAGAGAGAGACGGTGGGACAAGGCAGGAACAGAGCACAAGGAGTTAGCAGGCATAAAACCACTTTCACCCCAGTATTGCTCTTGTGAGATACTCCCTTTGAAGAAATAAACTGCAGTCAATCCCCAGACTCATTTTTATCTTCTTACTGCCATCCATGACAAGAACAAAGAACATTCTCTCCTTCTTAAAATCTCTACAGTCTAACACACTTTTGGAAAAGATCGGCGACGGCTACGATATTTTATTAGGTGGCAGGAATCGTTAAGAATCACGTCTACAATTCTACAGTTGAGTCTACATTATCAAGATGGGCACAAAAACCACTAAAAGTTCGAGTCATACGACGCCTCAGAACTTTATACTGACAGTGGTTAGACGATCTACAATTACAACCAACCTCCCAATCTCTTCTTCTATCTACATCTATGTAAATCGACAGTGGGTGCAAGCAGCGAACCAACAAACAACAATACAATCTATTTACATCTCACAATTTTATCAACATTTAACATCCAACTACGACAATTCTGTTCAGCCAAGAGCTTCAGTTCTACGATTCACGATAAACTACAAGTATCTACGATTACCACAAAACAGCCACATCTGAAAGTAACAGTCATCGGTCAAACTACACCTATGCAGCAGAAGATTCTCATGAACTGTTACAACGATACACAACAGTGATAAATGAAAGCCGATTAACGTCTCTATCAACATTCAACGAACAACTTAAGATTCAACCCTATAATCAAAACAAGATACTATTTGATATTTAACTCTACAATTAAAACATGATACTACAGTTTTACAAGTGAACACAAGCAGGTGAGATGGTAACCAGCATCAGCTACAAGTTCGCATCATACACCAAGAAACTACAATTAAACGCTTTACAAAAAAACACGAGCATGTCGACAAGCCTACAATTCCACGATCAAACAATCACAGGCACTACAAGTTAAGAAGCAGAGAGTGAGGGGGCGCTGACTCAGGGGTGATGGGAGAGACAACGGAGCAACAACCAGAACCAGACCTGACTCACCACTCACCTCACACACCACACTTACCATTACTCACCGCTACTCCATCACCACCAACAACAACTACCAGAATGAGGAGTCAACTTGCGTTGTGCCAGCATTTGCTGAGAAACCATAACACGTCCATCAACCAGTATCTGACACCACCATCACCACTACACTCATCATTCCCACCGCAGTTATAACTAGTGTGTTGAATATTTACTTCATTTACATACAATACACAGTGATAGACACAGTGATAGACAAACATTCTGCACAAACATATAATACGTGCTTTATAGTTACAATTTATGTACATATACCTACTTCAATTTTCTACGTTGTCAGTCACTTTTAAGTACTTGCACCAACAATAACAATCATATACTCTATATGGGTTTACATATTTTCAATAAAACTGTGCAACATAACTAAGCCTGTACATATTGTGTAATATTACTACAGCAAGTGTTATATATGACTGAGTCATAATACGATTCGTTGCTGTACCTTGCTATTGTGTTACTATTGTGTGATTATATGCATGTGCACACAATTATGTTGCAGCTTACAATGTAACTTACATTGTAATTGTACAATATTACTACAGTTACTACAATTACCTACAATATTACTACAGTTACCACAGTAACTACAATATTACTACAGTTACTACAATATTACTGCAGTTACTACAGTTAACTACAATATTACTCCAATTATGTAGCAGTTACAATATTACTTCAATTAAAACTACAGTTATGTAACAATTATATTCATAAGGTGCAACTACAATGTTATTACAGTTCTGTGTTACCAGAATTATGTTTTTCAATCATCATACAAGTTGCGTGTAATATTAGGCATTACTATAGGCATAACACCATATGTAATATAATGACATATTATTACCATTGCATAAATATATGCGTATGTCTGTTGTACATACACATTTGTGCCACCATATCACTACTATATGTTATACAATAGTCTATGTTCAATTTTACTACCATGTATTTACTCCATTGCATATAATATACATACAGTATATTACTACAATATGATATGTTTCTACAATATTATTGTTTCTCTGCAGTATTGTGATGAATACAATGTATTAATAGGTTATGACAGAATATGTAACTTGTTACTACACTGTTGTAGGTACTCCAGCCAGGCGTGACCGAGCGATGTCAGGACACTAAAATATCATAACAAGCTACATAATAGCTATAGTCACATCATGTGACTCTGAGGTTGTTAATATCGTGTCCTGGCAACGCACCATTCAAAAATGCGTTTGATTTCGTGTATAATATGAAACACATGTGATTCGTGTATCATATGTTCATGTGCAATAATATTTGTGTGTAATATATTTGTGCATAATAATATGATTCGTGTATAATGTGATACGAAATCGGATGCACTTTTGATTGGTTGGTTGCCAGGGTATGATAATGACAACCTCAGAGTCGTGCATCACGATTATAATAATGTATATGTTGTTAATACGTAATATATAGGTTAGAAGAAAGTTGTGCCTAAGTGAGAGGTCTAGAGGAACCAACACTGCACATTCTCAAGCTAGGAATTTCGCACACAGCACAGTATAATGACTGATGGAAACTCTTACAGGCATGGAAAGTTCCACACACGTGCCCTTACGCATGAAACGACAAGTCATATACAGGGGAAAATGGAGAGACAGGGCAGAAGAGGTTAGAAGAGAGAGAGAGAGAGAGTGGGGAAAGGCAGGAACAGAGTGCACAGTGTTAGCAAGCATAAAACCGCTCTCAAATCAGTACTGGTCTTGTGAGATACTCCCTCTTAAGAAATAAACTGCAATCAAACCCCAGACTCAATTTTATCTTTTTCCTGCTATCCACGACAAGAATAAAGAACATTCTATTCTTAAAATCCCTACAATCTAACACAGTTTAAAAGGCTCGTCGACGGCTATGAGAGTGATACATGGGGAGAATGGGTGTACGCTGAAGAAATGCTGGGGTACTGGGTATATATGGCAAGAAAGGTGGTGATAGCACACTGGAAAGACGCAAAGGAGGAGGGGGGGGAGGGAGGAGGAAGAGAAGGGGGCATAAAATGAAGCAGGGGAAATGTACGAAAGATGTGTGGGAGAGTTAAAGATTGAGAGATAAGGCAGATGAGAAGATGGATGGATGATAAGGCAGTGCAAAAAGCAGGACGTAAGGTGAGGGAGAGAGTAGGAGTAGAAAAAAAAAAAAGACGGTGGTGATGGAGGAGTAGCCATATACTGTCACAGGCAATGTTTACCGGTAACACTACCAGCAAGCTCCTTCGGTCTCTCATCACCGCCATTTGCGCCCCGTATCTTTAAACCAATATTGATAAAAGCACTCAGCATGTGAGCCTTAAACACGGGGACGCAAGGTTAACCTAGTATACAATAAGTGGATTCATTATCAACTTTCCTCACTTTACAGACCACCAGCAGGTGAAAATTTCGCTGATATGATACAGGTACGAGTTATTTCTTCTTTGCGGCATGCATTGAAAACATCAGCTTTTCCATTCCACTAACGTCCAGATAAAGAATTTGTGTCGCAAGGCACACAATAATGAGGCAGGCTGTGAGGAAGATTGGATGCTAGCACAGCGTGGACATGATAACATTAGGAGTTAAAAATAGCCACTGAAGTTTCTCTCCCGCCTGGGTTAGCATCATCAACAATATTTACAACAACCAAATTTGGAATCTACACTCAACAGTAAGCCTCTAACAACAGCAGCAACAACAACAACAACAACAACAACAACAACTCAGAATATTCATATAATCTGTCAGGACTCCATATTATAATTACAAATCATAATAGATAGATAGATAAATAGATAGATGGACGGAGCTCCAGGCAAGCCTGGGAAAGGGAAATGATCTAGCAAGTTAACTGAGGAAATGTTGACCATACACAGGAAGTAGCAAGTCAGGGGATGATATAGGTAGTGTGTCAGCGAGATAGCATACGAACAAAGCCTAGTGACATACACACATACTCACACACAGGTTTCTAGAACTTTCCAACCACAGTGTAGTACACGTGACACGACCCCTGCTACACCAGAATTTAGGAAGCAGAGCTCAGAAGAAGACAGGCCATGGAACCAGCAGGTAGTAGGGAGAACGAGCCTAGCAACATGGGCGAGAGGGAAGAGAGAGAGAGAGAGAGAGCGAGACAGGGAGGTAGCTTGCGGGTCTCTACTTATACTTCACTCGTGTGTGAGAGACTTTGTTAATATTTCCAAGACAAATAAAAATAGTCTCATACTATTCTTTACCTCTCCTGTCATTGCATGACAAATGGGAACGAAGATTATCTACTTACAAACTACTCACGTATAACAACCGCTCGTCCACAAGTCTAATATATATATAACTAATCTACAAAACTTCTCTACAAGTTTATACAAAGTCTTTTGTGACATTTGGTGCATACAAAGTTTTTGTGACATTTGGTTGGCAGCGAACGTATACGAACCTCGTCTACGAATCAACAGTGAATTCCTACAAAATATCAAGATTGAAAACAAAAAATACCTCTCACAACCAGCTCCTGACAGTATTCTCTCCAACCAGCCCCCTCCGTCTCCCCGATCATCACGCTGATGTAGAGGTGAAGAGGTCACAGGATGCCTTGCAAGTAGTTTAACAATATATTGATACAAACAATCTTGCAATTTCTACGACGAACCAACGAACTACAACCATCTACAATCAACTACAAGTAACAACTCCACGAGTCTTCTGTATAATCTTCTACATGCACCTACAAGTAGCGGCAGTCTTCATCCCACAACGAGTAAATCACAAGAAAAAAGGACCGCGAATGCATCGAGAAAGAAAAACAAAACAAACAAACGAAGAGTGAGACACGACTCACAACTCACAACCACCAGACCTCACCCTCCTCTCTCTGCTACATCCACCCAACCTCCACCGCTGACGCAGGAGTGAAGAGGTCAAGACGACGAAGCAAATACCAAGCCCATATTCACAACTCATCTTACTCACTTATCTTCACTGAAGTTACTCATCGCTACTCATTTACTCACCACAGCTACCAATGTGGGAAGTCGACGTCACCATACGTGTGCTGAGACGACGCTAAGCCGTGTGTCTGACACCCCACAACACGTCAATCAACCCGTAAAGAACAATGCTATCACCACGTGCAACACCACTCACACCATTTCCACCACGGTAAAAATTAGTGAGTTACATAGTTACTTCATTTATACAATACACAGTGACAGACAAAAAACTTCTGCACAAACATAAAAAACGTGCTGTATAGTTACAACTTAAATACATATACCTACTTCAATTATCTTCATAATTCAGTCATTCAGTACTTGCATCAACAATAAATATTCTACACTGTATATATACATTCATTTATTATGGCATTTATTTACTACCATCGAGTGTTACCATTTATACCTACATAAAATATGTGTTTCATACATACAACTATACATTATTACATCCACAAAGTAGTAAAGAAAGTATACCATCGCAGTTACTCAGTGAGAGATTAAGAG
This sequence comes from Coenobita brevimanus, assembly GCF_032717465.1. Lineage (NCBI taxonomy): Eukaryota > Metazoa > Arthropoda > Malacostraca > Decapoda > Coenobitidae > Coenobita > Coenobita brevimanus. Next base: position 17,382,708 of record NC_136970.1, on the reverse strand, counting down.
AACTGTATTAAACATTTATTAATTAAAGCTACCTAGTGGAAACAGATAAATTAAGTTACAAGGAAAACCAGAAAAAAAAATGACCAACACAAATGACGTTAGCAAGAATGAACATCTTCAACACAATCGTGAAGACAATGATTTCCACACAGTGCTGACACATATATTGCCCACGATAGGTACAAGTGAAGAACAAGTCAGTGTATATAGTTAATACTGTATATAGTGTATTTATAGTTTTTATATAAAATAACAAAATATGGGACTATATAATACCATTTTCAGTATTATCTGTGCAATATAAACTAAACTTTAAAAAAGGGTCCCAAGGAAATTAGCCAGCAATTATGCAACCACGAACAACACAGAAAAAGCGTAGACAAACGAAGAAAAATAAACTATAGAAAATCAATACATAAAAAAAAAGAAAGAAAAAGAAATAGAGTAAGATCACATAACAAACGAAAAGGAAATACCCGAATAAACAATGAAATCTTACCTGAGGGAGGAAAAAAAAAGAGAGAGAAACTTAGATGTGCAAGACAGAAGACGAAAAAAATAATAACTGCCAACGAAAATGCATGAAATGAAATGAAACCTTCCATCAGTGTGACAGCAGTAGAGACACGTGGGTTATTGACGACTTAAATTACGTTGCAGTTCGGTTCCTTGACCCTCATCCCCTTCCACTCACTACTTACGTAGTTCGAGGGAGGAAGGGTCGCAACTAATGGAGACACATATAACAAATATGTAGGTTGTTTTTATGTAACTAACGAGGACGTATGGGCAGTTATCTCAGAAGTGGTGAGGGAGAAAGCCAAGAAGGTACTTGGGGTGACATCGGGACAGAGGAGGGAAGACAAGGAAACTTGGTGGTGGAATGAGGAAGTACAGGATAGCATAAATAGGAAGAAGCAGGCAAAGAAGAATATGAATAGACACAGGGACGAAGAAAGCATTCGGGAATATAAGGAGACGAAGAACATAGCCAAGAAAGAGGTTGCTAAGGCAAAAGAAAAGGCATACCAGAAGCTGTATGAGAAGATGAATACCGTAGTAGAGAAGGAGAAAAATACCTGTACCGATTAGCCAGGCAGAGAGACAGAGCTGGGCGGGATGTGCAGCGTGTTAGAATGATAAAGGATGCAGATGGCAATGTACTGACAAGTGAGGAGAGTGTACTAAGAAGGTGGAAGGAGTATTTCTAAGAGTTGATGAATATAGAAAATATGAGAGAGGGAAGGTTGGAAGAGTTGGAGGTAGTGAGTCAGGAAGTGCAAGAGATCAGCAGAGAGGAAGTGAGGTATGCCATGACGAGGATGAAGGATGGCAAGGCAGTGGGCCCAGATGGTATACCAGTGGAAGCATAGAGAAGCTTAGGAGAGATGGGTGTGACGTGGTTCACCAGATTGTGTATCAAAATCCTGGAGGGTGATAGGATGCCGCAGGAGTGGAGAAAAAGTATTCTTGTTCCGATTTTCAAGAACAAAGGTGATGTGCAGTGCTGCAGCAACTACAGAGGTATAAAGCTGATCAGCCATGCAATGAAGATATGGGAAAGAGTGGTGGAAGATAGGCTGAGAAGGGAAGTGAGGATCTGTGAGGAGCAATTTGGTTTCATGTCAGGGAGAATTACTATAGACGCCATATTTGCTTTGAGAATGGTGATGGAGAAGTACAGAGAAGGCCACAAGGAGTTGCATTGTGTGTTTATAGACTTGGAGAGGGCTTATGATAGGGTACCGAGAGAGGAGCTGTGGTACTGTATGAGAAAGTCGGGAGTGGCAGAGAAGTACGTGAGGGTGGTGAAGGACATGTACGACGATAGTGTAACAGCAGAGAGATGTGCAGTAGGAATGACTGAGGGTTTCAAGGTGGAGGTGGGATTACATCAAGGATCGACTTGGAGCCCCTTCTTGTTTGCAATGGTGATGGACAGATTGACAGATGAGATTAGACAGGAGCCTCCGTGGACAATGATATTTGCGGACGACACTGTGATATGTTGTGAGAGCCGGGAGGAAGCCTTGGCAGAGCTTGAGAGATGGAGATATGCACTGGAGAGATGGGGAATGAAAGTAAGCAGAAAGTAGACTCAGTACATGTGTGTAAATGAGAGAGATGACAGGGGAACCGTGAGGCTGCAAGGTGTAGAAGAGGCAAAGGTAGATGAATTCAAATACTTGGGGTCAACTGTACAAAGTAACGGAGAGTGTGGTAGAGAGGTAAAAAAGAGAGTGCAGGCGGGATGGAGTGGGTGGAGAAAGATGACAGGAGTGATCTGTGAGAGAAGGGTCTCTGCAGAAATGAAAGGGAAAGTTTATAAGACTGTAGTGAGGCCAGCCATGTTATACGGAATGGAGACAGTACCACTGACAAAAAAGACAGGAGGCACAGTTGGAGATAGCAGAATTGAAGATGTTGCGTTTTTCACTAGGAGTGACGAGGTTGGACAAAATTAGAAATGAACATATTAGAGGGACAGTGCACATAAGTCAGTTTGGGGACAAAGCTAGAGAGACGAGACTGAGATGGTTTGGACATGTGCGGAGGAGGGATGAGGAGTATGTCGGGGGGAGGATGCTGGAATTGGTGTTACCAGGCAGGAGAAAGAGAGGAAGGCCAGAGAGAAGGTTTATGGATGTAGTGAAGGAGGACATGCAGGTGGTAGGCAAGGCTGGTAGTACGGTACGGTACGAAATATTTTTCCGTACTCCGTACCTGGTTAAAATACCGTACCGTATTATCGCACCATACCCCAAATTGTTTTTCCGTACCGTAATTCCGTACTTTTATCGTACCATCGGCAAAATATACAGTATCTATTTCTAGGCCTATATCACTAATCACAATAATACATTACATAATAATATATTTAGACTGCTAGAGTGTTCTCGACGACGACAACGACAACACTGGAAGATGTGACTGTAGACTGCTCAATGCTCACAGAGAAACTGACAGTGTGAGGTAGAGGCAGGCTCGGGCAGTGAGTGACACGGACTGGACACGTCGTGATCAGGGTTGCTGAGTGACTGTGTCCTGAAGCATACCTGTCAAAATATCCTTTGCTTGCCAGTGCTGCATATATGTGTGTCTGAATAGTGTCAAAATTAGTCAAATATACAAAGAGTTCGTAGTTGCATGTACTCTCTAAGGCATTATCATGTATTTAAGCCTGGGGTACGGTACGGTACGGAATTTTGCTCGTTTTACCGTACCTAAATCGTACCGTACCGTACGTCACGAAAAAAAACGTACCGTAATTCAGTACCGTACTTTCAGCCTAAATATCGATCGTACCGTACCGTACTCCGTACCGTACCGTACCGTAATGCCAGCCTTGGTGGTAGGTGTAAGAGAAGAAGATGCAGAGGACAGAGTAGGATGGAGACGGGTGATCCTCAGTGGTGATCCCTAAGGGGAGAGCCGAAAGGAGAAGAAGAACTAATTTTTATGCAACTCTCCCCTCATAGCATTAAGCGTCGGGTATTATGAAGTCTGGGAGGTAGACGTTATATAAATTCATTCAAAGCACATTCTATTCAGCGAAACCGTTCATACAGACACTCAGATATTTTTCCAATAATGTTCCCCCTCCCCCCCCAAAAAAAAAATAATAGTTACTGCCATCGTTACATTACTGAGAGGTCAAGCTAGAGGTAACGTCCAGACACCATGGAGAAGTGGGTCAACAAGTCACAATGTAAACCGAATCTGCTAATAAAAAGTTTGTGTCAGTCGGGCATTGCTTTGTTGAGTGGTCGTCTTGTCAACAACGTAACGTTATTAACACTGCAACGGGGCACGTACTCAGGGGAATTATATTTCGGGGATCATTTTTCACTGGATCGAGTAAAACAAGCCCTGTATTTGCCAGTCTCTGATATGTTAAGTGTCGGTCGCTCTCAAAATAGCGTAATTAGCACAGCAGCAAAATAAATACTGGCACTGTCGAGAGGCCGGGTGGGAGGGAGGACGGTGTTCATTGATTGCCACCACCTAACATTGACGTTCTCGCCGCTTTAATACACCACCATGTTCAGTCTAACTGCATTCTCAGTAAAAACAGGCAACTTTATTCACCAAAAGAAAACCCTGTGCAGTCTTATGAAAAACAAAATGTACAAAATCTTTTCAGGACAATGGTGGAATTTAGGTATTTTATCCTGGATACTTCCGGGCGACTTTATTCACCAGAGATACTTTACGCAGTGAAAGGGTTAAGCTGCTGATAAGTCACGTAGCTGGTTTAGTACCTCAATATCATTTTATTACTTGCTACTGTTAGATCATAAATATTTAGTTACAATATATGTACCCACAGTAAACGCACAGTTATATGGCCTTAGCTTATGGGTTATGTTGTTATTGCTGTTGTTGTGGCTAAAACTCATCTGAAATGTGAACCCGGTGGACAGCAGGCTGAATATGCCAAACTCCTGCAGTTCATCATCCTCTCTTTGGGGGATAGAGTGGGAGTTTAGGAAAGTTTGTATATCAAAGCAGTGGAACCGTCTGGTTATATCAGTGCCACCTCGTGTTAGTATAATGTCCAGGACAAACACAAAAAACTTTCAGTGTGTTAAACTGAGTCACTCCTGTAAGTATTGCATTACCCTATCGCACACACACACACACACACACACACACACACACACACACACACACACACACACCTCCTCCTTTCACCACGCATCACCTCTTGCTTCTCCCCTCACTCCATTTCTCTTTTCTCTCTCACAACCACACACACGTCCTTCCTTTCACTCGCGTCCGATTTCTCACCCTCTCCATCTTTCTGCTCCCGCTCACACCCACACACACATTCCTCCTCTCACTCACCTCATGCTTCTCCTTTCACACTTTCCATCTCTCTCCTCTCTCTCACCACACACACACGCTCTCTCCTCTCACTCCCTCCTTATTCTCCGCAGTCGGCTTACATTTCCTCCCTCCCCCTTTCACTCTCCCTCATAAGATTCAGTACATACTTTTCTCTATCATTCCTCGCTCATTCGTCCTTTACATTTACGTACTTTGCCTCCCTGTTTCTCTCTCTCTCTCTCTCTCTCTCTCTCTCTCTCTCTCTCACACACACACACACACACACACACACACACACACACACACAGCCAGAATTTACTCACAGCTTTATAAGTGTTTCTCTTTAGCATTGCAGGTGTGTACGTGATGTGAAAAAAAAAAAAATGATTATAAATGACGATGCTAGGAAAAGGTAAAAGCGGATGAGTGAGACTGAGAGAAAACCTATTACTACACACAATTATCAAAGGCGAGATGAAGGAGATAGCAAGAGGGCGATAAAAAGGAAAGAAAGACACCAAAGATAAAAGACTGCAGTTGGAGAGAGAATAAAAGACCATGTCACGGTGTGGGAAAATATGAGAGTAAACTAACTACCCTCTTCAACGAAACGACGTCATAATTATTTCGTTCTTGTTGCCTGCAAATTATTTTGTTCAGTTTACGACAGTCCTTTTGTAGTGAAGGGGTTAATGAAGGTTGTATCTAACTCCTCTATATCGGTAAGTGTCTTCTGATATAATCGTCTGGAAATACCAAGTATGAAGATATGACCGTGACTAGAATAATAAGGCAAAATTACTATGTTACAGCGGGAAGGTGGTGATAAAAAAAAAAAAAATATACATAAAGAAAAAAGGTTGTGAAACACTGTTAAGTGGATAATATGAATACAGAAGATGATAAAACTACATAAACAAAATAACGAGGGAAAGGGAAAGGCTCGCTGAAAATGAAAAGCGATGCAAGATGGAGGAGAAAGGAAACAACCTCAGTAACACGAATAGAAGACAAAAAATAAAAATAAAAATAAAAAAGAGGTCAACCAAATAACATATATTGTGACATATAAAATATATGAACATTTATCAAAGGAAGAACAAGCCATCAGTAATACATGTATGAGTCAGTTTACTAAAAAAAAAATAAAGAAATAAAGAAAAAAAAACGATAAATAAATAACTGGCTAAATTACGGTTACAGATTTTATTTACAGGAGTAGAGAGAGAGCAAGACAACAATATTGGAGAAAAAAATGAGGATTAAAGGCACAGAACAAGGAAGAAAAATTGGGTTACTGAGGAAGCGCACATACAAGCAAAACAGATGATGTGAAAATTAGCTTAGGGAGGAAAATGAGATGGAGGGAGGGGAAGGGAACAGAAAGGGAGGGTATAGACATAGAGGGAGGGGAAAGAGTAAAGTTTTTTCTCTCTCTCTCGACGGGAAAAAGGCAGCGCTAAAACGAACGATACCATACACACAGTACACAAAAGCAATATGTACACTCAAATAAAATTAACTTAGCGAGAAAAAGAAAAAAATGAACGCCCTAAACACAAACAATTCCTAAACGAACGACAGAATCAAAGAGAAAACGCAAAACAAAAAATAAAAAAATAAAGCTACGGAAAATTTTAAAAACCGTTATCACTGAGCCTAAGCTAATCAGAACAACACACAATGCATAATGCAGTCAAACATTAAAATAATTATCAAATCAAATTACCAAAAAAAAAAAACAACAACAAAGCAAAACCTTCCATCAGTGCTAAGAAGCTATCAGTACTGAGCTACAGCAAAAATGAATAAATAAATATACAAATAAATAAATATAACTAAGTCAGGCTATAGCACAGTATCAAAAAATAAACCATCAAACATCCCTGCAACATCACATCTACTTAGTGAAACTTAAAACTACACAAAACAAAAACCAAGCTACTGTACAATACTAAAATATAAACCATTACACAATTTAATATACAGTAACATCAAAATGAAACTTAAACTATATAAGAATAAAACAAAGTTAAAACACTGAATAAGTATATAAACCATCAAATACCCCTACAACATCATATCATCAAAATGAAACGTAAAATCACAGGGAACAAACAAGCAAGGTACAACACTGCAGCAAAATGCAAACTATCAGGAGGGTGTACAACAGCAAGGCAGCCATAAAATCAGAGACACAAAATATCCATTTTGTTGTGCCACTGACTCCCCAACAACACTGTTATCCACCAACACGCCCATTGACCAGAGTGCTGAGTATATATGGGGGTGATAGCACATTGGGGATATGCTGGGGTGCTAAGTATATATGGGGGTGTTAGCACACTGGAGAGATGCTGGGGTGCTGAGTATATATGGGGGTGTTAGCACACTGGAGCGATGCTGAGGTGTTGAGTATATAAGGGGGGATAGCACACTGGATAGATGCTGGGGTGTTGAGTATATATGGGGGTGATAGCACACTGGATAGATGCTGGGGTGTTGAGTATATATGGGGGTGATAGCACACTGGATAGATGCTGGGGTGTTGAGTATATATGGGGGGATAACACACTGGGCAGATGATGGGGTGCTGAGCATATATATGGTGAGAATAGGGGTGATGTCAGGACACTAAAATATCATAACACACTACGTAATATCTAGTAACGTATATATCACAAATATGTAAAATAGAGGTTAGAAGAAAGTCGTACCTAAGCGAGAGGTCTAGAGGAACCAACTCTGCACATTCTCAAGCTAGGAATTTCACACACAGCACAGTATGCCGCCTGATGGAAACTCCCACAGGCTTGAAAAGTTTCACACCCGTGCCCGTACACATGACACAACCAATCATATTCAGGGGAAATGAGAAAGACAGGGCAGAAGGGGTTAGAAGAGAGAGAGAGAGAGAGAGAGAGAGAGCGAGAGAGAGAGACGGTGGGACAAGGCAGGAACAGAGCACAAGGAGTTAGCAGGCATAAAACCACTTTCACCTCAGTACTGCTCTAGTGAGATACTCCCTTTGAAGAAATAAACTGCAGTCAATCCCCAGACTCATTTTTATCTTCTTACTGCCATCCATGACAAGAACAAAGAACATTCTCTCCTTCTTAAAATCTCTACAGTCTAACACACTTTTGGAAAAGATCGGCGACGGCTACGATATTTTATTAGGTGGCAGGAATCGTTAAGAATCACGTCTACAATTCTACAGTTGAGTCTACATTATCAAGATGGACACAAAAACCACTAAAAGTTCGAGTCATACGACGCCTCAGAACTTTATACTGACAGTGGTTAGACGATCTACAATTACAACCAACCTCCCAATCTCTTCTTCTATCTACATCTATGTAAATCGACAGTGGGTGCAAGCAGCGAACCAACAAACAACAATACAATCTATTTACATCTCACAATTTTATCAACATTTAACATCCAACTACGACAATTCTGTTCAGCCAAGAGCTTCAGTTCTACGATTCACGATAAACTACAAGTATCTACGATTACCACAAAACAGCCACATCTGAAAGTAACAGTCATCGGTCAAACTACACCTATGCAGCAGAAGATTCTCATGAACTGTTACAACGATACACAACAGTGATAAATGAAAGCCGATTAACGTCTCTATCAACATTCAACGAACAACTTAAGATTCAACCCTATAATCAAAACAAGATACTATTTGATATTTAACTCTACAATTAAAACATGATACTACAGTTTTACAAGTGAACACAAGCAGGTGAGACGGTAACCAGCATCAGCTACAAGTTCGCATCATACACCAAGAAACTACAATTAAACGCTTTACAAAAAAACACGAGCATGTCGACAAGCCTACAATTCCACGATCAAGCAATCACAGGCACTACAAGTTAAGAAGCAGAGAGTGAGGGGGCGCTGACTCAGGGGTGATGGGAGAGACAACGGAGCAACAACCAGAACCAGACCTGACTCACCACTCACCTCACACACCACACTTACCATTACTCACCGCTACTCCATCACCACCAACAACAACTACCAGAATGAGGAGTCAACTTGCGTTGTGCCAGCATTTGCTGAGAAACCATAACACGTCCATCAACCAGTATCTGACACCACCATCACCACTACACTCATCATTCCCACCGCAGTTATAACTAGTGTGTTGAATATTTACTTCATTTACATACAATACACAGTGATAGACACAGTGATAGACAAACATTCTGCACAAACATATAATACGTGCTTTATAGTTACAATTTATGTACATATACCTACTTCAATTTTCTACGTTGTCAGTCACTTTTAAGTACTTGCACCAACAATAACAATCATATACTCTATATGGGTTTACATATTTTCAATAAAACTGTGCAACATAACTAAGCCTGTACATATTGTGTAATATTACTACAGCAAGTGTTATATATGACTGAGTCATAATACGATTCGTTGCTGTACCTTGCTATTGTGTTACTATTGTGTGATTATATGCATGTGCACACAATTATGTTGCAGCTTACAATGTAACTTACATTGTAATTGTACAATATTACTACAGTTACTACAATTACCTACAATATTACTACAGTTACCACAGTAACTACAATATTACTACAGTTACTACAATATTACTGCAGTTACTACAGTTAACTACAATATTACTCCAATTATGTAGCAGTTACAATATTACTTCAATTAAAACTACAGTTATGTAACAATTATATTCATAAGGTGCAACTACAATGTTATTACAGTTCTGTGTTACCAGAATTATGTTTTTCAATCATCATACAAGTTGCGTGTAATATTAGGCATTACTATAGGCATAACACCATATGTAATATAATGACATATTATTACCATTGCATAAATATATGCGTATGTCTGTTGTACATACACATTTGTGCCACCATATCACTACTATATGTTATACAATAGTCTATGTTCAATTTTACTACCATGTATTTACTCCATTGCATATAATATACATACAGTATATTACTACAATATGATATGTTTCTACAATATTATTGTTTCTCTGCAGTATTGTGATGAATACAATGTATTAATAGGTTATGACAGAATATGTAACTTGTTACTACACTGTTGTAGGTACTCCAGCCAGGCGTGACCGAGCGATGTCAGGACACTAAAATATCATAACAAGCTACATAATAGCTATAGTCACATCATATGACTCTGAGGTTGTTAATATCGTGTCCTGGCAACGCACCATTCAAAAATGCGTTTGATTTCGTGTATAATATGAAACACATGTGATTCGTGTATCATATGTTCATGTGCAATAATATTTGTGTGTAATATATTTGTGCATAATAATATGATTCGTGTATAATGTGATACGAAATCGGATGCACTTTTGATTGGTTGGTTGCCAGGGTATGATAATGACAACCTCAGAGTCGTGCATCACGATTATAATAATGTATATGTTGTTAATACGTAATATATAGGTTAGAAGAAAGTTGTGCCTAAGTGAGAGGTCTAGAGGAACCAACACTGCACATTCTCAAGCTAGGAATTTCGCACACAGCACAGTATAATGACTGATGGAAACTCTTACAGGCATGGAAAGTTCCACACACGTGCCCTTACGCATGAAACGACAAGTCATATACAGGGGAAAATGGAGAGACAGGGCAGAAGAGGTTAGAAGAGAGAGAGAGAGAGAGAGAGAGAGAGAGAGAGAGAGAGAGAGAGAGAGAGAGAGTGGGGAAAGGCAGGAACAGAGTGCACAGTGTTAGCAAGCATAAAACCGCTCTCAAATCAGTACTGGTCTTGTGAGATACTCCCTCTTAAGAAATAAACTGCAATCAAACCCCAGACTCAATTTTATCTTTTTCCTGCTATCCACGACAAGAATAAAGAACATTCTATTCTTAAAATCCCTACAATCTAACACAGTTTAAAAGGCTCGTCGACGGCTATGAGAGTGATACATGGGGAGAATGGGTGTACGCTGAAGAAATGCTGGGGTACTGGGTATATATGGCAAGAAAGGTGGTGATAGCACACTGGAAAGACGCAAAGGAGGAGGGGGGGGAGGGAGGAGGAAGAGAAGGGGGCATAAAATGAAGCAGGGGAAATGTACGAAAGATGTGTGGGAGAGTTAAAGATTGAGAGATAAGGCAGATGAGAAGATGGATGGATGATAAGGCAGTGCAAAAAGCAGGACGTAAGGTGAGGGAGAGAGTAGGAGTAGAAAAAAAAAAGACGGTGGTGATGGAGGAGTAGCCATATACTGTCACAGGCAATGTTTACCGGTAACACTACCAGCAAGCTCCTTCGGTCTCTCATCACCGCCATTTGCGCCCCGTATCTTTAAACCAATATTGATAAAAGCACTCAGCATGTGAGCCTTAAACACGGGGACGCAAGGTTAACCTAGTATACAATAAGTGGATTCATTATCAACTTTCCTCACTTTACAGACCACCAGCAGGTGAAAATTTCGCTGATATGATACAGGTACGAGTTATTTCTTCTTTGCGGCATGCATTGAAAACATCAGCTTTTCCATTCCACTAACGTCCAGATAAAGAATTTGTGTCGCAAGGCACACAATAATGAGGCAGGCTGTGAGGAAGATTGGATGCTAGCACAGCGTGGACATGATAACATTAGGAGTTAAAAATAGCCACTGAAGTTTCTCTCCCGCCTGGGTTAGCATCATCAACAATATTTACAACAACCAAATTTGGAATCTACACTCAACAGTAAGCCTCTAACAACAGCAGCAACAACAACAACAACAACAACAACAACAACTCAGAATATTCATATAATCTGTCAGGACTCCATATTATAATTACAAATCATAATAGATAGATAGATAAATAGATAGATGGACGGAGCTCCAGGCAAGCCTGGGAAAGGGAAATGATCTAGCAAGTTAACTGAGGAAATGTTGACCATACACAGGAAGTAGCAAGTCAGGGGATGATATAGGTAGTGTGTCAGCGAGATAGCATACGAACAAAGCCTAGTGACATACACACATACTCACACACAGGTTTCTAGAACTTTCCAACCACAGTGTAGTACACGTGACACGACCCCTGCTACACCAGAATTTAGGAAGCAGAGCTCAGAAGAAGACAGGCCATGGAACCAGCAGGTAGTAGGGAGAACGAGCCTAGCAACATGGGCGAGAGGGAAGAGAGAGAGAGAGAGAGAGCGAGACAGGGAGGTAGCTTGCGGGTCTCTACTTATACTTCACTCGTGTGTGAGAGACTTTGTTAATATTTCCAAGACAAATAAAAATAGTCTCATACTATTCTTTACCTCTCCTGTCATTGCATGACAAATGGGAACGAAGATTATCTACTTACAAACTACTCACGTATAACAACCGCTCGTCCACAAGTCTAATATATATATAACTAATCTACAAAACTTCTCTACAAGTTTATACAAAGTCTTTTGTGACATTTGGTGCATACAAAGTTTTTGTGACATTTGGTTGGCAGCGAACGTATACGAACCTCGTCTACGAATCAACAGTGAATTCCTACAAAATATCAAGATTGAAAACAAAAAATACCTCTCACAACCAGCTCCTGACAGTATTCTCTCCAACCAGCCCCTCCGTCTCCCCGATCATCACGCTGATGTAGAGGTGAAGAGGTCACAGGATGCCTTGCAAGTAGTTTAACAATATATTGATACAAACAATCTTGCAATTTCTACGACGAACCAACGAACTACAACCATCTACAATCAACTACAAGTAACAACTCCACGAGTCTTCTGTATAATCTTCTACATGCACCTACAAGTAGCGGCAGTCTTCATCCCACAACGAGTAAATCACAAGAAAAAAGGACCGCGAATGCATCGAGAAAGAAAAACAAAACAAACAAACGAAGAGTGAGACACGACTCACAACTCACAACCACCAGACCTCACCCTCCTCTCTCTGCTACATCCACCCAACCTCCACCGCTGACGCAGGAGTGAAGAGGTCAAGACGACGAAGCAAATACCAAGCCCATATTCACAACTCATCTTACTCACTTATCTTCACTGAAGTTACTCATCGCTACTCATTTACTCACCACAGCTACCAATGTGGGAAGTCGACGTCACCATACGTGTGCTGAGACGACGCTAAGCCGTGTGTCTGACACCCCACAACACGTCAATCAACCCGTAAAGAACAATGCTATCACCACGTGCAACACCACTCACACCATTTCCACCACGGTAAAAATTAGTGAGTTACATAGTTACTTCATTTATACAATACACAGTGACAGACAAAAAACTTCTGCACAAACATAAAAAACGTGCTGTATAGTTACAACTTAAATACATATACCTACTTCAATTATCTTCATAATTCAGTCATTCAGTACTTGCATCAACAATAAATATTCTACACTGTATATATACATTCATTTATTATGGCATTTATTTACTACCATCGAGTGTTACCATTTATACCTACATAAAATATGTGTTTCATACATACAACTATACATTATTACATCCACAAAGTAGTAAAGAAAGTATACCATCACAGTTACTCAGTGAGAGATTAAGAGAACTGTATTAAACATTTATTAATTAAAGCTACCTAGTGGAAACAGATAAATTAAGTTACAAGGAAAACCAGAAAAAAGAAAATGACCAACACAAATGACGTTAGCAAGAATGAACATCTTCAACACAATCGTGAAGACAATGATTTCCACACAGTGCTGACACATATATTGCCCACGATAGGTACAAGTGAAGAACAAGTCAGTGTATATAGTTAATACTGTATATAGTGTATTTATAGTTTTTATATAAAATAACAAAATATGGGACTATATAATATCATTTTCAGTATTATCTGTGCAATATAAACTAAACTTTAAAAAAGGGTCCCATGGAAATTAGCCAGCAATTATGCAACCACGAACAACACAGAAAAAGCGTAGACAAACGAAGAAAAACAAACTATAGAAAATCAATACATAAAAAAAAAGAAAGAAAAAGAAATAGAGTAAGATCACATAACAAACAAATGAAAATAAGTGTAAATGTTACTACAAATGCCAAAATGCCACATAAACTTCAAACAAAAAAGCAAATTGTTGTCTCCAAAAGCTAGTGGCATGGCACATCATATCATCGACCGCAGCATGACCGGATTCAATGTCAGGACTGCAATTATTACAATTATGTAACTACAAACAATATGTAACAATTATGTAATGACAAACGATTGCATTATGTTACACTTGCTACAATTATGTAACTACAAACAATATGTAACAATTATGTAATGACAATCGATTGCATTATGTTACACTTGCCACAATTATGTAACTACAAACAATATCCAACAATTATGTAACAGTTGCATTAACAAGATGTAACTTTTATGCAACTTTAACTACAATTATAAGGCCAACACAGTTATGTAACAGTTGCATTAACAAAATGTAACTACTATTATAAGGCCAACACAATTATGCATTACCACAATATTATGTAACAATTCATAAAATGTTACAATTATGTATTACTACAATGTTACTACAATGTAGTAATTCATAAAATGTTACAATTATGTATTACTACAATGTTACTACAATGTAACAATTACAATATAATTATGTAACAATTCACAATGTTACAATTATGTATTACCACAATGTTACTACAATATTATAAGTCATACAATTATACCACAATTCTGTATTACCAGTATCGTCATACAAGTTAGATGAAATATTAGACATTACTAAAGGGATAACTCAATATGTAATGTAATAACCTAGCAGTATTACCATTGCACAATTATATGTGTATGTCTGTTATACATACACATCTTACAAAATGTCATACAACAACCAGTGCATTTATTCAAATATGTATACAACTTGTTATAATGTAATATTACTAGATCATTGCAGTTTACTATGAATATTGTGTGTGTATAATATTATAATCAATATTATGTACTAATAGATTAGCATATGTCAATGATGATTGCTGTCGGAGGACCTTCAGCGGTGCGGCCGAGCAATGTCAGGACTCCATATTATAATTACACATCATAATAGATAGATAGATAAATAGATAGATGGACGGAGCTCCAGGCAAGCCTGGGAAAGGGAAATGATCTTGCAAGTTAACTGAGGAAATGTTGACCATACACAGGAAGTAGCAAGTCAGGGGATGATATACTGTAGGTAGTGTGTCAGCGAGATAGCATACGAACAAAGCCTAGTGACATACACACATACTCACACACAGGTTTCTAGAACTTTCCAACACAGTGTAACACACGTGACACGACCCCTGCTACACCAGAATTTAGGAAGCAGAGCTCAGAAGGAGACAGGCCATAGAACCGGCAGGTAGTAGGGAGAACGAGCCTAGCAACATGGGCGAGAGGGAAGAGAGAGAGAGAGAGAGAGACAGGGAGGTAGCTCGCGGGTCTCTAATTATACTTCACTCGTGTGTGAGAGACTTTGTTAATATTTCCAAGACAAATAAAAATAGTCCCATACTATTCTTTACCTCTCCTGTCATTGCATGACAAATGGGAACGAAGATTATCTACTTACAAACTACTCACGTATAACAACCGCTCATCCACAAGTCTAATATATATATAACTAATCTACAAAACTTCTCTGCAAGTTTATACAAAGTCTTTTGTGACAAATCGTGTAGCTAAATCACCAAGGAGGACACCATTTTATTCTGCAGTAAAATATATGATGAATATCTGAGAATAATACAGAGAAATTTGTGGGGCAATGTGGTAGAATTTTCGAATGAAAGAGGGTGAAATCTGGAAGAAATTCAACGTCCAATAAAGTTTGGTTATAATGTAGGAAAAATTAGGGAATACGACCCGCACACAAGGAAACTATGGAATATTTAGTGTGAAGAAACAAGAGTGTTGTATATGGGTAATTTGCAAGAAGCAAGAGGTTTGTGCATGTGTGTGTGTGGGGGGGGAGGGAAGGCTAGAGGCATTGTTAATTAATACAGGGATGTAGTTACAGCGTCTGAGATTACTGTCAGACAGGCAGGTAGGCAGGTGGGGTGCAGGTGGTGGACTGGTGGGATGGATTAGGGGAAGGATCGACAAGCAGACACATTGACAGGAATACAGGTAGTATACATTGTATGTAATAAAATAGGATAGACATACACAGATAGATATATATGTATAGACTGATGAATGTTACACGGATGATAGTTCAGACGGGACGGACAGAGGGATGGATTGGTGGATAATCAGATGAACAGTAAGATAGTATAAACGGATGGATAGATGGATAGCTGTACAGACTGGAAACAACAAAATTAATATATGAATGGGTGCACAGAAACAGATGACAGACTTAGTTACAGAAACAGATGGACAGACTTAGTTAAAGTGTGGATGTGTATGGATATACAGTACAATTACTGACAGGTGTTGATGTGTGTGGATATCCAATTACTGACAGATGTGGATGTGTGTAGATATACAATTACTGAAAGGTGTGGATGTGTCAATATACAGTTAATGACAGGTGTGGATGTGTGTGGATATACAACTGTCAGATGTGTGGATGTGTGTGAATATAAATTACTGTCAGATGTGGATGTGTCGATATACAATTACTGAAAGGTGTGGATCTGTGTGGCTACACAATTACTAACAGGCATGGGTGTGTGTGTATATACATTTACCGACAGGTGTGGATGTGTATGAATGTACAATTACTCACAAATGTGAATGTGAGTGGATATACAATTACTGACAGGTGTGGATGTATGTTTATATACAATTATTGACAGGTGTGGATGTATCTGGATATAGAATTACTGACAGGTGTGGATGTGTGTCAGTATACAATTACTGACAGGTGTAGATGTGTACGATTGTACAATTACAGGTGCAAATGTAACTTGTTAAAGGTTTATATTCAGCAAACAAATACAGCAACAAGCCAGTAGGTGACGATGGCCAGCTCTAAGCGGACCAAGCTCTGTCAGTGACCGGAAGTGAGTTTCGACAGTAAAAGTCATTTCTACATGGAGGTACTCCAGGGCAACATTCTGGCCCTGGCTTAAAAATCTTCGGAACCTTATCATTTTGAGCGAGCATAGTCGTCATTTTAATTATTTTCACCGATTTCGCATTTGACGACCTTTGATCCCTGACCTGGCCATTGTAGCACATAGGTGTACAATAGAAAGCTGTAGTTCCAGTCAATGGCTATAAGCATGTAAACTTTCATTCAATTCCATCAGGCTGCTGAGGAACTAGGAGGGCATTTTAAGATACCGCTACTGGTTGCTAGGGAAGCTGAGGCAAAACTTCACAGGGTTGACACTCGAAAACTAAAGAAGAGAGGAGCGAAAATGGATGGCACACTTCCGATAGGGATTCACCTCAAGATTACGCCTAAAGAGGCCATAGCTTTCTACGCCCAATAGCAATGCTTCTACAGCTGAAAACGTGAAAAGTACTTTGAAGCTGGTTTTCGGCCGATGCTAGGGAATGAGTAGTTCCTTGTCAACCAAAACCTCGCTGACACAACTACATCATAGATTGGTCAGTGTGTCCGGGTTTGGTAGAAATAATTTAATTCTGAAGAGTAGAACTGCCTGCAACAATTAAACAAGAAAGAAAGAATACAAGAAAGAAAGAAAACGCGACTAACAATAAGGGCAGCATGGAGCTGTCAAAAATAAACACAATTAGGGAAAGGCCATAATACTGGTCAGTGTGCATACTTCAAGGTACAGATTGTTAAGTACAACGTTCAGTAATGTGTTGTGTCACTGGTGAATATTACGACAGCAAACATGGAGTTTATATAATTCTTTCTCTTAAACTGTGAACACACAAGATCACTTGGGATATCTTAGTTCTTCTTTCCCTTGTAGAAATTATTATATCCATCGACTACATGCTGATACTTTGATTTATTTCCTTGCAAATATACTGTACAACTGTGTATGTTCACCCATCCACCCACTTTCCCAACCACACACACACACACACACACACACACACACACAGGTCACCCATTTATCAAGAATATCTGTGATTTACTGGTGTATTGAGTAGCCTTTAAAGCACCAGTGCGATGGGTAAAAATTGTTTAAAAATTAGGTGCAAATCGTACAGATGAAGAGATGCAAATGTTTAAAGTTCATTTTTTTTTTTTAAATCTTTCGGAACTAGGTATACCAGCTGACTGAAACCAAAGTGCAATTACTTTTTTCTTTTTTTAATAATTTAGGGGGACTGTCTAGGCCCGTGAGTAAAAGAGGTACTGGTAGACCAACAAGACTGTACGAAAAGTCAGCAATAATAAAGGAAAGAATAAAAATAGGCATAGCTAATATAGTTCTCAAATCGTTTGTGATTTTTTTAAATGCCAGGAAAGGATGACACAAACATTCACTTTACTATCGTGCAAAATCTCTCCAATTCATATAGGCATCTCTCTCTCTCTCTCTCTCTCTCTCTCTCTCTCTCTCCGTGAAGAAATGTACTCAGAGGTAACACGGACGTTATTATCCCTCCCCCCAGTACACACAAACCCGTTCCGTAAGACCCACCAATCCCCCTACATGTCACACACGTTCACAAGTCACCGGTTCGGTACTAACACCTAACGTCCATACTGAATACATGTTAAGGCTATATCATTAAATACTAATGTTATGGTATTAGTGACAATGTTTTTATGACCATGTAGGTGGTTCTTGTAAAGACTGTATCAACTAAACTTAAGTTGACAAACTGTTCTATTCGGGATCGATGTAGCGTTCTTTCGGACTGCAGCCCACCCAGCTTACGTCGACAGGAGCTGGCTTATCACCTTTGCCATAAACCATCACACCCTTGTCATAAATCAGCTCACCCTTCACACACAATCATACTTTACACTCATAACTTCAGCCGCGAAATTACCTTTTTTTTTTTTCAACGAATGTGATGATTCACACCCATTATTCTCTTTACATGCATTGCTTAAGGTCTCTTAATATCGTCTCTACTATCCTGTATCCTAAATAAGTCATAGAATCTACCTTATGTACAGGATTGGCCTCACGTTAAACACACTGCCAGTAGTCTTATAGTTTCCCTCACAAAATGCAAAAACGTCACCCATTCCAGCACCATGCTGAGATTCACGTCAGATTTAAACACCATTATTCTCCTTTTCCCCTTACATTCACCCCAGCCTTCCTCACCCTCATACTGTATTGTAAATCCATCCCACACACTCTTTCCACCCCCCCCCCACACACACACTGTCACTTCCCTCGCCTTAATTCAAACAAAGGATAGCCAATGATTAGGCTGAATCCTTAAACCTTCATTTTTGGTTTTGCACTCTTCCTGCGCCTCTCTCTCTCTCTCTCTCTCTCTCCAAACGAGTGGCTTCCAATCAGCCAGTGTTCCAGTGGGAGGCTTCCAGTGTCGGTACGAGGTTCATTTCGACAGTGGCAGTGATATGAGGATAGTCAATGAGACAGGGAGAGAGAGAGAGAGAGAGACGGGGGAGGGGCGAATGGTGAATTGACATATAAAATATGTATAGAATTTTAGGATGCAAACAGAAGATAGATGGAAGGCAAAGAAACATAGACACAGAGAAAGGAGGCTATAATTGAAGTTATAAGAGAAGGAGACCTACGACGGATAGCGAAGGAAGGCCCGAGGAACACCAGCAGTGCGATGGATAAGGTCAAAGAAGACAACAGAGAGAGGAAGAAAAACAGAAACAAAAACAGAGAGGAGAGTTGGAAGAAAGTGAAGCTAAGAAGTAAAAAAGCAAATGGTGAGCGAAGAAACATTCAAAGCCTGGAGTAATAGTAGAAGTAGGATTGGGATCATTAAGAAGAATGGGATCACGATGAGAAGAAATGGGAAATGAAGGAGAAACAAACGAAACAAAACAGAAGAGATGAAGGAATGAGAGAAGCGGACAGAATCAGAGAGAGAAGACAAACAGAGAGAAGTGCAGATGTTTGAGGAAAAATGTACAATTCCTGAAGCTTGATGGAGAATAGTTTTTAAAAATGTCCACTGCTAGACTGGGCTTGGGAGATGTTTGTATGTGTGTGTGTGTGTGTGTGTGTGTGTGTGTGTGTGTGTGTGTGTGTGTGTGTGTGTGTGTGTGTGTGTGTGTGTGTGCAGCTGATAAGGTAAAAATCACCATTTCAGTCCAACAAAGAGGAGACTTACATAACTTTCATATTAATGGATGAATTATATACTTATTATACATGTGTGTAGCCGTAGTCGAGCAGGGCAGTACTCCCGAGGTGGATGGAAAGCTGATGACAGGGAGAGCTGGAGCTCCCGTTTCGTCAGCCCTCAGGACTAGTTCCTGACCATCCCCCTTTGCTGAACTTTTTCAGTGTCTCAGTTACACAGAGAGTAGGCCAGCATGCTCTCCAATACAAATTTCTCTATCTACACCAAACTACATGCACAGTACACACTACACTTCCTTTTCCAAAAATCAAAAAACAAACCATGACGTCTCATCACCCAGCCTCGGAGTCCCCAGGGGGGGGGGAACACAAATGCCCCCACCTTCCGCCCCTCTCCTGGTGACGACACGAGGTGCCTGGAACCACGGTCTGACTCTCTTCTTCTTCATTTCTGCAACATTCGCGGCCGTTCCTCTAACTTTCGCTCTGTTGAGCACCACCTCTCCTCCTCTAAACCTCACCTTCTCTTTCTAACTGAGACTCAGATGTCTGAGGTAACTGACAGCAAACCCTTTTCTGTATCCTCCTACTTTCTCTATACTCATTTCAAAGCCAAAGGTGGCTGTTGTGTATATATATGCAATGACTTATCTTCCTCTCGTGTTCCTGAACACGATTCTTCTGAATTCTCTACACTCTGGTTTCGGCTTTCCTGTCATTCTGTGACTAAATATATCTATGCTGTTTACTTATCCCCTAATTCTACTGACTATCAAAAATTCTTCGACTACCTTACTTCTACGATAGAACACATTCTATCCATTTCTCCTTTCTCTGAAATCTCCGTTCTAGGAGATTTCAATGTTCACCACCACCTTTGGCTCTCCTCTCCTTTCACTGATCCACCTGGTGAACAAGCCTACATCTGTTCTATCCTTAATGACCTAGAGCAGCTTGTACAGCACCCTACCCGTATCCCAGACCGCCTTGGAGAGAGCTCCAACATACTTGACCTCTTCCTTACAACTAATCCTTCTGCTTACACTGTTAATCTTTTCTCTCCATTGGGCTCCTCCAATCACAACCTTATCACATTAACCTGTCCTATCACTCCGGTACGGCCTGTGGACCCTCCAGGGAAACGTCGTCTGTGGCATTTTGGAGCCACGGATTGGGAGGCCCTCAGGCAGTACTTCTTTAATTTTCGCTGGAATGATTATTGCTTCCATGGCCGCTCCAGCCATCTGAGTGTGCCTTGCGCATTACGGAGGTTATTCTCTCGGGCATGGAAGCATTCATTCCTTTCTCATATCCTTTGACTAACGCAAGAAAGCCTTGGTTTAATCACGCTTGTTCTAATGCTGTCCACAGCAAGGAGAGGGCCTACAAAAGGTGCCAGAGCCAACCCACCCCTGAATCACATCATCTTTACGTTTCTGCCCAGAATCGTGCTAAGTCTGTTCTTCGCTCTGCTAAAAACAATTTCATCCGTACTAAATGCTCTCAACTCTCCAACTTGAATTCTTCCCGCTCCTTCTGGCACCTTGCCAAAAATCTTTCTAACAACTTTACCTCATCATCCTTCCCTCCTCTTTTCTACTCTGATGGTTCTGTAGCTATTTCTTCTACTGATAAAGCAGATCTCTTTGCACAGGCTTTCTCCTCCAATTCTACCTTAGACGATTCCAGTGCTGTTCCTCCATCACTTCCCGCCTCTGACTTCCTCATGGCTGACATTAAAATTTCTTCAGCTGATGTATTTTCTGCCATCACTGGCCTCAATACTAACAAGGCATATGGGCCTGATGGAGTCCCTCCTGTTGTCTTCAAGAACTGTGCTTCTGTGCTTACACCCTGCCTAGGCAAACTCTTTCGCCTTTGTCTGTCAACTTGTACCATTCCTTCTTGCTGGAAGTTTGCTCTCATTCAACCAGTCCCAAAGAAGGGTGACCATTCCCAACCCTCCAACTATCGTCCAGTTGCTTTAACGTCCTGTATTTCAAAAGTTTTCGAGTCAATTCTTAATAGAAAAATTTTAAAGCATCTTTCCTATCACAACCTTCTTTCTGATCGTCAGTACGGGTTCCGTCAGGGACGCTCCACTGGCGATCTTCTCACCTACCTTTCAGACTCCTGGTCATCCTCCTTTCGGGACTTTGGCGAAAGCTTTGCCATTGCACTTGACATCTCAAAGGCTTTCGATCGAGTCTGGCATAAATCTTTAATTTCCAAACTGCCCTCTTATGGTTTCTATCCTTCTATCTGTGCCTTCATCGCTAGCTTCCTTTCTGGTCGTTCAGTACCCACTGTTGTAGACGGCCATCGTTCTTCTCCTAGATCTATCAACAGTGGTGTTCCTCAGGGCTCTGTCCTATCACCAACTCTCTTCCTTTTATTCATCAATGACCTTCTACGCTGTATATCTAACTCTATCCACTCATACGCTGATGACTCCACCCTTCACCTTTCCATTCGGTTCCCGCAACGCCCATCTCAGCAGTTACTTCAACAAACAAGGGATGAGGCTATGGCACACCTAATGTGTGACTTGGCTCGTATCTCTGACTGGGGTAAAAATAATCTGGTTGTTTTTAATGCATCTAAGACTCAGTTCTTACACCTATCAACCCATCAAAATCTTCCACAGGTATACCCACTAATGTTTAATAATATTCAGCTTAATCCTGCATCATCCTTGAACATGCTTGGGGTTTCATTTACTCGGGACTTATCTTGGAAAGATCATATTATATCTCTTTAAAAATCTGCTTCCAAGAGATTGGGTGTGCTAAGCCGACTCCGTTCTTTATTTACTCCTGCACAATTGTTGACTCTATACAGGGGTTTTATCTGTCCCTGTGTGGAGTACAACTCTCATGTGTGGGGAGGCTCCCCACACACAGCTCTTCTCAATAGGGTGGTGTCAAAGGCTTTTCGTCTCATTAACTCTCCTCCTCTTACTGACTCCCTTCAACCTCTGTCACTTCGCCGCACTGTTGCATCTTTATCTCTTTTCTATCGCTACTTTAATGGTCACTGCTCCTCTGAACTGTTTGCATGCATTCCTCCACCTCTACGATGGGCACGTAGCACCCGTCTAGCAGCAAACTCTCATCCCTTTTCTGTCCAGCTCTCTAATGCAAGAGTTAACCGTTACTCCCAGTCCTTCATTTATGCAACAGGTCAACTCTGGAAGTGTCTCCCTCTGTCTGTATTTCCTGCTGCCTATGATCTCCAGTCTTTCAAACGCAGTGTGTCCAGGCATCTCGAAATGAATGGATCTTGAATTTGGCTCTCTCTTGTATTTTGTTTTTCTCTTTGAGGGACCTGTTACTGCGGGCTCATGGCCTTTGGTTCCTTCTTCCTCACAGAAAAAAAAAAAGACAGCGGGAAGAAAGGAAATGAGCAACATGAACTAAGGAAATGAATGAAATTGAGTTTAAATATACCCACACATTCTCTTATATTTATCATAAACCTAACCTATACGTGTTTTTCAAATGTCCTTTACCGGAATTCCTATTTTATGCAGGAAAAAGTATATAGAGATACAAGTTATATAATATAGCACAGTTATAAAACGCATGTGTTAGAGCTTTGTAGCCAACATTTATATATATGTAACTCTTAATTCTTGTAATAGGTGTCTTGAGTTTTGGTTAAGGTTATTTTGGTAACTGAAGAGCAGGAGGAGTTAAAGATGAATACAGGGAGTGAATCTTGATTTATTATCTTCAGAGAAAGTCTAAGTAGAGCAGTGTATGTATTATACAGGGACTTAATATACTAAGTAAGTTAAGTTGGACCCCCTCTTCTTATTCACTCTCTCCACTACCTGCTGGTTCTATGGCCAATCTCCTTCTGAGCTCAAATTCCTACATTCTCGTGTAACAGGGGTCGTGTCACGTGTGCTCTACTGTCGTGGAAGCTTCTAGAATACTGTATGTCTGCGTGTATGTGCTGCTTCCAGTGCACGATCAACATTCCTTCACTTAAAGAGTTGCAGGCTAATTTCCCGTTCCCACACCTTGTCTGGTGCTCTGTCTATCTATCTACCTATCTATCCATCATGCTTTCTGTTATGATTTGCATTTATAATATCGAGCCCTGACATCGCTCGGTCACGCAGCTGGCAGTCCTCCGACTGCAATCATCATTGACATATGCTAATTTATTAATACATAAGTCTTCTTCTTCACTCTTAATACATAATATTGATTATAATATTCATGGTAATATTGCAATGACCCAGTAATGTTACATTTTAAACAAGTTGTGTACATAGTTGAATATGGTTAAATTGGTTATTGTATTACATTTTGTAAAATGTGTATGTATAATGGTGAAATGCACATAGCAAAAAAAAAAAAAAATAGTTCAAAGTTAAGATTATGGTGGTGAGAGCTATTGATATTCATATAGAGATAATGATACTGGTATACTTCTATATCATGGGTCATTTTTCTTCTTCTCCTTTATATATATTGTTACATAGCCTATGATTTCATCATCCTTTGTGTAATTTTAACGCACAGTATGCTGCATGTTTGATCACGAGCGTGTTCTGCCTCAGTCCCCCCCTTTCTACCGTTATAGTAGAGTAAGTCGTTCTCTCTGTTGTCCAGAGCGGGATTGTCAACTCTATGTCCCCATGGCTTCATTTGCGCGTCCTTATTACAAGTTGTATCAAGCTCTCCTGGCTCCTATATAATGAGCTCAGTCTCTGCATCATTGCCACTTAGATCTGCTCCTCATTTTGTTCACATCTCTGTCCTCCCCTGTACAGATATTATTATTGTGAGTGCTCAAGAAATCTCCAAACATCTAGCAGCTGTGTGTAATTTGAGTATAACTGTTGCATTTTTTTCTTGTACTGTATAGCATAAGTTTAATTTGTAGGCTTAGTGAAGTTTTTGTAATTCATGTATGGATCTTTATGTCAGTCATTTTTTATAATAGTTTGTATCTGTAATAATTTATCTGGCATTCACTGAGTATTATCTGGTATCTCATTTTATCAGGGCTGACTTAGATAAATTTACTCTTGCTAATTTTGTGTTAATAGAGGCTATTGCAGTTAACCATATATTTAACCTGTTTTTTGCCATTACATTATCCTTATTAGTTCTGAATGTTTTGTTGTTAGTTTGAGCATTAAACTTTAACTTGTAATTTTACCTAACTCTTTTGTTTTGAACCTGGAACTTTACGGGACAGTAGTGACTCTTCGTATTCTCACTTAAAGTGTACATTATCTTTCTCTGTTCCGTAACATAAATTTGGCGACCTCTCATCAGGATATTCAGGATATTATCATAAGGATATTGCTTGATATTTTGTGACTGTTACTTATTCATGATGGCTACTATTACTACACTTGATGAAGCCAAAGATTTTTTGTCAAATGTGCAAACAGTGTGTGATATAGAAAACAGAACAAAGAATGAACTTAAGCTTGTTGCTCAACAATTGGGAATTGCAGTTCACTCTCATCATTCTAAAGATCAGATTGTTGACATGATTAATGAAAGCTTGTTTAATGTAACTCCTCCAAATGAGCAAACGCAGATTGAATTAGCTAAGTTACAGCTAGCTCTGCAGAAGACTCGTGCTAAAGAAGCTGAATTTCAGGCAAATGCTAAGCAGGCGGAGTCTCAGGCTCGTATTCAGGAGGCTGAATTTCAAGCACGTGCTAAGGAGGCTGAGTCTCAGGCTAAGGAGGCGGAATCTCAGGTTCGGATTCAGGAGGCACAGATACAGGCTCAGGCACAAGTTGAACTTGCCAGGATTCAGGCAGACCATGAGTATCCCATGAAACAAGTGGAACTGGATCATCTAGCTCTGATGATTTTGATGTGGCTAAAAATGTTAAACTTGTCCCTCCTTTTAATGAATCTGATTTAACAAAGTATTTTCAGTTGTTTGAGAGGGTAGCTACAGGTTTTAATTGGCCTAAAAAGTATTGGCCAGTACTCCTTCAAACTGTTCTCACCGGTAAAGCTCAAGTAACTTATGCATCTTTGCCTCAGGATCAATGTGATAATTATGATGTAGTTAAGAGCTTGATTCTCAAGGCCTATGAGCTTGTTTCTGAAGCCTATAGAGTAAAATTTAGGACAACTTATAAGCAAGATAAGCAATCCCATGTTGAGTATGCAAAAATCAAAGAAGATCTGTTAGAGCAGTGGTTAAATTCTAAGAATGTGGATTCTGATTTTGGTAAATTTAAGCAGATGATTTTGCTGGAGGATTTCAAAAGGTGTATTTATAAAGATGTAAGCCTATATCTTGATGAGAGAAGAATAGATAATTTGTCTGATGCTGCAGTTTTAGCTGATGAGTATGTTCTCACTCACAAGAGATATTCTAGAGAAAAAGGGAAAGCTGAGAGTAAGTACGTTGCCTCTACTCAGAGTACAGGTAATAGGAAAGAGAATAAGGATGATGTTTCTCAGGAAGTAAATACCAGCTTCACCTCTAGATTTCAGAAAAGTAAATGTACTTATTGTAGTAAGCTTGGTCATACTACGGAGAGATGTTTCAGGAGACAGCGTGATGTGAACAAAAAGGAGTCTTTAAATATTCAGTCAATTGGTCTGGTGTCCACTCTTAAGAGTTCCCAGAATTCTTTAACTGAGTTAACTGAACCTGCTTTGAGGGGTAACTTAAATTCTCATGATGGAGCTCCTCTTTTGAGCAGTAACGTGGGTGACACTCTCAAGAGTTCATGTGCTAATTTCCTGTCTGATGGTTTTGTCAGTCCTCTGGACAGTAATGACAGGAAATCAGTTCAAATATATCGTGATACAGGTGCTTGCCAATCCCTTATGCTGACCAGTGTTCTAGGCTCTAATTTTAATTCCTCTGATGAAACTGTAATCTTACAAGGTGTAGGGAATAATTACTTCTCTGTTCCTCTGTGCAGAGTGAATTTAGAGTCTGGTTTTGTTAATGGTTCCGTTATGGTTGGGTTGGTTGAGACACTCCCAATGTCAGGTGTAACTTTCTTACTTGGAAATGATATTGGTGGAAGTCAAGTGTGTCCAGCTCCTCAGTTGTCTAGTGAGCCAGTGGCTGCGTCCCAGGATTGTGATGTCCCTGATGTGTTCCCTGCATGTGCTGTCACTAGGGCTAAGTCTAAAGTTACTGGTGATTTAGAGGATAATGATGATGATGATGATGTTATCCTAGCTGACACTTTTCTTGCTAATTTGGACCACTCACCAGATGAGGCAGTACCCCGTAGTGTTGATAATTTGTCTCGTCAAGAGTTGGTTGAGTTGCAGGTTGCTGACCCTGAGTTGAAAGGTCTAGCTAACTCTGCTTACAGTGAAGAAGAGTCAGCCGGTGCTTCTACTTGTTATTATGTAAAGTCAGGAGTACTTATGAGGAAGTGGAGACCCCCAACAGCATCAGCCGACTGTGAATGGGAGGTTGTACATCAAGTTGTCATCCCTCGTGTTTGTAGGCAGGATATCATTCGAGTGGCTCATGATACCAGTTTGGCAGGACACCTTGGAGTGAGGAAGACTGTGGCACGCATTTTGAAACACTTCTACTGGCCAGGTATCTTCAGGGATGTTTCCTGGTATTGTAAGTCTTGTCACACCTGTCAAGTTGTGGGGAAGTGTAATCAGACTGAAAAGGTTGCACCTCTAGTTCCCATTCCTCCTTTTGAGGCGCCTTTCACCCGTGTGTTGGTGGATATTGTGGGCCCTCTTCCTAAGACTTCTTCAGGATTTTCTTATGTGTTGACCATGATTGATATGGCTACTCGTTATCCTGAAGCCATTCCACTTAGAAATATCTCAGCAAAGAACGTGGTTAAGGAAATGCTAGGGTTCTTCACAAAGTTTGGTCTGCCCAAGGAGGTACAGTCAGACCGAGGAAGTAATTTCATGTCAAACGTTTTCAAGCAGTCTCTGAAAGAGTTGGGCATCACCCAGATCACGTCTTCAGCTTACCATCCCCAGACCCAAGGAGCGTTGGAGAGATATCATCAAACACTCAAATCGATGCTCAAGAAATACTGTTTGGAACATCAGAAAGACTGGGATAAAGGTCTTCCATTCGTTGTGTTTGCTGCAAGAGAATCTCCAAATGAATCACTGGGCTTCTCACCTTTTGAACTACTGTTTGGCCATGAAGTAAGAGGACCCCTTAAGCTACTCAAGGAATGCTGGCTGTCGGAGGAAGATGACGTCAACCTGCTGGAGTATGTGATGAATTTCAAAGAACGGCTGTCCACTGCTTTACAGCTGGCGAGAGAGAATTTAGGAGCTGCTCAGGAGAAGATGAAGACTTGGTATGATAAGAAGTCCAGGTTACGCCACTTTCAGCCAGGAGATCAGGTTTTGATTCTGCTACCAGTTCATGGGCAACCTCTTCAAGCCAAGTTTAGTGGTCCTTATTTTGTGGAGAAGAAACTCAGTGATGTCAACTATGTCATCGCCACACCAGATCGTAGAAAGAGCAAGCAACTATGTCACATCAACATGCTAAAGTTATATCACAGGCTGGACGAAAATAATCCAGTCTGCACTGTAGCTGTTCCACCCGAGTCTACAAGTGAAGTTCTCCCATGCAGCATGAGCCTGAGTGATAGTTTGGGAAAGAATCCTGATATCATGAATGATCTCCAGACTAAGCTTTCTCATCTACCTCCCAAGGAAAGGCAGGAGTTTTCGGCATTACTGCAGGAGTACCCGCAAGTGTTCCGTGCCACTCCAGGAAGAACCACTGTGTTGATGCATGATGTCGATGTTGGAGACGCAAAGCCAATTAAACTGCCTCCTTACCGTGTGAACCCAGTGAAAGTTCCTCTCATCCAGAAGGAGCTTGGCTACCTGTTGGACCACAAGATGATTGAGCCTGGTCAGAGCGAGTGGAGTTCTCCTGTCACTCTAGTCCCTAAGCCAGGTGGGTCACAGAGGCTTTGCATCGACTACAGACGTGTTAATCAGATAACCAAAACAGACACTTACCCTCTCCCTCGTGTGGAAGATTGCATAGACAAGATCGGAAAGGCTAGGTACATAAGTAAGTTTGATTTGTTAAAGGGATACTGGCAAGTACCTATGACTGAACGTGCTAGGGAGATCTCATGTTTTGTAACATTAGGAAAGACATTTGCATGTTCTGTAATGCCATGTACAGATTGTTTTAGAGTAATAAGAAATTTCCTTTGTAAATTTCTTTTTTCTTTGTGGGGAGGTGTTACATAGCCTATGATTTCATCATCCTTTGTGTAATTTTAACGCACAGTATGCTGCATGTTTGATCACGAGCGTGTTCTGCCTCAGTCCCCCCCTTTCTACCGTTATAGTAGAGTAAGTCGTTCTCTCTGTTGTCCAGAGCGGGATTGTCAACTCTATGTCCCCATGGCTTCATTTGCGCGTCCTTATTACAAGTTGTATCAAGCTCTCCTGGCTCCTATATAATGAGCTCAGTCTCTGCATCATTGCCACTTAGATCTGCTCCTCATTTTGTTCACATCTCTGTCCTCCCCTGTACAGATATTATTATTGTGAGTGCTCAAGAAATCTCCAAACATCTAGCAGCTGTGTGTAATTTGAGTATAACTGTTGCATTTTTTTCTTGTACTGTATAGCATAAGTTTAATTTGTAGGCTTAGTGAAGTTTTTGTAATTCATGTATGGATCTTTATGTCAGTCATTTTTTATAATAGTTTGTATCTGTAATAATTTATCTGGCATTCACTGAGTATTATCTGGTATCTCATTTTATCAGGGCTGACTTAGATAAATTTACTCTTGCTAATTTTGTGTTAATAGAGGCTATTGCAGTTAACCATATATTTAACCTGTTTTTTGCCATTACATTATCCTTATGAGTTCTGAATGTTTTGTTGTTAGTTTGAGCATTAAACTTTAACTTGTAATTTTACCTAACTCTTTTGTTTTGAACCTGGAACTTTACGGGACAGTAGTGACTCTTCGTATTCTCACTTAAAGTGTACATTATCTTTCTCTGTTCCGTAACAATATATATATATATATATATATATATATATATATATATATATATATATATATATATATATATATATATATATATATATATATATATATATATATATATATAAAATTAACAGTATATACAAAATATGTACACTTCATTCAGCAGGGTTAACTTTGATGCTTACTTTACCCCCACTAAATACGGACTCCAAATTTGCAATTCTTGCATGCATTCTTTGCATTGCGAACAGCACTACTGCAAATACAATAGAGAAGATTATAAAGACAGTACTGGGCTATACACATAATATGGGTTGAACATACTCAGACTCAAATCTTTCCAGGGCTTCATTGTTTCATTGATCAGCTGCATAGTTTCAAACTTAGGTGAAGTCAACTTAATACTTGTGCTCATGTTTAAGTCCATATCAGGCAGTGGGTGGAAATGTTTGTGTGTATGATTGAGGATGGCATAGTGATTGATGGTGGATAAAGTGGACATGGATGGTGTAAATACCGCACAGTAGTCTGGTGCTATGTATAATCCTGAGGCTGAAGTATGAGATGGTGGTATATCTGGACAGACTATGTAAACTGATGTGTTATGAGTGAAATAAAAAAAAAACTGAGTATCGGATGCGTTGATGGTGTACAAGTTTATCTGGAGCAAAAGTGAAGGTACAATGATGATGAATATTGTGATTTCTTATGATAACCATTTCACAAGGGACTGTTTCAGTAGGCTGGAACGTGAAAATGTACGCAGGACAAAGATGAACAGCATGTAAAGATGTGCGGCACTTTCGTTCAATCGTTGATTCACTTGCGAAAGTGACAGTGTTCCGTCTCTTGGAGACCATGATGAGTTCGGTGTCTGTGTTGATGTTGATGATGACCAAAGTGTTATTATTCTTAGAAGGGAAGGGGTGTATTTGGTATACTGTGAACAGGTCGTCAGTTATGAATGGTACATGAACTACTACTGATTTTCGTGTTAGTGTTGCTTCTAAATATGGATAATATTGCATGAATTCCCTACTTCGGAACAAAGGCTTCAGTTTATGTTTATGTATGCCTTGACTAATTATCTGACGTAGCTCATGAACTGGAAGTAAGTCAATCGTGATCTTGCCATCACCAGCATTTGAAATTCCTTGCATAAGTGCCCTGTAACGAACTCTAGTGTTGTCTGATTGTAGTAGAATTGTGTCAGTATGTTCCGTGATGATGGAGAAGTGTTGGAAAAGTGTTATGTTACCTTCCATTTCATTTATTTTATCCACACTTTCGAGAGCTATGTTTTCCGCCTATTTAAGATTTTTCACAATTGTCTTCATTGCTGAGTTATGTCCTGTGATGAATTTATCTTGGTATGTTAGTACCTGAGCTATTTTATTAAATTTGTTGTTTATTTCTTGAAGGTCTTCCTCTGTAGCCAATCCAAAGATATTCCCAAGAACTGCCCCACCAAGGTTGAACAAACCGCGCTTTTGGCGAGTACGTATGCTGTTCTTGTCGCTCAATACGTCCGTTCCATGAGATGGGAGATCTTGGATCATGATGAGCATAGCTGACTAAGCCTGTTCTATTTTCCATTATGCTAACTTCACTATTTCACCCACTTCCTTTGTGTCATGTGCTTGTGATACATAGCCTCCTATCATGTAGTCCATGGTTCTCATGGGTCTTGCGATTTTTTCCTAGATAAGAAGGTAATTCATATAAGTAATCCAGACTTATTTCAGTACTCATGACA
The DNA here is from genome assembly GCF_032717465.1 of Coenobita brevimanus. Taxonomy (NCBI): domain Eukaryota; kingdom Metazoa; phylum Arthropoda; class Malacostraca; order Decapoda; family Coenobitidae; genus Coenobita; species Coenobita brevimanus. The sequence continues at coordinate 17,350,935 of NC_136970.1, read as the reverse complement.
TCTTTTACGACTGACGTCGTGGCCGTTGGAGCTATGAGGCATCTTTGCCGTGCTATGTGTTGGGGGTCTAAGTGAGCATATCCTCTTGCTATGTAGAGGAGAATCCATAGCATAAGTCCCTTCATTGTTACCTACCGATAAAAAATTTTATTAATTTTCTAATATGGTCATGCTGCGGTCGTTGATAGTGATTATGTGCTTTACGGTTGACTAACGTAGAACAATAACGTAGAACAATGAAATTGTTATTTCATTTATAGAAGGAGTTTAATCGATATTTAAATCTCGTAAATGATGTACTGTAGATTTTATTGAAACTGTTACACCTATGTTTGATTGTTTGATATATGACCTTAATTTATTTTTGTAATTGTTGTTGTCTTCTTGATTGGTTTCATGAGTTACGTTCGATTGTTCGGTGTTATCCGAGGCTGTATAATTATTGGATAGTTCCCTTGAAACTCGTTTTAAATGGTCAATATGAACTTGTTTCTCTTCGCCACTTGACAGTGAATTAATTAAAAGTTTGTTTGCTTCTGTGTTAATTACTCTGTATGGGCCCTCAAACTTTGGGGATGATTTATTGTCTCTTATGAATGATACCATAGACAATGTCTCCTAAGCTTATAGGCAAATCTCTTGTCTTTTTATTAAATGCCTCCGTCATTTCTTCCTTGGACATCGTTAATTGTTTTTTTACTCTTTTTTGTATGTCCTGGAATTCACATAAACGGAGTTTAGAGTAATCATCGTAATTGTATATGGGCAGACTGTCACCTTCTAGGAGCTCATATGGTAGTTTTTTATCTGTCCCATATATAATGAAATGTGGTGTGTCACCTATGGATTTATTTATAGATCCATTAATTGAGGCTTCTACTCTGGGAATCCAATCATCCCAGCTTGCATAATTTTAACTGAGAATGTGTCGTAGCACATCTAATACTTTTTTGTTTTGTCTCTCTACTAACCCATTAGATGCTGGGTGATAGGCTAAAACGTTAACCTTTTTGATGTTGTACTGTTTACATATTTCTTGTAAGATATCAGAATTAAATTCTCCTCCATTATCACTTATTAGTTCCTTTGGGGTAGTAAAGCGACATTTTACATTATCTATTATTGCCTTTGCTACTGTCTCTGCTGTTTTATCTCTAATTGGGGCTAAAATTACATAACGGGAAGTATGATCCGTTTCTACGAGTAGGTATTGGTTATTATTGTATAATAATGGCATCTTGAGTAAATCAACCGCGACAACGTCCCATGGTTGATGTGGTACAGGGTAATTACCCATCGGTGCAGGTGAAATTGGGTATCGTTTGTGTTTTGCACATGGTTCGCATCTGTCTATATGATCGTTTATATCTTTCCATAATGATGACCAACAGTTGATGTTACGATTGAATGCAAAGACACACACACACACACACACACACACACACATGGATGCGCGCAAATATATATATATATATATATATATATATATATATATATATATATATATATATATATATATATATATATATATATATATAAATTCATGTATATGTGCATACATTTACAGTGTGTAAATCATGCCCTCCTCACACCACCGCAGTGATACAAATTCACCTTTAAAGTCGCATATCAGATTTACAATGTATTTTTTCTCTCCTTGTCAAATTTTCTTTTACTGCCTCCCTGCTTCTCTTCGATGCCATACCTCTTACGTTTTTACTTTTCGTTTTTATCACATAATGGCCGATGGGAATATTTCTGCGTTTATTCTTCAACTGTCATTTTATAACAGAGTAATGTTTTCTTCAGATGCTTTACTCTGCGTTTCTTCTTTCAAGGTTTTTCTCATTGCCTCTTATGTGCATATTGCAAACTCTTAACACAGCAGTTCGGTGAGTGCACTTGGCTGCACCACAGTGGAACCATAAAGCTAAAAGTGCATTGAGTCACATTGTGTTTGAATGTGTCCCTGTCACCAGTGAATGTGGCACACCACTGTGGCGCAGCAGGTCAGTCACGTCACCACCACTGTGACACAATGGGTCAGTCACGGCACCACCACACCTGTCCACACCGCACATTGTGAACACTGTTCTTTAAGTCATAACAGTGCCCCACCAAAACTCCCTGCTGTCTCATATAGGCGCTACATCCTCTCTTCTTCCTTTCCTTCGAAAATGGCACTCTCCCATACTCTTAAACAGCGCAGCACATTCCTTATTGCGGAGCACCATCCCACGAGACAATGCCCCTTCATACTCGTTCAAGAACATCTTGCCAGCGTTTTGTACCATCCCAGAGGACATTGCCCGTTCGTACTCATTCAGGGATATTGTTGCAAGCATTTTGTGCCTACAGCTGTGTCCCTCATTAACGCCACACCACTACTGAAGCGCTGCATCCATGACTCCCTCACATTAAACTCTGGTCCCCAGGCACCTGAGCTGGACCATTTCTGCGACACAAAAAAGTTTGTTGATTAATCACTGTTTGCTGATTTTCGATCAATAATCCTATCCTGTTTCCTATAAGTTAGTTTCTTTATGCTTATTCAAACTCTGTTTTACAGTCTTGGTTCCAACCCTTTCGTAGTGTGTTGTGTATTGTTAACATTACTGATTTCACTCTATTTTTTTTTGTGTGTGTGTGCCTCTTCCCTTTTTCTCTCCTTACCCTTCTATCTAAATCTTCCCTTTTTTCTGCAATCTTTACATGGCGTTTTCATTCCGTCCCTACATCGATACCCTTTTCCTGTCTCATTATTATTTTTATCTCCTACTCTTTTCCTTCAAAATCCACCACGTTTATCTACTTTTTTCATTCTTTTAAACGCACACACACACACACACACACACACACACACACACACACACACACACACACACACACACACACACACACACACACACACACACACACACACACACACACATTTGTTATTTTCCCACACACCAGCTTTCCAAACTTTGCATTTTATCTCTTCCTCAACAGTATCTCGCCGACTTACAGTATTTCCCTGCCCCACACACTCTCCCAGACTCACACTTTTCCTCCATCTGTTGAAATATCCCTCCCACCTAAACTTTCATCTCACTCATTCATTTTCCTCCACCTCCCCTAGTTCTGCCCCTCCCCTTCATCCACTGATTAACCCAGTGTATTCCTTCCCTCCCCTTCATCTTACGCTTTTATCCCTCCTTTGTCATTTTTTTAACAGAAAGAGAAACAATAAGGGGATTAGTTCACTGACATAAATGTTTTCTGTCAGCGTATGTTGGAAAATAGTGACTTTAGCCTGTGAGATACGACTGTGATAAGAGAGAGGGTTATTCAGACCAAAGTGTATGTGTGTGTGTCTGTGTGAAGAGAGAGAGAGAGAGAGAGAGAGAGAGAGAGAGAGAGAGAGAAATCTGTCGTTTTATAGGACTCCTGAGGCCAAATCGGCTTACAGCTGCATCTCCAGCTGGCCAACTTTCCAGCGTCTCAGGTTGAGCTGACAGAGGCCTTGACAGGTGATGGAATTTCGGTTTAGGGGGGCCTGGACAGGTGCTGGAATTTGGACTATGAAGGCCTGGATAGGTGCTGGAAATTGGTTAGAAGGCCTGGATAGTGCTGGATTTGGAGTTAGGGAGGCCTGGATCGGTTTTGTGGAGTTGTCCTCCAGTCAGATACCAGGTCAGCTAATGATGACGTGGCATGTAAAACCGATAACACTGCCTCTTGTGGGTCCTTCCATCCCGCCGGCCAGTGGTGATGACAGCACTGGCACACAGATACCCAGACCTCGTGTGCCTGATCAAAGCTCGTACAGTAGACTTCATGACTTCATACCCACCCACGTTATATTAATTATCCAGCCAGTTGTACAGAGAGGCATTAAAATATTACATTTGACATTGCGTGAGTGTGAGATCTGGTGCTTGGAGACAGGACTCAAATACCCATGTCTCTCTCTTTCTCTGTCTGTCTGTCTGTCTGTCTGTCTGTCTCTCTCTCTCTCTCTCTCTCTCTCTCTCTCTCTCTCTCTCTCTCACTCACTCTCAGCTAGTGCCTCATACATTTAAGTTTTCAATTTTCGAAAAGTTTCTCCTCCATTTACAACTTTCATACTTATGTTCTTCTAGTAGTTTCCCAATTTATCCACATTCTTTTTCACCCTCCACTTCTCTTCCAGTCTCTCCTCTCATAACCTTCTTTACGGTATCTCTTAAATGTAGTATAATATTCTCTACGTAGTGTTTCTCCTTCCCCCTCCTTCTCGTCCTCCCCTTTTTAATATGTTCTTGCCATGATATTCATTACTGTGGCTTCATCCAACAATTGTCCATTGAATTACTTTCTGTTCATTAATTTTCTCCCAAGAACTCTCATCTCTACTTGCACCCCCCCCCCCTTTTTTTCCTTTATCTCCCTTCTACTTCATTTCCCTCCTCTACCCCATCTCTCCCTGCGAATATTCAAGCACAGGTCTCTCCTCCCTTTTCCTTCCCCTTTTATGTTGCCCAACCCCTCCCCCTTCCATTTCACTTGTGCTTTATTTTTCTCCATCCCACTTCATTCTTCCATATCAGTCCACCCATTCTTTATCCCATGGCATTCCACCAACCCTCTTACTTTCCCTCTCCATCCCCTTCTCATAGTCTCATATCTCCCTATCTCTGTCTCCCTCACCCTTCCTGACTCCTTGTCTCTCTCTCCCTCCCTCTCTCTCCCAGTCTCCTTCTCTGTCGCAATCTCTGATATCTCATGTCACAAGGGTTCTTTACTCTTTAAGCTCCCTCTCGTTTCACCCAGTTATTGATTAACCATTGAATGTTTCTTCCAGCGAGCGTTTCTGCCGGCGAACGTGTTTTTAAGGCGGACATTTCTTTCGGCAGACGTTTCTGGCAGCCTGGAATATTAAGTAACATTCTCCTCTGTTCAAAGCGAGGCTTTTGGTTAATGTTTGGAAATTCCTGGGTGGCGTTTTGTTTTCATACCAGTCGTCTGTCCCTGTGTTGGGGGGGCAGGGTGCAATTCTGTATGCCAGTAATGGATATAACATACAAGTGTCTAATAAGAAAAAAAAAAATGGCACCAAAAACTAACAACACCTGGTGTAAAAGAAGCAGCTGATGCGCAGGTAAAATTTAAATCAATTAACCCTTTAACTGGCCCTGACCCACATAATATTTTGTACGACAGTAAAGTTTTATGAAGCTGAATGTAAGCCGTTCATTTATGAGTAACAGCCAGATAAAACCGCATCCACCAAATATAATGACATTAACAAAGTAATCCATCATGAACTAAGGATCATTACTGGCAAGGAAAACTAAGAAATATGGAACAAATTAGTTGAGAGAGAGAGAGAGAGAGAGAGAGAGAGAGAGAGAGAGAGAGAAAGAATATCATATGTGTTTAGGGATTAACGTGTATTTCGTTGTGGATTGGGGAGTGTGTGTGTGTATTTGTGTTTATTGTTTCTGCATATGTGTATTCATATGTAAGTCTTGAATATGTATCCATCTGATTTAGTGCATAAGTGGCTATTTGTGTGTTTATGGTTTTGTGTGTGTAAGTACCTTGTTATGGGTACAGTACATGGTTATGTGTGCATGGTGGTGTGTGTACGTGTTACAAAAGTAATTGTATGAGGAAAGTGCAAGCGAACATAAAATAATAGAGTATGTAGGAAAATGCATACCTACTAATTAAAAATGAATTGATATAAATGACGTGTGTGTGTGTGTGTGTGTGTGTGTGTGTGTAATAACTTCAAAAACATGTAACTTTACAATAATCAAATGTATGTGAAGCAAAGAGAGTAAGGACCGGAGGGAAGTCAAATGCTGAGGGGAGACCAGAGTAAGGAGAGAGGGAAAGGAAATGCCTGATATGCCAGTTGAAGGTTTATACCCGTTGTGAAAGGGAAAGTGAGCGTTAGGGAAGGAATGGGAAAGGAATTCAAAGTGTTGCGGAACAGAAAGGAGCTTTTGGATGAGAGTAACATGTGCTTGGTAAGGGAAAAGAGAATATTTTGAAAGGAAAAGAAGGGAATTATTTGATAAAATAAATGAGAAGGGCATAGTATTAGAGACGGAAGATCGCAGAAAGCATATATTGATAACTAGCCTCTGTACTCCATTTTTTTTTTTTTTTTTTTTTTGGAATTTCCTGTTTATAGGAAACGTGAATGGAGAATGGTTTGCCTAGAAAGACATTCATCAACTTCGGCTGGTGGGGGTGTAGATTTTTTTTTTTTTCTTATCGGACATGTATCAGAGAAGGACGTCTCAGATCAATGTCCCTCATTATATGGAACTTGGTGATTATGAGGCTGCTGGCAACACAAGTGGCTGGTGATGTTTGGGTAGATATGGTAAATATCCCACCGTCTTTCACTGTTAACCCTAGTATTGTTGCCTGTATGTCTGTGTGTGGGTGCTGTGAAATGTGATGCAAAGAGGTGCAAAGCAGTAGTAAACAAAAACAAAAATGTATGTGTGATGGAGTCTTCATTGACTTAAAATTCACGCACCCGGATTCATGAAAAGATCCCTCCTATCCCTCCATTGTGGCACAGCAAATGATATTTTCTATTTCAGAATTTTAAATGTATTGCCTTTCCTCCCTCAGTTTCTGTTTTCAACAGAGGACAGTCGTATCCGCTGCCCCTCGACGTACTGAGTCACATATTAACACAATATTATTGTTCCCCAAGTAGTAATGAAAAGCTTGGCATGTCGTGTTTGTGGACTCTTAATCTTAACCAGTCCTCCCTCTCATTTACTTCTTCTGGGATTCTGAGTTTTGAAAATTACTGCGTGTTGAGATTTTTTTCCAAATCCAGTTGCTGCTCTCCTCTCCCCATTTTCGTCTTTCTGGACATAATTATTTTGTAACTCCAATAGCATTTTCATGTTTTCAACAATAGCTTTCTTCTTTGCTATTTCTGCGTTCCTGCTCATCTTTGTTTTCCATTTTGTGTCATCTCGTATTTTGTCCTCTGCTGACTTTCAGCCATAATATGTCATTTGTTCTATTTTTTTTTCCGTATTTGGTTTTATCTCTGATCCTTAATGCTGCCCTTTTCTTTCTCATTTATATTTTTCTTCTTCACTGTCTACTGATAAACTTCTATTCACTTTCATTCCTTAGTTCCTAACGTTGTTTTGCTGTCTGCCTTCTTTTTACATTTTCTCTTATTGTTTTAATTAATGTTTTCCTACCGTACATGCTTTTAAAATATATTACAAAAATTCTTTTGTGCTGTCTTACCAGTCTTTTCCCTTTATCTTCCTCCTTTAATCTCGCATTCGTTAATTGTAAGTAGTATGGGTTTTCTTTCAGCCTCCGCCACTCTCCTTTCCTCTCTTTTTTTCCTCTTGCTGTATTATTTTTCCTTTTTCTTCTTCCCATATTGATTTCTAACCTCTCTTCCATTTATAATTTATATTCGATACTTCCATAGTCTTTGCACGTCGTCATACTTCCTTCCTTCCTTGCCCAGATTTACGGTTCTTTTTTTTTTTCTCTCTTACTTCTTTCTAACTCTTCATAACTTTCTTTCTTTCCTTCATTTCCCTTTTCTCTTCTTCTCCTCCATTATCTTGTTTCTCTCTCATTTTACCGTTTGCCCTTCTTCCCCTTATTCTATTTTCATATTGTGTGTGTGTGTGTGTGTGTGTGTGTGTGTGTGTGTGTGTGTGTGTGTGTTCAAGTCTGCAGAACAGGGGTAAAGGGAGTCAGGCGACAATGAAGAGCCCGGAAGTCGAGAAAATTACCTGTGTCCACAGGGAAAGGCACTTAGCGTTAGACACAAAAGTTGGAAGGAGTGACTGTGTAATGAGAGAGGGGCAGCCACTCCAGCCATGTGAGAGAGAGAGAGAGAGAGAGAGAGAGAGAGAGAGAGAGAGAGAGAAAGAGAGGGTCTACGCTCGCGGCGCGATTCTGGCAACATACCAGTCAAAAGTGAGTCCGATTTCGTACACAAATCATATTGCTATGCACGAATATATTATACACGAACATATTATGCACGAATCACATGCGTCTCATATTATGCACGAAATCGGACTCACTGGTAAGGGGTAGGTTGCCCCTACACGATAATAACAACCACAGAGTCGCACGCCGTGACTATAGATGTCATATTTCACAATCATCCAGCCAGTCAGACACAACCTAACTTATACAATAAATTAACTTGCCAACCCAGCAATTTAGTCAGCCACACATTTATGTTGATTCATACACTCAGAGAAGTTTGTCTCTTGTTATAGGGCAATTTCCATCACCTTTCCTTAATATGTTTCTCTAAAGTAATGATTCATGTTCTTAATCACCAGTCTGGTAACTAATTATATCCGCAGAACATTTTATATCATACTCAGTTTATTTACTTAATTATCACAGATGTTTCTTCCGCCTTCAGCAATTTGTTCAGCCATCCTTGCCGGGCCTCACATATCCGGCAATTTACGGTGCACCAGCCTAGTTATTTATTTCGCCTTGACAGAGATGATTCATACCCAGTCAGTAAATCAGTTCATCCTAGCACTATTGCTCTTCTAAGTAAAGAATCATAACTGCACAGGTAAACAGATGAATGCGAATAAATTAATAAATAATTGCTGGCAGATAAATAAATAAATCAGCTAACCGATAGACAGTACGTATATCGAGCAACAGATCTTAAAGAACAGTAGATATTTGTCTTTGAAACAGCCTCAGAAGCTTTGTATATCACAAACCCTCATTCCATCTCCCATCCACCCGCCGCCATCTCTTCGTTCCCTAAACCTTCTTTACTAGTAGTATCTTCCCTTTTAGCAAAACTTTTATCCTTGCATTTTTCCTACCTCTCATTTCTTCCCTTACTTTCTCTCCATTTCCCATTTCCTCCCTTCTTTTCTCTTCACTCTCTTGATTCTTCGTTGGTCCCCTCAATTTCAAGCTGTTTATCACTTTCCCCTTCAAGCCTTGTGTCAACTTTTCTCTCCATCCTATTTTCCTCCTGGTAATCATAGAGGCATTTGTCTTTTTAGTGTAACAGGAAAAGTATATGGTAGGATGCTTATTGACAGAGTTAGGGAAATCAACAGATGAATTAGTTGGAGAAGAACAGGGAGGTTTTAGGAAGGGAAGAGGTTGTGTTGATCAGATATTCATTCTTAGAGCTTTAGTGGAAAAGTTTCTAGAGAAGGGAAAGAAGTTGTATGCGGCCTTCATGGCTTTGGAGAAAGCATATGACAGGGTGGAGCGACAAGGATTGTGGAAAGTATTAAGAGTGTATGGAGTAGATGGGAAGTTGTTGAATGCTGTGAAGAGTATGTTTGAGGGTGCAAAGGCTGCAGTGCATGTGGATGGTGAACTGAGTTAATTTTTCTATTTGAAGGCTGGATTCAAAACAAGGATGTGTCATGTCTCCATGGTTGTTCAATCTGTATATGGATGGGGTAATAAAAGAGATACAAGGTAGGGTAATGGATGTTGGAGCAGCTCTAGTGAGAGAGGGCAGTGTTTGGAAACGCCTTGCACTGTTGTTTGCAGAAGATACTGTGTTGTTAAGTGAAGACGAAGGGGAGCTGCAAGGCTTGGTGGATGAGTCTGGGAGAGTGTGTAAGAAACGGAATCTAAAGGCGAACGTAGGGGAAGGTAAAGTTATGGTCTTCGAGAGAAGTGAAGTCAGTGGATGTACAGTAAGGTTGGATGAGGAGGAAATGGAAAATGTGAGTACGTTTAAGTACTTGGGTGTACTGAGTAAGGATGGAAGTTTAAAGAGTGAAGTGTTTGAAAGGGTACAACAAGGAAGAAATTTGCTGGTTCCTTGAAAGCACTGATAAGAAACAGGAAAGTGAGCATAGAAGTGAAAAAAGCTACTACATGACAGTATTGTGATTACAACTCCAACGTATGGAAGTGAAGCTTGGACCTTGTTGGAGGGACATAAGTCAAGAGTGAGAGCAGTGGAAATGAGTTATTTGACTGAAGCATGTGGAGTCACATGGAGAGACAGACTGACTAATGAGGAAGTGAAGGAACGTTGCGGTGTGGATGTGGATATGATAGGAAGCGTTAGGAGAAACTCACTGAGGTGGTTTGGCCATGTGGAGAGGATAGAGAATGAGAGACTGACGAGGAGAGTGTATGTGAGTGAGGTGGAGAGGGGGAGAGAGGGAAGGGGAGACCAAGGATGAGATGGAGGGATGGAGTGGAGAGGTACATGAGAGAGGGGGGAGTGAGCTGGGAGCAGGGCAATGAAATGGCGGGGGACCTGGCGACATGGAGGCGATTTGTTTGTGGCCAACCCCTAAGGGATTAAGGCGTCTGGGAATTGATAGATAGACAGAGATTCTTTCCTTCATTCACATATTCTCCAACATTTTCCTTCTTTTTCCTTGTCCTTCCCTCCCTTAGCCAGCTCCTCTTCCCTTTCTCTCTTTTTCCCTGCCTTCTTATCGTTTTATTCACAGCTCCTCAGCTTCATCCTCTCTCCTCTCTGTCTGTTTTCCCTCCCTGGCTTCTCTTCTTAATTTCCTTCCTCTATTTTTCCTTTTACCATTCCTACCACGTTTTCTCTGGTAGTTTTTATTTTCCTTGTATTGTTTTTTCTTTTTTTCCCTGCCCTTCTACTTATTTCCTGCTTTTGACCCCGCTTACTTACCTTGTATTATTATATGTTTACTATTTTTACCATATTTTCATGTTGATTCCGCTCCCCTTTTGTAGTTATCCCTCATCTGATCTCTCCTTTCATTCCCTCGTCTCGTGTTCCTCTCTCCCCTCTTGCCTCACCTCACCTCCTCCCACCCCATTCATGAAATAACATTTCATACTTATATTCATTTGCATTTTCCCATTAATCACATTACCTCCACATAAATCACCCTCGTGCGTTCACCTTCTCTACCACCTTTACTTTGCC
>NC_136970.1:17285026-17335026 GCF_032717465.1 Coenobita brevimanus | reverse complement strand
AACTCCTACATAAGGGTAACCATAAAGTGCAAGTTAAAGAATAAAACTGTTCTTAGCTTGGAAGAATTATGTAAAGTAAAAGGACTGTCAGTAGAAAAAGCATTATATCAGATGAATAACGAAGGGCAAACTCAAATATTCCTAATTAATCACATGAATTGGAAAATGCAGTTAAAAGGGGGACTTGTATAGTTAATATTGAAAAATGTCCCGTCCCCGTGATGGAAATAGCTGGAGTGACAAGTGAGATAAAATCTACGGATAGAAAAAGCATAAAAGAGAATTTAATTCACTTAGGTGAATTTGATGAAGAAACTGATTTGTTAAGTTTGTTGGAAAAACATAGGCTAGGGACACCGTATCATTATCCGGAGAACAATTAGGGTGTACTAACCTGATTAATAACAAGATTAATGTGCACCCAAACACACAACCGGTTTTCGTACCTGCCTATAGAGTCCCCACAAGCTCAACGTACACTCGCAAACCAGTACGTCGATGAAATGTTAAAACTTGGAATTTTTGAGCCATCAGTCTCCCCGTCGAACGCTCCATTATTTTTCGTGCCCAAACGAAATGGAGAAATGCGTGCGGTAGTAGATTACCGTAAACTAAACAATCACACAATCTCGGACCGGTTTCCCATGCCATTGTTAAGTGACGTCCTACAGAATATTGGACCAGAAAATAATGTATTTTCCACAATAGATTTGCTTAATGGATACTATCAAATACCATTAGATCAGGAGTCACGTAAATACTCTGCCTTTTCCACAGATAGAGGACATTATCAGTGCAAGAGAATGCCAGCGGGATTGAAGACAGCACCAGGCACTTTCCAACGCCCGATGAATTACGTATTGTCCGGAATTCTAGGACAAGGAATATTCGTTTATCTTGATGATATAATTGTCACAACTAACGAATAAAAGATCATCTCCAGAAACTAGACCTACTCTTACAAAAGCCTGGTGATGCTGGTTTAAAAATTAAGCTTTCTAAATGCAAATTTTGCTTTAAGGAAATAAAATTCTTAGGCCACCAACTAAATGCTAAAGATAATCACACCTCCGATGACAAAACACAGGCAGTGAGAGACTTCCCAGAACCCACTACAATAGACGAAGTTAGACAATATTTAGGTCTAGCATGGTATTATAGGTCATTTATACAACAGTTCTCTCATATAGGCTTTCCTCTATCCCAGCTACTAAAAAAAGATGATATATTCCAATGGGAAGAAGAACAATAACAAGCATTTAACGAATTAAAAGATAAACTAACAAATGCACCATATTTGGCCTATCCGGATTTCACAAAACCATTTATTATTTGCACAGACGAATCTGTTAAAGGATTAGAGGCTGTACTGATGCAAGAAGATAAGAAAGGAAAGAATCAAGCAATTGCATTTGCCAGCAGACAAATAAAAGGCGTAGAGAAAAATTTCTGCACTACAGACTAGTGGTTTTTGGATTACAAAAGTTTTGAGATATGGTATATGGTTACGAAATACATTTATTCACCGACCATAAACCCCTAATGGGTATGTTTAAAGAAAAACTCTCTGGGAGGAGAGCAAGATGAAAATGTACAATCGAAAACTACAATGTACACATTCATTACATACAAGGCAAAATGAATCTAGTAGCCGATGCATTATCCAGGAACCCGAAAACAGTTCATGTTCTTGGCATTAGATCTCAAAGGAAACATCCCAAACCACGATGAAATCGCGAAAGCACAAAGACTTGATCTAACATGGTCTAAAGTTATAAACAAGTTAGAAAGTGGAGATGACATACAAGTACCCAAACTACATGTACCACTACAACAATTCACAATAATCAATAATGTCTTACACAGGATCAACCCAGGACAACCAAAACGCCAGAGAAATAATAAACAATTAGTGGTACCAAATGACACGATACCCCAAGTATTGCGAACGATACACGATAGCCCACATGCAGGACATCCTGGAAAGTATAGGACATTCAAACAAGCCCAGTTGTTATACGACTGGCCATGATTACTAAAAGATATAAACAATCATATGGACAGATGCGAATCATGTGCAAAACACAAAGGATACCCAATCACACCTGCACCTATTGGTAATTACCCTGTACCACATCAACCATGGGACGTTGTCGCAGTTGATTTACTCAAGATGCCATTCTCATACAATAATAACCAATACCTATTCGTAGCAACGGATCATTTTTCCCGTTATGTAAATTTAGCCCCAATTAAGGATATAACAGCAAAAACAGTAGCAAAGGCAATAATCGATAATGTAATATGTCGCTTTACTACCCCAAAGGTACTAAGCAGCGATAATGGAGGTGAATTTAATTCTGATATCTTACAAGAAATATTTAAACAATACAATATCAAAAAGGTTAACGTTTTAGCCTATCACCCAGCATCCAATGGGTTAGTAGAGAGACGAAACAAAACAGTATTAGATGTACTACGACATGTTCTCACTGAATATTATGCAAGCTGGGATGATTGGATTCCCAGAGTAGAAGCATCATTTAATGGATCTATAAATAAGTCCGTAGGAGACACACCACATTTCATTATACTGTATATAGGAGAGATAAAAAATTACCATGTGAAATTCTAGAAGGTGAAAATCTGCCCATATACAACTTCGATGATTACCCCAAACTCTGTTTACGTGAATTCCAGGACATACATAAGAGAGTGAAAGAACAATTATTGATGTCCAAGGAAGAAATGACGGAGGCATTTAATAAAAAGGCAAAAGAATCGCCTATCAGCTTAGGAGACATTGTTTATGGTATCATTCATATGAAAGACAATAGATTATCCCCGAAATTTTAGAGCCCATATAGAGTAATTTACATAAAAGCAAACTAAGTTGTAATTAGGTCACTGTCAAGTGGCGAAGAGAAACAAGTTCATATTGACCATTTAAACGAGTTTCAAGGGAATTATCCCCTGACCCCCACCACTCTCTCCAACCTCCCCCCAACCTCCACCGCTGATGCAGGAGTGCAAGAAGGTCAAGACGACGACAGCAATACCAAGCCCATATTCACAACTCATCTTACTCACCTTTCCTCACTCAGGTTACTCATCGGTACTCATTTACTCACCACAGCTACCAGAGTATGGGAAGTCGACGTCACCATGTGTGTTTGCTGAACCAACGCCAAGTCAATGATCGTGTGTTTGACACTACACACCTCTCACCAAGTGCTCGTTACTCATTCTTATTCAAACATCCCTACTCATACTCGTTTATTTCCAACAGCTATTGAGTGGGAGTTGGACGTTGCATGGTGATGTTTCCTATCACTGAGATTAATTTGCGCTGCTATCAACACTGAGATCACCAAGCCATGAAATTTCCCAATTAATATCGTCCACAAACACAGCCCTAGAATTATCGAGAGGGAGATCTATCAACTCTTCATTTACCTTCCAAGATTGACATCTATCAACACGCCTCTCTGAGTGACATCATCTACATCAAGTGGGTGTAATTATACTGTACTTTACTCATTTCTTCCCAGTGCTTTAAATTAGGTACAACCACCTCCTTTACTTAGTTTTATATATACTGTATATATATTTTTATATATACAGCTATACAAGCACTTGCCAATTGACTGGGCAAGTGCTTGTGTGGTCCCGTTGTATAAAGGCAAGGGTGATAAGTATGAATGTACTAGCTTTAGGGGTATAAGTCTGTTGAGTGTTGTAGGTAAGGTTTATGGTAGAGTGTTAATTATGAGAGGTAGAGAGGGTATAGAGGGAGTGATTGGTGATGAGCAGTGTGGTTTTAGGAAAGGGAGGGGATGCGTGAATCAGGTGTTTGGTCTGAGACAAGTGTGTGAAAAGTATTTGGCGAAAGGCAAGGATGTGTTTTGGGATTTCATGGATTTAGAGAAAGCGTATGATAGAACTGATAGGGAGGCTTTGTGGACTGTTTTAAGATTGTATGGACTTGATGGTAGGTTACTAAAAGGGGTGAAAAGTTTTTATGTAAATAGTAGAGTGTGTATAAGAGTGGGAAATGCTGTGAGTGTTTGGTTTCCCGTGAAAGTGGGGCTGCGACAGGGATGTGTGATGTCGCCTTGGTTGTTTAATATTTATATGGATGGTATTGAAAGGGAGGTGAATGCAAGGGTTTTAGGTGGAGGTCTGAGTTTGGTGAATGTTGATGGTGGAGAGTGGAATCTGAAGCAGCTGCTGTTTGCAGATGATACTGCACTGGTGGCTGATTCATAGGAGAGATTGAGAGAGTTGGTAGAGGAGGTTGGAAGGGTGTGTGAAAAGAGGAAATTGAAAGTAAATGAAAATAAGAGTAAAGTGATGAAGTGTACAAGGTTGGTAGATGGTAGGGGGATAAATATAGTTTTGAATGGTGAGTTGCTTGAGGAGGTAGAGTGTTTTAAATATCTGGTGTCACATGTTGCTGTGGATGGAAGAATAGATGCAGAAGTGAAGTTTAGAATAGATGAAGTAGGAAAGGTGCTGGGAGGAATGGAAAAAGTGTTTAGATGTCGTTCGCTTAGAATGGATGTAAAGAGAAGGCTGTATGAGGGTGTTGTGGTACCGACTGCGTTATATGGGGCTGAAACTTGGAATATGGGTGTAGCAGAGAGGAAAAGTTTGAATGTAATGGGGATGAGGTGTCTGAGGAGTTTGTGTGGAGTGACTCATATGGATCGAGTGCGAAATGATGAAGTGTGAAGGAGAACTGGAGTTGTTCGGGAGATGGCTGGTAGAGTTGAGCAGAGGGTGTTGCGATGGTTTGGGCATATGGAGAGAATGGATAATGAGCGATTGGTGAAAAAGATAACTAGATCTGATGTGAGAGGTGTAAGGCTGAGAAGAAGACCACGAATAGGATGGATGGACAGTGTAAAGAGAGCACTGGATGCTAGAGGGATGTCTGTTGAACAAGGAAGAGTGACTGCGCGTGACAGAAATAAATGGAGAGAATTTGTGAATGAATAAGTGATGACGCAGCCCTGAGGGGATATTCTCCCGCATTTGGTCTGATCAGCTAGTCAGGTCAGGTGCCGGTAAGGGGATGGGTCTATTATGATGTGGCATGGGTAAACCAGCTCTGCTGCCGGGCCCTGCTGCGGATGTCACTGATCGCATTGCACAGTTGACCCTTGTGCGGTGAGGATCTGTCCGTTCTCCCTTTTGGGGCTAAGATGCGAATGAATGTGTTTGAATGGATGAGTAAATGGGGAGTGTGTCGTCCTGTCTCGGCTACCTCCCTTTCCTTAGGGGAAGCAGCCTAGGTATATAGATAGATAGATAGATCTTTCATTTATTACAATTCATTCACTCATCTATTCCATTAGGACTTAAAAAACGTATTTCATAACACTATGCCCTAGCAACATGAGTTCATTTTAGTTGAGTGATATGACCGGGATATTTTCGCCTCCACCTGTGTTAGTAGCAGATGATACACAGTTAACGGCCACTGCAGATCCACAGTTAGGAGAACAACAGGACAACACACCCACACAAACTAAAGACAAAGAGACAAATACATCATTTCTAGATGATAATGATGGTTCTTGGGAAACTCCCTCTGATGTAGCAAGTGAGGACTTTGTCTCTGATTTGCGTGTCTATGCAAATTTACTTAACAGAGTTCATTGGTCAGGGAAAACCTATTTCACTATGCCTTCACATAACGATAAACAACCCCAAGTGAACCATACAAAGCAACCATCCAAAATGAACACCGTAGGCATTGCCACAAATCAAACATCCCCACCTCATGTTTACGTTTATCATGAGGATAAAAATATCCCAAAATTCTCAGGCACAGAAAAAGATCACATTGATATGATTTCATTGGTTAATCGATGTGAACAGATCTTCGTATAAAAGGCACATAACGGATGAACAAGAAAAAATTGCAATATTTTCCTCATGGGTTAGTCAGGAGAGATGCTCGTCAGGAGATTTGCTTAAGTCAGATAAGCTTCTTAAGGCTAAGACACATGATACAGAAGTATAACAGTATCATTATCTCTATATAACATATTAAAAGCTCTTACTATAATCTTAACTTTGAACTATTTTTTGCATATATGGATATGCCTGTTATACATACACATTTTACAATAGGTCATACAACATTCTATAATCATTTTAACCATAATACATTTGTTCAGTTATGTATACAACTTGTTTAAAATGTATTATGCCACGAGGCCACTACCACAGCCACTGGTAAGCTGGTGGGCTAGGGGTCCCAGATCCATTGCCTGGACCTGGGACTGTGCAGTGAGTGGGGCCTGTGGTATGTCTATCCCCCTTTATTAATACTGAATATGACAAAACACAAGAAAAAGTTTCAAAGCAAGCTTGAGGACAGTATATCACCCAGGGGGATGAGGATGGGTTCATAGACTGTGGGAAGTTTGAGGGGAAGAGCGGGGGAAGTCGCTGAGGCATTCAGTAGGAGGTGGGTGGATGTGGCGTGTTTGCAGGAAGACCGGTACAGTGGTAGATCAGCCAGAAAGATTATTGGGAAGGACTGTTGCTATAAGTTGTTTTGGCAAGAGGGGACAGACGGATATGGAGGTGTTGGTGTGATGGTTGCGGAGAAAAGGGTGGAATATGTTATGAATGTTATGAGAGTAAGCGATAGGATATTGGTAGTGAAAATTCTGTTCGGTAGAAGGATAGCTGCGATTATATCGGCATATGCTCCACAGGCAGGATTGGATGAAGCAGAGAAAGATAGATTTTGGGATGATTCAATACATGTAGTGGGTGGTATGCGGGATGATGAGATAGTGGTTTTGGGAGGGGACTTAAATGGTCATGTAGGTGAAGGACCACAAGGTTATGAAGGAGTGCATGGGGGATGTGCATATGGTGTAAGGAATGCAGAAGGGGAAAGGATACTCGAGTTTGGGGAGGCAACGGACATGATTGTGTGCAACACATATTTTAGGAAAAGAGACAGTAGGTTAATTACGTAAGAGTCTGGGGGAAATAAGTCAGATAGATTATTTTCTGGTTAGGAAGGCCGATAAGAGGTTAGTGAGGGATGTTAAAGTTATAGGAAGTGAGGAGTGTGTGCAGCAGCACAAACTACTGATTTGTGATATGGTGCTTAAAGAATGAGCGATGAAAAAGAGGACTTATGTACCTAGGAGGAAAATATGGAAGCTGAAAAACCAAGTAGTAAGGGATGCCTTCTATAGTCAGTTGAGGAGAGTGGTGGCTGAACAGGGAGCTGTAGACAGATGCGTTAATGACCAGTACAGAGCCCTCAAGAACAATCTCTTGAGAGTTACTGATGAAACATGCGGTTGGACAAAAGGACCACCAAGACATAAAGTAACTTGTTGGTGGGATGAAGGTGTAGAAGCTGCAGTTAAGGAGAAAAGAAGGCTTTTCCGGGAATGGAAGAAGGGTGGTAACAAAGAGGAATATTTGGCTGCCAAGCGTAGGGCTAGAAGAGAGGTATACAGGGCAAAGTCTGAGTCACAGAGACTTTTACTTGATAACCTAAATCATGGGGAAAGGAAAAATATGATGTATAGGGTGGCAGGTCAGGTGAAGAGGGATAATCGGGATATTATAAGTGAGCAGTGTGTGAAGAATGATGAAGGAAGGGTAGTGGTGAACAGTGAGGATATTAAAGATGCATGGAGAGAACATTATAACCGGTTGTTGAATGAGGAGTTTGACTGGGACAGAGAAGGTTTGGAGCCAGCAGATCCAGTGTCTGGCCCTTGATTGATGCTGCTACTGTGAGTGAGGCAATAGGCAGGATGAAGGTGGGGAAGGCAGCAGGTGTGTCTGGGTTGACTGCCGAAATGTTGAAGGCCTCAGGCGATATAGGGGTGAAGTTAGTCACTGACCTGATAAGTAGGATTATTTAAGAGCGTGTTGTCCCAGATGATTGGCTGAAAAATAAAATTGTAAATGTGTATAAAGGGAAGGGTGATGCCCTGGAAAGAGGAAATTATAAAGGTATGAAGCTTTTAGATCAGATAATGAAGGTAATGGAGAGAGTTTTAGAAGGTATGATTAGAGAAAGAGTGAATATTGATGAGATGCAGTTTGGCTTTATGCCAGGTAGGGGGACCGCTGATGCCATATTCATTGTTCAGCAGCTTCAGGAAAAATATATTGGCAGGAGAAGGGATCTTTATTTTGTTTTTGTTGATTTGGAAAAGGCCTTTGACAGAGTCCCTAGAGAGGTGGTGAAGTGGGCAATGAGAAAGCTTGGCTTGGAGGAGTGGCTGGTTAGGGTGGTTATGGCTATGTATGTGGGTGTTCACACCCAGGTAAGAATGAATGAGATTTGGGTGATGAGTTTTCCGTGAATGTTGGTGTGCATCAGGGGTCAGTCTTGAGTCCCATGTTGTTTATCATGGTACTTGAAGCCCTTTCACGTGACTTTAGAAACGGACTCCCGTGGGAGTTGTTGTATGCTGATGATTTGGTGTTGATTGCAGAGAACGAAAGGGAGGCGGAGGATAGGTTTAGGAAATGGAGAGATGGTATGGGGCACAAGGGCTTAAGGGTAAATGCAGATAAAACAAAAGTGATGATATCTAGGGTTGGTGGCGGTACTGTCAAAGACGAGGGAGAGTGGCCATATGCAGTTTGCCACAATGGCGTGGGAAGTAATTTAATCTTGTTTGGTGTTTGTGATAAATGGGTGAAAAAGAGATGTAGTGCTATCAGAGGTAGACTGCTAGATAATGCTGATTTTATGTGTATGGCATGTCGGGGAGAGCAGGTGGAGATTGTCAGACGTGAAAGAATTGAACTTGCTGGTGAATCTCTTGAGTGTGTGGAAGAGTTTTGTTATTTGGGAGACATGTTGTGTGCTGGAGGTGGGGCTGGAGCTAGCTCTGTGGCTAGGGTGAGAAGTGGTTGGTAGAAGTTCAGGGAGCTCTTGCCTCTCCTGACAATGAGAGGACTCTCCCTACATGCTAAGGGATCTTTGTATGCAGCATGTGTTAGGAGTGGATTGCTGTATGGTAGTGAGACCTGGGCAGTGAAGGAAGAGGATATTCGCCGACTCAGACGTACAGAAATGACAATGATTAGGTGGATGTGTAGTGCATCCCTGCGTCCAAGGTCTGGGGGGGCTGGGTTCATGACGGAAGAGTTGATGTATTGGTGTTGTGATAAGGAGAGGTAGATTGAGATGGTTTGGACATGTGGAGAGGATGGGGGATGATAACTGTGTGAGGAAGGAAAGAAGTGTTAATATTGGGGGTGGGGTTACGAGGGGTAGACCGAGAAAGACATGGGACAAGGTCATTAAGTGTGACCTCAGGGTTAAGGGACTGAACAGGGAGGCTGCAATGGATCGTGCAGCATGGAGAGCTGCCATTAGGTGACCAAGGCCGACGCATGCAACCATGTTGGAGCCTTTAAAAACGAAACGAAACGAAAATATTGCTGGATCATTGCAATATTAACATGAATATTATATCTATGCAATATTATAATCAGTGTTATGTATTAATAGATTAGCATATGTCAATGATAATTGCTGCCGGAGGATCACCAGCTGGCGTGACCGAGCGATGTCAGGACTCCACATTATAATAACACAAATCACAATAAAATGTGAGTACGTTTAAGTACTTGGGTAGTGTGATGAGTAAGGATGGAGGTTTGGAGGGTGAAGTGCTTGAAAGGGTACAACAGGGAAGAAAGGTTGCTGGTTCCTTGAAAGCAGTGGTAAGAAACAGGGAAGTGAGCATGGAAGTGAAAAAGTTACTACATGACAGTATTATGATACCAACTCTAACATATGGAAGTGAAGCTTGGACGTTGTTGGAAGGACACAAGTCAAGAGTGAGAGCAGTGGAAATGAGTTATTTAAGAGGAGCCTGTGAAGTCACATGAAGAGACAGGCTGACAAAAGAGGATATAAAGGAGCGTTGTGGTGTGGATGTGGATGTGATAGGAAGCGTTAGGAGGAATACACTGAGGTGGTTTGGCCATGTGGAGAGGATGGAGGGTGAAAGACTGATGAAGAGAGTGTATGTGAGTTAGGTGGAGGGGGGGAGAGGGAGGGGGAGGCCGAGGATGAGATAGAGGGATGGGGTGGAGAGGTATATGAGAGAGGGGGGTGTGAGTTGGGAGCAGGGCAGTGAAATGGCGAGGGACAGGGCGACGTGGAGGCGATTTGTTTGTGGCCACCCCTAACGGGATTGAGGCGTCTGGCAATAGATAGATAGACAATAACTAGTACGAAACCAATCAAGAAAACAACAATAATTACAAAAATAAATTAAAGTTGCATACCAAACAAACAAACATAGGTGCAACTGTTCCAAAAAACTCTACTGTACCGTACAATATTTACATGATTTAAATATTGATTAAAAAACCTTCTATAAATGAAATAACAAACAAGTTTCTTAGGTTGGGTTGGTTTTGGTTAGATTATTATAATTTTAGGTTAAGCAACATCTGATTTATTTAGTATGTGAATACAGAATAAGGCGAAGGTATACAGTGCATCACAGGGCTGAGAAGGCCTAAGATGGTTTCGAAATGATAAACTAATTATGTGGACAGGAAGAGCAGAGAGTATAGGGACAAAAGTGACGGGGGAATGACGAGAGGATGACTAAGGACGAAGAGCACCTGGATGAGGATGCTCGGAGTTGCGGGGAGGTGTGATCAGTTTGGTAATTCTGAGTTTCTTACAAAGATTTTTTTTTTTTTTAACTAATAATATTGACTATTTGTTTGTTTATAATCCTTAGTTCCTAACAGTGTTAGTTACTTGTATTCCATTTCCTTGTCTTATATTTGTATGTTCTGTGACTCCCTTTGTTTTTCTTTTTTGCTTTGCTTATGTTTCATACTTAGTTCTTCAAGTTCTTTGACATGTATCAGTTGTTTATGTTTTCTGCCGTATTTCCTTACTTATTAACATATGTTCCTTGCTTGAATTCCTTTCTCGCTTCCATTCTATTGTTGCTTACTACCTAACATCCCTGCTCAGTCAATGTGCCCTTGTTTTGCGTTCTGTCCTGTATCCCCTTTTTACCTTCTTCCTTGTTCCATCTTAATATTCATGATTGGCATTCCGTGCCTGTGTTATTTTTTAGGTTACTTGTACCCCCTACATAGTTCTCCGTGTTCTGTGCCTTGCATTTGCCTGGAGTGATAAGTAGCTGCTGTGATCCCAGAAGGGGAAGGGAGGATGGCGTTCCTTCCAACTTTCCCACACTGATTAAACAAAGTTTTCCTCCTTCTCTTCCCCCTCCGCCTCATCGCTTTTTTCTTTACTGTTTGTGGTTTTCATTTTTTCTTCCCCACTCCAGTATTTCATCATCATCATCATCATCACCATTATCGTTGTCGTCTTTGTGTTTTGTGTTCTTTTCCTGGCCTTCCTAGCCTTGATTTTACTTGTTTTTCTTTAGTCTCTTTTTTTCTCCCCCAACAAATCCTCCAGGCTTCATTAATCTCTTCTTTCCCTCTCCCTTGCTTTACTCTTTCCTTCTCTTTCATTATCAGTTTCATAATCTTCCATGGCTTGTTTCTTTTTTTTTTTTTTTTTTCAGTTTTCCTTCTTATCTTGTTGTCTTTGTTCTCTTTCCCTCTCCTAGTCAGTGTAACCCATTTCATCTGGTTTTTATTAGTTTTCTCATATCATCTTCATAACTAATTTTATCGAAGCAAATAGGGAGGCAGATCATATAATTGTGAAAGGAACAATACATAGAAATGTGTGTGTGTGTGTGTGTGTGTGTGTGTGTGTGTGTGTGTGTGTGTGTATGTGATGGGGTTAGTAGTTGCTATAGTCGTGATTATAGGATTAATAATATATCTAATGGTTTGAAAATTGGTTTGGTCATTGGTTATACAGATGACACATGGGTTAGTTTTGGAGATAGCCATGATGGTGATAGTGGTGGTGGCAACAGTGATGGTATAAGGTGGCAGTGGTGGTGGCAACAGTGGTGGATGAGGTGGCAGTGGTGGTGGCAGCAGTGGTGGTATGAGGTGGCAGTGGTGACGGCAGCAGTGGTGGTATGAGGTGGCAGTGGTGGTGGCATCAGTGGTGGTATGAGGTGGCAGTGGTGGTGGCAACAGTGATGGTATAAGGTGGCAGTGGTGGTGGCAACAGTGGTGGTATGAGGTGGCAGTAGTGGTGGTAACAGTGGTGGTCTGAGGTGGCAGTGGTGGTGGCAACAGTGGTGGTATGAGGTGGCAGTGGTGGCAGCAACAGTGGTGGTCTGAGGTGGCAGTGGTGGTGGCAGCAGTGATGGTCTGAGGTGGCAGTGGAGGTGGCAACAGTGATGGTATGAGGTGGCAGTGGTGGCGGCAACAGTGGTGGTATGAGGTGGCAGTGGTGGTAGCAGTGGCTTCAAAACATAGATCACAGGCTTGCTGAGTGTAATGACAATCATGGTAGTGCTTGGAGTGATTGGTATGATAAACACCAACAAACAACCACCAATACATCACATATGCCAGTGACCTCAACAAATCAGCTTGAATAGCATTTGTTTGTAAACCCTTTCTTAACATTATATCAGAAACACCCTCCTTTGCCGCCACCACCACCACCATCACTCCCCCTATTTTACACCTGTTTGTAAACCTTTCCCTAACGCTATATCAATAAAAAACCACCACCATGTATACTAGTGACGCCAGCATATCGCCTTGTTTAACCGGTACTCGTAAATTCTCCCTTTAATGTACTCCTTCCTGGAAGTCGCTAGTAAGTGAAATCCAGGTCGGAGCCACAGAACAGTCGTGTGTGAAGAAATAGTGAGTTGTGGCCAAATTGTCGTGGCTGCCTGGGTGGTAGTGTTGACCTTCCTGCTCTCACATTGGTAATATAGGATTATGACCTGCTGCATCCCCGACTTATACTTTGACTGTAAAAGATATTTGTGAAGTAGTTATGGAACTTTTAGGAAATAACATAAGAATAAAATACAAAAGACATTATCATCGTACTGAAGTGATTGTTTAGAGGCGTCGGGCGAGGAGTGGCATCAAGTATGTTCAATTATGGAGATTAAATTGTTATAGAATCGTGAACAGTAAGCAGCACTGAGGGAAGAGAAAGACAACATGCATAACTTAGGAACTGGAGATTGTATTCAGCTTGACAGGTCAGTAACAACGGACAACGCTACAAATTACAAAGCACTTCACCGGCATTCATACGATACTATTTACCAGCCGCGAAGCATTCTGTGTATGAGTGTGTGTGTGTGTGTGTGTGTGTGTGTGTGTGTGTGTGTGTGTGTGTGTGTGTGTGTGTTGGACGATAACTTCGCAACTGCCCAAGATATCACCGCCAAATTTTACAGGTGTGTAGT
This sequence comes from Coenobita brevimanus, assembly GCF_032717465.1. Lineage (NCBI taxonomy): Eukaryota > Metazoa > Arthropoda > Malacostraca > Decapoda > Coenobitidae > Coenobita > Coenobita brevimanus. The sequence continues at coordinate 17,321,671 of NC_136970.1, read as the reverse complement.
AACGATGAAAATCTACGAGTGTTGTTTTCAGTTTGTCTGTGTCTGTGTGTCTGTTACCACGATAACTTCGCAACCGCTGAAGATATAATCACAAAATTTTACTGGTGTGTAGTAGCGATGAAAATCTCTTACGAGTACGAAACTTGCGAAAGAAGGTCGAGGTCATATTCCGAGCCGCGTTAGCTATGTATCGTTTCGGGGCTGGTGTGATTCCCTTCTGGGGGGGCCTCTGCTTATTACTGTTGTTATTAATATTATTATTATTATTATTATTATTATTATTATTATTATTATTATTATTATATTACCAGCCCCGATAGCGAAGCTGTTATTATTTTCAATGTGTCTGTTTGTCTGTCCTTTTGTCTGTCTGTCTGTGTTTCTGTTAGCACGATAGCTTCGCAATCACTCAAGACATCGCAAAATTTTACAGGCGTGTAGCAGGGAAAACAATAGATCACGAGTTCGAAATTGGTTAAAGTAGGTCAAGATCTGTGTGCCTGTTACTACAATAACTTCGCAAACGCTTAAGATATCATCACAAAATTTTTAAGGTATGTAGTAGGGATGAAAATCTCCTACGAGCATTGTTTTCAATTTGCCTGTCTGTCTGTGTGTCGGTATGTCTTTCAGCACGATAAATTCGCAACCGTTCAAGATATAAAATTGTAGAGGTTTGTAGTAGGGATGAAAATTTCCTACGGGTTCGAATGTTGTGAAAGCACGTCAAGGTCAAGGTCATAATCCGAGCCGCGCTAGATATGTATCGGTTCGCGGCTGGTGTTATTCCCCCTTGGGGGGGGGGGCCTCAAGTGTTTAACCTCAGACAAAGGATACTTTAATATCAATTACTCTACTTTGATAGTTTATAAACCATTTGACTTTAAGCCATGGATAAGCACACGCAGGGAATACCTGGGTAATGATATCCTCTCATTCATTGGTGACAAATATAGTTATAAATACGTACAGTTAAGAATTAAACAGAAAAGCTAGAGTAGCCTTGAGGAGAATGCAGCAGGGAATGTAGTTCTGGGATATGTAATTGGTGTGGAAGAGAGAGAGAGAGAGAGAGAGAGAGAGAGGGGGGAATGCCAAGCTGTTTTACTCTAAGTATACACATTTTCTTTGCAGGTATTATGGTTTGGACTTTTCAGAGAGAGAGAGAGAGACGGTGGGGGGGTTAATGCAACTAGAGACGTTACTTTCATCTGAAAGTTAGTCTGCCATGTCGTTGATAGTGTGTGTGTGTGTGTGTGTGTGTGTGTGTGTGTGTGTGTGTGTGTGTGTGTGTGTGTGTGTGTGTACTAATTACCGTAATACGTCCACTGCAAGGCATTAGGGTATGTGAGGGTGGCATTGAAGGAGTGCAGGGCTGTGACAAGATGAGGTGGGAGCTGATGTCACTGAAAGAAAATTGAAGTTAAGTGACGAGGAGGAGAGGCTACGTATGGAAGAGGTAATGAAGTGAGCTACCAAGAACATAGTAGTGTGGAGATGAGGATGTTGAGTGACGAGAAGAGAAATTATTAGAGATATGTTAATAACTTGAACATGGAAGTAATTATGACGAGGACGATACTGTGGGTGATGTGAAAAGTCAATGCCGAGAGGATGTTAAAGTGTCAAGGTGTTGTAAACAGACTTAAAAATTAATTAGGGAGGATACTACTTACACCTGTAGTAAGCAAAAGTGAAGTAACATGAAGTGACATGCAAAGACGCAGATAACGTGCCCTGTTCATTACACTCATTGCACTAGAGGTGTGTCATTGCCCTCGCAGTCAGAATGTTATTACAGAACCTCACCAGAACCCAGGGTTAGTGTGTGTGTGTGTGTGTGGTGTGTGTATGTGTGTGTGTGTGTGTGTGTGTGTGTGTGTGTGTGTGTGTGTGTGTGTGTGTGTGTGTGTGTGTGTGTGTGTGTGTATGGATGGGTGGGTGTGGTTGTGGGTGTAATACTTCGTATCATTTGGGGCTAAACGTGTTCTGGGTAATTAGTTTGGATTCACATTGCTGTTCCCGATGTTTTTTTATTCATTTATTATTATTATTATTTCTATTATTATTATCATCATCATCATTATAATTATTATTTCATCGTTATTTCGTGGACTTTGTATCAAATCATGTATCCCCTGGAAAGTAACTTCAAGGACACTCAGTTCAGCGTTGCTGTTTCAGGTAAAATTGCTGGTGAATGGCGCCAGGCTGGTTATGTTACGCCACTCTGGTGGACACGAGCAGAGTGCCATGGACATTTCTCAATCTGATATATTTTTTAAAATTTTGTTATGAGCAGGTAAACTGTGCAGAAAGTTTTGTCTGATTCTGCTGGTCATTGAAAAAATTTTAATTGGTTGGTGGAAATTTTTTTTTGTTTTTTTTTTGTTCCTGTTTTCGTAACTACAGCCTACTGGCTACTCTAAGTTGCCTAACATGCCTTTTTTTTTTTTTTTTTTCGATTTTTTTATGTCACTTTGAATCGGATTTCTGCTACTTTCATTAGCTATCTTCTTGACAACTATTTCTGTACCTACCTGTTGGTGTTTAGGAACAAAATCTTTTAGGCTAACTGCTTTTAAAATTTACTTTGATATAGACTTTGATTTTCTTTTTTAAAGGGTGTTTGCCTAACTATCTATATAATTATAGCCAGACGCCTTAATACCGCGAAAGGTGGCCACAGAAAAATCGCCTCTATGTCGCCCTGTGCCCTGTCATAACGCTGCCCTCCCCCCATCTCAAACCCACTTCTCATATACCTCCTACTCCTTTCCTCCATCTCATCCTCGGTCTCCCCTCCCTCTCCTCCCCCACCACCACACTCATATACACTCTCCTCGTAAGTCTCTACTTTCCATCCTTTCCACGTGACCAAAGCACCTCTTTGTATTTCTACTGATGCTTTTTATTACATCTGCATACACACCACAACGCTCCTCCTTCACTTTCTCATTTGTCAATCTGTTTCTTCATAACTCCACATCCTCCTCTCAGATAGGGTAACAAATTTCCACTGCTATCGCTTATGACTTATGTCCTTCCAACAAGGTCAAAGCTTCGCTTCCTTGTGTTAGATGCAGTGACTTTTTACTTTCATGTTCACTTCGCTATTTCTTTTCACTGTTGTCAAAGAACCAGAAACCTCTTTCCTGTTGTACCCTTTCAAGCACTTCTTCCTCTAAAATTCCATCCTTACTCATCACATTATCCAAGTACTTAAGTGCACTCACATTTTCACTTTCCAAACCATTAATCCTCACTGAGCATTCAGTGACTTAATTTGTCTCGATGACCACAAGTTTATTGTTCCTTGCATTCACCTTTAGATTCCTATTTTACACACTCTCCCAAACTCATTGACCAAGCCCTGCACTTCCCTTTCGTCTTCTGTTAACAATTCAGTATCATCTGCAAACAACACAACAGGAAGTTTCTAAACTCTACCCTTTCTCACTGGGGCCACTCCAGCATCCTCTGCCCTACCTTATATCTCTTTTATAACCCCATTCATATACAGATTAAATAACCATGGAGACATGACACAACCCTGTTTCAATCCAACATTCAAATATAAAAATCCACTTAGCTCACCATCCGCATGCACTGCAGCCCAAGCGCTTTTATACATACTCATCATAACATTCAGCGGCTTTCCATTTACTCATTTAGTTCATACATGCTTAATAATTTCCACGTTCCTTATATATCCACTCTGCCATATGCTTTCTCCAAATCCATGAAGGCGAAGGCCGTATACAATTCTTTTCCCCTCTCTAGAAACTCTTCCACTAGACACATTAGGGTGAACATCTGACCTGCAGAAGCACATCCCTTCCTTAAGCCTCCCTATAGTTCACCAACTAATTCCACTGTTATTTCCCTTACTTTATCAGTAAGTATCCTACCATATACTTTTCCTATTACACTCAGAAAATAAATGCCCCTATGAGTACGACACACTTCCTTTTTCCCCCTTTTCCTTTGTGCAGGCAAATAAGTATAACACATTTCCAATTCTCTGAAACTCTACCTTCCTCCCAGGCCATTCAGCACATTTTCCACATCCATTCTACTACTCTCTCTCCCTTGTACTACAGTGTTTCACCACGCACTCCATCAGTTTCTGAAGCTTTCCCCATTTTGACTTTCTTCATTTCTTCCACTAATTCCGTCCTACTGATCTCTTCCCATCTCCCTTCTTCTCCCAGTCATTTCCCAGCCATTTATACTCGCGTTACATTCATTTTTTCGGTTTAACAATTTCTTAAAGTGTTGTCTCCATCTGCTCATTTTTTCTCCCTTCTCCATTAGCAATCTGCCATTTTTATCCTTCATTCCTCTGTTAGCTGTTTTATCACCCTCTCTAGCTCTCTTTACCTCCCTCCAGAGCATTTCCTTACCTTCCCTCCACTTTGCACTCAAATTCCTTCCAAACTCCTTATCCACTTTGTTTTTACACTTTTTTACTAATCTTTTTACCTCTTCTTCTCTACACAGAACTTTCTATTCCTACTCTCAACTTCCTCCATGTCTCTGCTTCCCATCCACTCACTATATGCTTCTTCTTTTGTGCCACAGCTTGTCTCGCCTCGTCATTCCACCATGCTGTTCCTTGTACCCCATTTCATCTTCTCTCTCTTCACCCCACATACCACCTCACATGCTACACAGATTTCTTAGGTGAATACCTTGCACACACCCAGTCTCCGTAACCTGTTCCAAATCATATTTACCAAATCGTTCCTCCCATTTCTGTTATATTCTGCTTCTCTTCCATCCTCTTGCAGTTCATCTACCCTCTTTGTCTAGATTTTTTCCTTCTGCCCTTCTCTCCAATTTATCTATCGCATTTGTACCCCTACTTTCAACACCACCAATTGATTGTCAGAGAGTTCACATCCCCAGCCTTTGTATGCTCTCGCATCCAACATACATCTTATTTCTCATCCACACATAAATAATCAGCCATTGCCTTCCATTCATGCAGTTTATTTATCACTCCCCATGTATTCATGTGGATCATTTTGTGCCTAAAGAGGGTATTGGCTATCACCATCCCCGTCCCCACATAAATGTCCATTACAACACTACCAATCTCTTCTACATCTGCAGGCACACCTCACTAACCAACTACTCCATCTACATCACTTACCATACTTTTCCTTCTTATCTCCAATCAAAAACACTGCCTCGCTTCTCTCAAACTCTCAATGCGTGTTTCCACAATTTTTCAAAGAACTCTTCTTTCACTCTGCTTCCATGATCTTTTGTTGGCTTGTTTACACACACAATCGACCATGCTTTTATTCCTAATTTCAATCTTACCCACACAATCCGTGAACCAACTGGTCAATACTTTATTATATTCTTCTTCCACCTCTTGCACACAAGAATACATGCTTCCTTCTTTGTCCCCTCAATCTCACCCACTCCTGCAAATATACCCCATCCATACTCCCACTCTCTCACACCCTTACCTCACCATTTGGTCTCAGTCAATCCACATGTGTCCACTTTAGCATTCTCAAGCACTTGGATAATCTCTCTCTCTCTTTCACTTCACCATTCGCACCCCTCGCATTCCACGCTGAAATCTGCACCATGTCCTTTGTCTGGTCATTGGTCGACATGTAATAGGTCAATCCTAGTCCTAGGCATTTTGCTTGTCTTTTTAGTTGTTTTCCGAGGAGACACACTAACCCTCCGCCAACCCACTTGTTGACACGTAGGGAACACGTATGATTCGGTTATATGGTTACTATAGGTTACTATAAGGTTACAGCGTATTAAGTGATTTCCTGGCCTACAGGAAAACATCTGACTTGTCACTTAGCGTACTGTATAATCACCTTGGAGTAGAGTAGCACTACCATGAGTAGGTGAATGATGGGCGTCCCCACTGACCACAGGTGTTTGTATAGTAATGTTTAAATTGTATGGCTCGGAGTATCTGCTGAAGAGTAATTATTTTACCCGGAAACCTCGCAATTTCATAATTTCTGTTTCACACAGAAAATTATATTATTTTCCATCCTTGTAGATGTGTCATATGAAACTACTGTACATTTTGTATGTTAAGAGACTCAATACTTTTTGTAAGATTGTAAATAGCGTTATTATATCACTGGCCATTATTATCATTATTTTTTTAAAGAGCGCATTGCTTAGTGTCGTACAGGGTATTCACAGTGTGTGTGTGGGGAGGGGAGGGAGGGCACTGATTTAACAAAACGGAAAAAAGGATGAAGAATTACTTTCAGAGAGGAATAAAAATGAAGGAGGGAAGAATGAAAGGAAGAAAAGATCGGTAGAGAGAAGTATTGGAATCTCTCTCTCTCTCTCTCTCTCTCTCACACACACACACACACACACACACACACACACACACACACACACACCAGTCTCCTCCCCCCCCCACACACACACCAGTTTCCTCCCACCCACCCCTTCACACTCACCAGTCTTCCACACACAGTGATACTCTTCCATTCTTCACGCGTTCACTTGCGTTTCTCTCTATTTTGCTTCTGTTTGTTTATATTGTTTAACTTAAAAGTTGTGTGATTTTATCTTAAGGATTTTATGTTCTATTACCTCAACTTTAATTGCATGTATAATGATGTTTCTTATAGTTATTTTAAAACTGGATTTTATTTCAGTTCTTTCTTTGTGTGTTCTTTTCATCTTTTGAGTTTTTTCTCTTGGTTCTGGTGATGAACTTGTTGTCGAATGATTAAATTTGTGTTTTTATTCGTTCCTTGGATGGGTTTATTTAGAATTTCCTGCATTCTCACTTATTCACTTTGTAAACTCGCTTGATTCATTTTTTGTTTCTCATTCGTACCTACTATTTTCAAATCTATTTATATTTTCATTTTTCAAATATACCATATGTTCTTGTAATTTCCTCTTTAATTTCATTTCCTCAAATTGTCATCTCCCCTTTCCAAACTTTCCAGTAGTCATTATATATTTCTTCCCCTCATCCCCTTAATTTTCACCAAAGACATTTTGTTTCCACCTAACACTCATATCCCTGTCACTCACTTCGGAGGAAAAGTTGCAGCGACTGGTAGCCGAGTTGCAAGGATCATGTGAGAGAAGAGATTTGAAGATAAATGCTAAGAAGACTGAGGTCATGGGAATAACGAAGAGAAGAGAGAGGATGAGAGTAACAGTGGATGCCAGAGGGAAACAAATAAGGAAAGTAGTAAGTAATACTTAAGGAGTCTAATATCAGAGGATCCAGACTGTGAAAAGGAAATAAAAAGAAAGATTTGAACGGTAAAAACAACTTTTGGAAAAGTAAAGAAGATTTTTAATCAATATATGTATGGGCATGAGGATAAGAATAAGGATGTTAAAATGTTTTGTGTGATCAGCTTTATGTCTGGATACGAAGCATGGACTATAAAGAACATGAAAAAGAGGACAGAAGCCGTGGAAATATGTTTTTTACGAAGAATGTTGAGATTTCCTTGGACAGCTTGAGTGAAAAATGAGGAATTATTGAGAACGGCAGGAATGGGAAGAGAGATTATGAAATGCATAAGGAGGGGGCAGGTGAAGTTTGTTGGAAACACACCTAGAGCTAAGAGGCTTGAGGGCAACTGTTTTGCTGGGAAGAGTGGAGGGATCAAGAGCAATGAGCAGGCAGAGAATGAAGTTTATGGACAGTCTCTTGGATTATACTGGCGGAGGACGGAGAGTGGCAGACCTGACCAGAGTGGAGGAGGAAAAGGATAGATGGCGCTCCATTGTCGACGCCACTTGAATAGCACTCTGGTAACAGTAAACTCACTCACTGATCTTTCCCATACTTATTTTCTTACCGTCTCCATCTACTCGTAAACTGCTTCTCATCATCTCATTTCCTTGCTACTCATCTCCAGTCCTTTCTCTCCTCGTCTCTTCGTTCCCCTTTCATGAGATCTTCATCCAGAAGTCCTTCTTGCTACAAGTGTGACCATAATTCTATCCTCATTGTCCTGTTTACCATTTTCTTCATATATTTTTTTCGTTCAGTATATTCTTCTCTTCACTCATTCTTTCCTTCGTTCTCTCATGCGCTCTCCTTCTCTTGATTTTTCCTCCTATATATCTTTTTTTGTTTCTCTGCCCTCATACTCCTAATATTTTTTCCTCATCCCCCGCCCTCCGTCCCTTCTTCACTCCGTAATATACCCTATACCTCTCCCCATTACCCCCACTCCTTCTCTCCCCTCATCTAATATTCTCCTACCTCACCTCACTTTCTTTCTCTCTTTCCTCTTTTCCCTCCAGTCTTTCCTACCTTTCTCTTGCTATTAATGTTTACCTACTTTCAACTGACCTCTCTCATCCCTTAACTTTTTCTTCCTCATCTCTCTATTGCTTCCTCTCCTCCCATTACTTCTCCCTTTCATGTGTCCTCATCCCTCCTTCCCGCTTCTCCTCCCTTCTTCTTTGTCCCTCTCTTCCATCTCTTTTTTCCTCTCCTTCCTTTCTTCTCCTGTGTTCCTTTTCTTCTGATTTTTTTTAACCTTTCGAAAAGAAGGCCATAACCCCTAGCTGGTGTGCGTGTGTGTGTGTGTTGTGTGTGTGTGTGTGTGTGTGTGTGTGTGTGTGTGTGTGTGTGTGTGTGTGTGTGTCTGAGATAGAGAGAGAGAGAGAGAGAGTGTGTGTGTGTGTCTGAGATAGAGAGAGAGAGAGAGAGAGAGAGAGAGAGAGAGTGTGTGTGTGTGTGTGTGTGTGTGTGTGTCTGAGATAGAGAGAGAGAGAGAGAGAGAGAGAGAGAGAGAGAGAGAGTGTGTGTGTGTGTGTGTGTGTGTGTGTGTGTGTGTGTGTGTAATCAAAGGGGTCCTGGGCAAAGAGGGGGAATTAAAGAAAGTGGTACTTAAAGAACATAAATTTAAAAATGCGTTTTATTGCGCAAAGCGTAACGAAAACCTAACAAACAGAAAACATGAGCGTTTAGGAACAGAGAGAAAGAGAGAGAGAGAGAGAAAGTGAGAGATTCCCTCCCCCATCCCTGCTTCTTCCGCACCTGCTTTTCTATCTTTCCTCTTTTCACTCCATTCCTATGCCAACTCTAATCAAGGGAACAGTAATTCTGTCTGCTTCCCTCATGTCTTTGTGTGCGTTTGTAAGTAATCCCTGTACTATCCGGACGTCCACTATCCAGGCTCCCAACATACTGGACATTTTGGTCCCAGGACACAGTAATCCCAAAATTGTCCCCCAAACGCAAAAAATTGCCCCAAAATCCAACTTTTTTTTCCCCTGTAATTTGAACTCGGTGCTGACCAGCTGTGTTTTGGTGCATAGTTCTGCCGACTTCTGCTAGAGTGCCCCTGCATCCTCTCCACTTCCCGCCGATCGTTTGTCGTGAGTGCACGCTCGTCACCATGGCAGCCCACATACTCGCATTTGTGGTGGTGCCCTACCTCCTGCAGGCTCTGCTGTTCCTTTCCTGCCTTTTCTTCGTGTGTGTGATGATTGCCCTGCCGCCTGAGATGAGGAAGCGAGTGGTTCTGACTCTGGAGAAGAAGAGAGAGATACTGGACAAGGTGGACGTGGGATGGTCAGCCTCATGCATCCTCCATGAATTCAATCTGGCCTGCTCTACATTGTCTGATATCAAGAGATCCCGGGACAAACTCATGCAGTACACGGCTGACTTCTTATCGAAGAACAAACGCAACGTGGAGAGGAAGATAATATTTACTCCCCAGTATGCAGAAATCAACCACTCCACGATGATTTGGTATCATCAACAACGTGCTGCTGGTGTGCTGGTGTGTGGCATGGAGTTGAAGGCTGCTGCAAGGTTACACGACACCCCAGACTTCAAAGCATCCGAGGGTTGGCTCTTCGTTTTCAAGTTATGGCATGGACTTACCAACTGAAAGGCCTATGACAAAGCTCTGGAGGCCAATGAGGAGGGAGTAGAGGAGTTTCGGCAGAAGGTGAAGGGCTTGATCGACAGGGAGGGCCTCACTCTCAGTCAAGTCTACAATGCTGATGAAACTGGTCTATTTCTATCGCTCTTTGCCAACGAACACTCTAGCCGAGGATACGGAGAAGCATGTACCTGGACACAGGCTCTGCAAGCAACGGTTATCTGCTTTGTGTTGTGCCAGTGCTAATGGCATGCACCAGCTCAAGCCCGTTATTGTTGGCCATGCAAAGCAGCCTCGATGTCTTCATGGGGTGATGGATATCCTTCCTGTCGTTTGGTACCATTCTGTGAAGGCTTGGTTCATAGCCAAGATCTTCAAAGACTGGTTCCACTGCCATTTCGTCAAGGAGGTCATCCATTACCAGACGCAAAAACTGGGAATCCCACGCGACAAGCTAAAGGCCATCCTTCTCTTGGACAATGCACCTGCGCATCCATCTGACAAGGTCTTGGTGGCTGAGAATGGCTGCATTAGGTGCATGTTTTTGCCACCTAATTCGACTTCTCTCATCCAACCAATGGATCAAAGATTGATCATGGCAACGAAGAGGCTGTACTGTAGGAAGTTCCTGGACGAGGTGATGGTTGTTCTAGAGGACGAGGATGAACGCAGGGAGGGATGGGACACGCAAGGCCAGCGGACTTTGGAAAACCTTCGCCACTACAACATTAAGTCTGCCATTTACTACTGGGCCAGTGCATGGAAGGAAGTCCCTGTCAAGACTCTGTAAAATGGTTGGTCTCATCTGCTGCTCGGAGCCAATGTGGTGCACGATTTTCTAGGTTTTGATGTGGATGACTTCCATGCATGTCTTCATGCGCATGGCGATGATGTTGATGTGGACAAAGCGCGTGAGTGGTTGGATGACGACGAGGGCGATCCTGGGTATCAGATTATGTCTGATATCGAGACTGCATCTTCAGTTCCAGGTACAAGTATCCAGCTTGAAGATTCCAACGAGGAAAGCGATGATGATGCGGACTCATCTCAGCATGCCACTACTCCAACCATCCCTAAGCTGAGCGCACTCTGGGAGAACGTAAAGTTCGTTCTCGACTACCTGGAACATCCGGACTGCAGCAGGGAGATGGAAGTGTGTGCTTTCAGGCAGCACATCATTAATTGCCAAAATCATCGTTCCTTGCGTCAATCAATGATTGACACTTTTTTCAGACCCGTGACCCCCGCTGTGCCCAGCCCTGGCTCCACACCACTGCCTCCCCAAGACAGGCCTCCATCCTCCGAGTCACAGCCCAGCACATCAGGCACAGTGGAGTCACCACAGGACATGAGTTTGCGCCAGTCTTCAGAGTCGTCTGCAGTACATCGCCTTGTCCCAGCAACGCCCCCTAGGCCACCTGCATCAGCTACTCTCAGACTCTGACAGTGAATAAACAGCAAGAACTCGCCACTAGACCACACAGGTATTTACAGTGTTGTGCAGTGAAAAGAACAGTGTGCAGTGTTAAGAAATTAGAATTCTGAGTGCAAAGACCTAAATGCAGAGTGGAACACTGATTTCATGAATGTACAATGGAGTACAAATAAGAACAGAGTGTGATGTGTTAAGAAATTAGAATTCTGGGTGCAAAGACCTAAGTACAGAGTGCAACACTAATTTCATTAAGGTACAGTGCAGCGCAAGTACGAACTGAGTGCGCAGTGTTAAGAAAATAGAATTCAGAGTGCAAATGACTAAGTTCAGTGCAGGACATGATTACTGCAGGTGCTTCAGGTACACCTTCTTACTGTCAGAGTCTGAGAGGAGGTGGGTTATTCACTGAGACTACCATGGACTTGTAAGTACCCAGAATGTTTCATATGATACTGTATTTTCCAAACTTACCTCTAAAACCTCATTCTCTGGTTCCTTTGCATTTATTTCACTTTTTTATGTCCCTTATTGGTGTGAATAGGGTTTTAGGTGCCCTGCATGTCCAGGAGGGAGTTATGTAGATGTTTTTTCTGAGTTAGGCTAGGTTAGGGTCTATAAATACCAGTCCAAGAGCCATGGACTTGTAATTACCCAGAATGTTTCATATTGTATTTTCCATACTTACCTCTAAAACCTCATTCTCTGGTTCCTTTGCATTTATTTCACTCTTTTGTGTCTCTTACTGATGTGAATAGTGTCTTAAATAGGTGCTATACATGTCCGGTAGAGTTATGTAGGTGTTTTTCTGGGTTAGGCTAGGTTAAGGTCCATAAGTACCAGTCCAGGAGGCAGGGGCCCACTTTCTGGACAGACCCACTTTCTGGACATGCCTTTGGCTCTATTACATCGGATAGTGGAGGGATTCTATTTATGGAAATTAGTGCTGGCGAAAAATTGTTTAATATCTGGCTGGCTGATATAATATGAGGTATCTGCAGAGTAAGAAAAAAAAAATAATAAAAGAGAGCATTAAAAAAATATATTTGTTTCATTCTGGTTAGATTTAACACTGAGGCAATGATGTGGTGTGAAACATAAAGTCATTTCCTATCTCTCATTTTGGACGTATATCATGACGTATGACTCCAGCTAACACCATTACTTGCATTCTTACCAGGCCTGCTGTTCTAATTACACCGACCAAAGAAAAAGTGTGGTTCTCTCTTTCTCTCTCTCTCTCTCTCTCTCTCTCTCTCTCTCTCTCTCTCTCTCTCTCTCTCTCTCTCTCTCTCATTTCAGCAGTCACCGGTAAAGTCTAAAGGTGAATATTGACACAAGCTATGTATTATTCATAATTAATTTTCATACTGTGAGTGAAAAGGAATGTTATGTTAAAGAAATGCTGAGGCAGACCACAGTTAGTTAGTGAAGTACTGGCATATTGTGTTTGAGGGAGAGAAGGCATAGTGACAGGATGAGAGAGAGAGAGAGAGAGAGAGAGAGAGAGAGAGAGAGACTTAAGTATCTCTTAGAAGTTACTGATGCCTAATACCATTATGAATAATAGTTAAGTATTTGGTATGTCATTTTACCCCAGCATACTGAGAACAGGACAGGCAGCAGCACAAATAAATGCTGTTGCTAACTGACCATAACAATTAGGGTTCATATAAATGGCGTTATTATTTGGCCCCAAAAGCAACAGAGGTGGATTTGGCGGACTGGTTAACATTTACGAGTATATAACTGTGTATATATTGCAGTAGCTCTGTGTGTGTGTGTGTGTGTGTGTGTGTGTGTGTGTGTCTTACCTAATTGTACTTACCTACTGTAATTGTATATTTACAGGAATGAGTCAAGCTCGTAATGTCCCGTTTTTTAAACCATATTTATCGTACATATCCTTAAATTTGTGTATTGTTTTGGCACAGTATTTCATTCGGTAGTGCATTCCACTGATCAATTGCTCTGTTTCGGAAACTAAATTTCCTTACGTCTTTATCACCTCTCTTTTTATGCAGTTTTTTGCAGTGTCCTCTTGCTGATGCATCCCCATAGGTTAAGTAATCATTTATGTCTATTTTCTCCTTCCCTGATATGCATTTATATAACATAATCATGTCACTTCTTTTCCTTCTCTCCTGTAGTGTTGGTAGATTCAGTTTATTTAGTCTTTCTTCGTAGCTTAGATCCCTTAAGCTTGGTACTCATCTTGTAGCGGCCCTTTGAACTTTTTCAATCTTGTCTATGTGTTTTTTGAGATGAGGACTCCAGACTACTGATGCATACTCCAGGGTTGGTCTGATGAATGATGTTATTATCTTTCTAAGCATGTCTTCATTTATGTATGTGAATGCTATTCTCATATTTGCAAGCGGTGTATACATGTTCCGTACCTTCTCACTGATGTGGTCAGCCGGAGATAGTCTGTTGTTGATAATCACACCTAGGTCCTTCTCTCTTTCTGTTGTGTGTAGGGATTTATTTCCTAACTTATAATTCCAATCAGGTCTTTTTCCACTTTTACCAAACTTGATTACATGACTCTTGTCCACACTGAATTCCATTTGCCATATATTACTCCATTCATGTAGTTTATTTAATTCTTCTTGTAGCTCTTTACAAGAGTCTGTGTTAGTAATTTTCCTTTGTATATTTGCATCATCTGCAAACATATTTAGATAGCTTTCATTTCCAGTGTTACTGTCTGTATCATTTATATACACTAAAAACATGATTGGTGCCAGCACTGAGCCCTGTGGAACTCCGCTAGTCATGTCTCTCTATGATGAGTAATTTCCCCTTAGCACTGTTCTCATTTCTCTTCTTATGAGAAAATCTTGCATCCAACAATACAGTTTGCTTCGAATTCCTCCTTGATGGGACAGTTTCCATAAAAGTCTTTGTTGTGGTACTCTGTCAAATGTTTTCTTGATATCTAGATACTGTCCACCCATCCTTCTCTTTCCTGTAATGTGTCTGTTACTTTGTAATAGTAGCTCAACAGATTAGTAACACATGATTTTCCTTTTCTGAAACCAAGCTGTCTTTCTGTTATCATATTGTGTTCTTCTAGATGATTTACCCAAGCTTTTCTTATAAGCTTTTCTAATACCCTGCTTACAACACAGGTTACTAATACTGGTCGGTAGTTGAGTGAATTTTGTCTATTCCCTTTCTTGAATAAGGGAACAATGTTTGTTTTCTTCCAAATATCAGGTAGTTTACCTTGTCTCAAGGATTTCTTGAAAATTATAGATAATGGTTTACTTAACTCCTTTGCACATTCATGTAGCACCCAACATGAAATTTCATCAGGACCATTTGCTTTTCCTTTGTCTAATTTACTTAACTCCTCCTGTATTACTTTTTCAGATATTTGTATATCTGGTAGTATGTGTGGGCATGCATGTTCCACATAGTCCCTCTCAAAATTTTTTTCTTCTGTAAAAACTGATTGGAAATTCTTATTTAGTGCTTCACAAATACGTTGAGTACACCGCTTCCCGTCCGATCAGCAAAGTTAAGCAACGCTGGGTCTGGTTAGTACTTGGATGGGTGACCGCCTGGGAACACCAGATGCTGTTGACATCCCTACGTGTCAAGTGGGGTTGGTGGAGGATTAGTGCCCCTCCCTGTAAAACAATTAACTCTAAGCCGTTGCCCACCCCGTTTGGAATACATGGCGTCTGGCAATGAATGAATGAATGAAACAAATATTCTTCTCTTGTGTATAGGTGATTCCCTCGTCCTTAATGGATTGTATTTTATCTTTTACTTTGGTTTTGCTTCTGATGTAACTGTAAAATAGCTTCGGCTGATCACTGCTTTTATTTATGATATTCTCCTCAAACTGTTTTTGGGCTTCCCTCCTTATTCTTGTATAATCTTTTCTTGCCTGTTTATAGTTGTTATATGCCCTTTCACTATTGTGTCTTCTGTATCTATTCCACAACAAATTATCTTTTTTCTTTTGATTTTTTACATTCTGTATTGAACAATTTCTTTATTTTCTTTTCTGCTTCTTTGTGCAGTGGGATGTACTTCTGGACTCCTATTTCATAAAGTTCACAGAATTTTATATATATAGCATTTTAATCTTGTCCTCTAAGCTCCTTTTCATCCAATTTCTGAAAAGTACTTCTTTAGGTCATGATAGTTTCCCTGTTTATAGTTTAGGCTCTTTTTGTAACTTTCATTGCTGTTAACTATGTCATATGCAATCCTAAAGTTGCAATTTAGTACTGCATGGTCGCTTTTGGCGAATGGAGGGTGATATATTAAATTTTTAATATGGTTTTCTTGCCTTGTAAATATAAGATCTAGCATTGAGGGTACATCGAGTCCTCTTTTTCTGGTGCTTTCCCTTACATGTTGCGTTAGGAAAAACTCCTGCACGAGATCCAGGAGCTTTTGGTCCCAACAGCTTTCTTGGCTTATTATATGTAGAGTATTCCAATTTATATTTGTATTAAAATCTCCAGTTAGTATTATTCTTTCCGATTTCTCTTCCATTCTATGTAGTAATGCTCTTAAACTCTGAACTGTACTCTCCGCCAGGTCCTCATTGTCACGAATTGGCGTGAGCATGTTAATAAATTCGTCACATTCTTCATCAGTGGAAAAACCATGAATTCTAGTGGGATTCCCACTGTTTATCACTCAATTTAACCATCCTCGTATTCAACCGATCAGGAGTGTTTTCAGAACAATTTTCACTGTTTCATAAGTGATTGTCATTGCATGCAGCATTGGCGCCTTCGCTGAGTGATTTATTGTATGTGTTGCTCACTTTGTTTTTGCTGACCGTTGAACCAAGCACGGCCATCTCTCGCCCCCTTCCATAGTTCGAACTTAGTCAGGCTTAGAGCGTCATGAGAGAAGGTTCGTGTACAGCGAGTTCCTGCAATCTCCACCTAGACGATGAATCGGCGAGAGGTTTAGCATGTGCAGCGTCCGTCCTATGCACCGATACCCAGTTTCCGCTTAGCCCACTCCACTGACCAGTATTTCTTTTCGTTTTTCCTAGGTTTAAGGGTTAGCGTTTGAATGAACGAGTGAGTGTATTCTCCTTGTTATTTTGAACTCGTTTTGAGACTCATGTAACATAAATTTATTTCATTGTAATTAATAAATTTACAGTTCCTTTTCTTTGAGCTTGATGTAATGAAAACTCGTGTTTTATTTCTCCACATTAAGCTTATTCAAGTTGCCGTTCCTAGTTTGCATAAGCACTTAGCATTATTCATAACTGGTACTTAAGCCAGTCCTTTTGTATTAAGCTTAAATCCGTTGTGCCAACCAGGAGTTAACCCGTCACGTCCCGAGGTTTTCCGCACCTCCTGCATCCCCCAGTCCCGAGGTATTTTCGAAAAAAAAAATTTTGGCTAAAACCTTCGCTTTTGGTGAGAAACATCGAAAATTCATAGAGAAATCACTCACCTGAGGTTTAAAATACCCAGTCCAGGTAGGAGTTCCTCCTTACCTGACTGGGTTTTCTAACATGCTGGCACCAAAGAAAACGAGTTCTATGGGAGGGTAACTATTTTATCCATTCATAAATGGTATTTATTTATTTACTTGGTACGAATGTATATGTAGTATGAGAGTATGTTGGTTTTCAAGCAGTAATAAAGGCATTATAAGCATTGTTTCACTCACTAACTAATCACCATACCTGACCTTTTTTTGCCACATTACCTGATCATTATTTCTGGCTGTTTCTTCTTCTAATGCTATGTAAACATTGTCCTCCACATTGTCATCGATTGGGGAATCACTCTGGCCCTGAATATCTTTACTAGCCAGGTCACTGGTAACAGGTCCTTTGCCAAGACAATGGTGTGAAGGGGGGAGGGGGAAGGTTATGCGGTGTAAGGCATTGTCCCTGCTTGGCATCTTGTAGAGGAATAGAGGAAGGTTTCCCGTGTATACATACGAAAAATCATGTGCGAAAATTGAAAATTGTGCAAATTAGGGACCTTGCAATTGCACGACGTACTGGTACGTCGCCGGGACTGGCAAATGCAAATTGTTGCAACGTACCCATACATTGACGAGACGGGGTGGGTTAATGCACCGGCAAGAACTTGTTTATTACTCTTCGTATTAGTTATTAATTGTCAGGGGTGGAGTCACTTTCTCGAGAGGCTAACAGTACTACAAACAGCACTCGTGAGTAATTAGTCTCTGCTGTGTACTGTTGAGAAAGTTTATAAATTCTCATCCTTAGAGAATCGGCAAAGTAAGCCAGTGTAAAGTAAAACTTTCTGCTCGATTTCACAAGTCAATTCATTGTCTCTATTTTCAAGCAGAACACATAACCTTTATTTAATATACTAATTCACAAAAACCCCGTGACACTCATATTCGACTCTTTTCCATGTGTTTGATCTAGGTGGCATGTACAAATTGGCTACAATTACTTTCCCTTCAGATGTATTGATCTCTACTGCAATCAGTTCTACTTGTGAGTGTATATCTACTTCTATTTCATTGACTTTTAGATGTTTCTTAGTTAATATTATAATCCTCCTCCTTTTTTAAAGTTCCTATCTCTTCTCCATATTTTGTATTCCTCAAAGTTTAGGAAGTTATTTGATATCCTTGGTGTTAATTTTGTTTCAGTTAGGCATATTATATGTGGTTCATTTTCTCTGATATAATCGTTCATCTCTAATAATTTAGATACCATTCCATCCACATTTGAGTACATCAACTTAATCATCTTTTTTATATACTTGTCATGACTTGCTTCTACTACCTTCCTCCTATTTATTCCCTTCTGTTTGTGTACCACTTTCGTACCTGCAATCCAATTATCTTGTAAAAAAAAATGTATTCTTCTCCTCTGATCTTCCCTCGTTTTTTGGTTTTGCTTCATCCCTCTTCTCTTTTGGTAATTCCAATTCCCCTTGTGTTAGGCATCTTTTTATCCATACATTTTTGAACTCCTCTTTTTCCATAAGAGTCTTTGCATTTTTTATTATCTCCTCCACAGTGTTTACACTCTGGAAGGTTACCTTTAGGGGTCTTGACTTGCTTCTCTCTTATTTCCCTAACCTTTTATGTTCCTTTATGTCTTTACTACAGATTTCCTCTGATACTTCTTTCAATATGCTCATTACATTTGCCATCTCCTTTTGAGATCTTGTTTCTTACTTCTTCCTCTTCAATACCAATGTGTGTGTGTGTGTGTGTGTGTGTGTGTGTGTGTGTGTGTGTGTGACAGATTTAGACAGGATCAACCAGGAAGCTGAGTTAAGTTAGTTTGTAAGACTAAAGAGGTGGAGTGATTGGGGGATGGGGTCAGAGGATTTTAGTACCACAGCTTTAAAGTCTTTCACTGCCTGTCGTCTGTCTGAGCGGACTTCTTCACGGATATTTGATGGTAGTTCCTTTGCCTGAGAGAGAAAAAGAGCGAGAGAAAGACGGGGGGGGAGGGGATCAGAGTCATGCAGCCTTTCTTGTGTTGTCTTGTGAAAATCAGTCAGAATAAAGTTGAAGTCAGTACCTATCACACTATCATCCTAGTGAGATATAACTGATAGAATGTGAGGTGGTGTGTGAGATAGAGCCATTTCCTGTATCACAGTGGACGTAAGTCGTGACTTATGACTGCAACCAACACCATTACTTATATCATTACTAGGCCTGATGTTTTACTGACTACACTCAACAGGTTCTTGTACTCTCTCTCTCTCTCTCTCTCTCTCTCTCTCTCTCTCTCTCTCCCTGCCTTTCCACTCATTTCATATATATATATTATTTTTCCCCCTCCTTTTTTTTCTCTGTTGTCTATTTTCCTTCTCCCATCACAAACTTCTTCAAGCTGTTGATTTTTCCTCCACCACCGTCCCTCCTTCATTCCACTTCTCACTTTTCCTTCCATCCTCCTCCCATTCCTTAGCCTCCTTCACTCTCCTTCCCCCATCTCTCTCGGCACCTCATTACCATCAGCCACTTTGGTAAAAACAAAAGAAAAGGAAAAACTTAAGCAGGCTCTCCAACGTCCCCTCTTGCCCTCCTTCTCTTCCCTCTTCCATTTCTCACTTCTTCCCATATCTTTTTCATATTTTTTCCCCAACTTCTTTTCCTTAGGTATTGTTATTTTTTATCTTTATGCTGTACTTATTTCCTTCTCTGTAATAAATTATATTTGTTGTTTTCTACTTTTATTTTCATCTTTCTTCTTTTCTCTCCTTCATTTTCAGTTCGCACCTTCTGTTCCTAATTAATAAGACATTTGACTGCTTAATATCTAATATACTCATTTGACATGCAGGATCGAATATGCTCCAATGTTGGATATACTGTAAAGGAACTAAATAATAGACCCAAGGTGAAAGCGAACCGTACAAAGCATTTTTGTGTGAGTTTATGGACCATATAATAATAAGAGAAAGAAGATAAAGCCAGAAGATAGAATGAGGAAGATAAGATAAAAAGGGCAGTAAAGGTGAAATTGTGTGTGTGTGACTATTTACCAGAGTACCTAATAACATCCCAAGTATTTAGTTCAGGAGCTATGTTGTGGTGTTGTGAAGTTTGGTGTGGTGTGGTGAGGTGCGTGGTGGTGGTGTGTGGAGTGGTGAGGTGCGTGGTGGTGGTGTGTGGAGTGGTGTGGTGTGATGTGCGTTCGGGTGTGATGGTATGGTGTTTTGAGGTGTGGTGTGGTGTGGTGTGGTACTTGATTATAATGAGGGGGCAAGAGAAGGAAGAAGGGTAGTACCTTGCAGGATGAAGTTCATATTTCTTAATGTAAAGCATAAATACAATAGTTTTGTGGTGCGATGATGTGAGTGTGAGGAGCTGGAAGGTTATACGAGTACGTGTTTATCTTGCCACAGTTGTGATGTATTGAGTGTGAGGAGGAAGAAGGTTGTAATGTGTTTTTCTGGCTCCAGATTGTGTTGTAGAGTAATGTGTGTGAGGAGGTGGAAGGTTATAATGTGTATTTCTTGCTTCTGTTGTGTTGTACTGATTATGAGGAGGTGGAAGGTTTTAATGTGTTTACCTTGCTGCAGTTGTCTTGTATTGATTGTGAGGAGGTGGAAGATTTTTGATAAGGCTTTGTTGTTTTCATTGTTTGTACAGTTTTAGTTCTTAAATAAAATGTAACGTATGATATTTGCCTAAGCAGTTAGTATATGTTTGTACATCCCAGCTTAATGCCCGAGGATTGATATTTATGTAGATAATCTACAGGTTGTGGTTGTAATGTATACACACACACACACACACACACACACACACACACACACACACACACACACACACAAACACACACACACACACACACACACACACACACACACACACACACACACACACACACACACACACACACACATACAGAGAGAGAGAGAGAGAGAGAGAGAGAGAGAGAGTGGCTTGTCCTTGATATCATGAAACGAGAAGATAAAGTGCAGTGAGTTTGTCATTATCTGGAATTTCATTCCAATAAAAGCCTTAATGCAGAGTTGAAAAGGATCTATGATTAAAGATTAATATATCATGGTTCAGAGCCATTACGGTGGTAACGAGGAGAGGGAGTGGCCAGTGGTGCCGTCGAGGGACTTAAAAAGGTCATTTGGGTGAGGAGGTACTTATTTATAAGAGACATTAACCTCTTTATCTTCCTGCTTATTACTCATATTTCTGGATCCTGCCAAACTCGTGAAATTAACCTTAGTTGGTTCACGGTGATGATGATGATGATAATAATGATGATAAAGGTGCAATAGCTGGTGACATCCACGGATGGATGTAGTAGCAAAAATTAATCAGACTTTGACTTGGCCAGTTTTGACAAACCTATCCTTGGTTCTTACAGATTTATTTTTTGCTCAACGTAGAGAGGATTTCTATCGGTAATGGGGTTGCTTAAGTCTGTATCTAACCCCTCCAGATTCAAAAGTCTCTCCAAAGGTGAATAAAATCGTCTGAGAATAAAACAAGAGCATACCATCGTAGTGAAGGGGGTTTAAAACTTGCTTGCTGTAAGGCAGAAAATGTTAATACAAGTAAACATAGTTTAAAATACCCACATGGGGGAGGCGGTTGCTCAGTCGGTAGAGAGGTGGCCTGCAGTCCTACCGGATCCTGGTTCAAATCCCGGCTGGAGCAGGGAACAGTTTAAGGAGTTGAATTTCTAAAAAATCAGACTCTACTGATCTACCAGAAGACCCGCCGACATGTCGAATAAATACCTCCTCTAATACCAATACACCAGTCACGAATGAGACAGCCTTAGCATGTATTCAATATGGACGGTGGGTGTTAACGCCGAAGTGGTGACATGTAGAGGTGTGTGGTATGTAGGAGAACTACTGGGCCTTTGGAGCAGGCTGTGAAGCCTATGCCCAGAGTCGAACACACACACACACATACACACACACACACACACACACACACACACACACACACACACACACACACACACACACACACACACACACACACACACACACACACACACACACACACACACACACACACAAAATGTGAATGGAACAATACAAACGTCCCATTACCATACCTACCGCCTGTGGTCTCCCATTGCTTCATAGACGCCATGCACAGACATGTTATTTTAGTAGCCACTACCTATGTTTAAATCCTGGGTAAACAATGATTCAGAAACCCAAGCTGTAACCCAGTATAGGATCCATGTAGTCCCCTAAAATTATTGCTGACGTTTATCTTGTTGTCGGCGTCATACACTGGATGAAATTTAAAAATTGTTTTCTCGCTCAAGAAATAAAGTTTTCTAAAACTACAACTAACCCTTATCGTACTAGAGACGCAATGCATTGTATGAAATATAAATATCCATATCATTTTGTCGCTCAGGAAATACTGTGACAAAAACGTGCTTTTGTGATGTCACTCTGAGTCGCTCACAATCCTGATTTGGTAGATAATTCAGCGTGCCACATAAAATCTTGACTGAGGTAATAATCCAGCATCTTTTGGTAAATAATTCATTCTGACTCATAGAATCTTGACTGAGGTAATAATCCAGCATCCCTCTAGGCACTGCCCTTTGTGTTGCACACCCAGATCTGCTGCCATTAATTAGTCATCAGCATCAGTGAGTCACCCTTCCAAATTACTCTCAACTCTCCCGGTAAACTCTGGACTGAGAGGCAATTATTCATGGCATCAGACTACAATGACTGACACAGTAAAAGTCTGTTCCATATTATCATATCTTCGCCCACCTATGGTGGAGGAGGCATCAAGTGATTGGTCTGTACGTCCGTGCGTGGGTGCGCGCGTGCTTCTATCCGCCCGTCCCTTCGTCTGTAACACTATTCAAGTCGTATTATTTCCTTAACCCATGGACGGATTTCCACAAAACTTTTGTCAGTGATGCAGCATGGGATGATGGAGTGAGTAGGCCAGCTAGGTCAAGGGGTGCAAGCCAAGGCAATATGAGGCCGACTTAGTTTATCCTTGTGAGCGTGATTTCTCCTGAACCCCTTGACCGATTTCGACCAATCTTTTGTCAGTGATACAGTAAGAAGGGACAATGAACTGATTAGGTCAACAAAGTCGAGGAATCAAAGGTCAAGATCATATGGGCGTGGCTTCGATACTCCTCCCCTTTGACAGACTTCGATCAAACTTTTCTCAATGATAGAGTATGAGGGGACGATGGACTGAGTAGGTCAGCAAGATCAAGGGGTTTAAGGTCAGGTCGTATGGGTCAGTTTGGTTTACCTTTAGTATCGTTTCAACCCACAATGAAAGTCGTCATGGAGGTTGTTTGGCAAGTCTTTGTGCAAGGCTTGGCGGAGGCGTACCGACCGACGCTTTGCGTCGAAAGCTTGAGTCCTGAGTTCTTGGTATTCATCAGTCGTAGTTTTTTAAAGTATTCCACGTTTTCTGCTTGTTTTACAACATAGTGTTTAATGTCATTCGTTACTGAAATATACAGTACTTGAATGAAAATAATTCTGAACAGGAATACAATGAGAATATTAGGCTAGAAGACAAAGGGATTAATTATGCAATGTAAAGAAAAAAGTTATTAGTAGAAATGATGTGACATGACGAAACTAAGTTACTGAAATATCATAAGTAAACTGGTATCCTATGCTCGTATTATATATGTATAATTGAGACATGGAAGGTTGCCAAGATCAGAATAAGAAGAGTATTATTTCAGTGGCGAAGACCAGTTTGGAGTGTACTTCACTGTATACACAGAGAAATAAAATATATTTAAAGTTTCTTTACTATATGTATGTGCATTTATAGAAGAAAAATCAGTGTTGACTGAATAACCAGTGCTGGGCAAGTTTTGCACACCTTCTGTTCCTCTGCACATCCGCACTATGCGGAAGTGAGAAATGGTGTGCGGAGGTGCGGTGTGTGGTCATCAAGCTAAAAGGTGCGGAGGTGTGGTTGCAGAAGTGCGGATTGGTCCGCACACCCGTTCGCACACTTGAAAAAAGAAAAAAAAATAATAATTAGACAGAGACACTGATCACGCAGCATTTGCATGACAAATTGATCATAGATGATAAATAGTATTAAATACTAAGCACTGATCACAGCAATCAACGATCATGCAGGCTTAAGGTATCCCAGCTGAATATTTTCTTTTTTCTCCAAATTGGACAGCAAATCCGCCTAGATCACTCGATCAGCCAAAATACAATAATATATATATATATATATATATATATATATATATATATATATATATCATTATCCATTTGAGTGTCCACTGCAGGACCGGCCTATCCCAACCCAAGCAGGAACGATACAGCCAATGTATCTCAACCATGTGGCTTAGGCTGTCTGGAAGAGAGTGTATGTAGGATGAGAAGTGCTTGTAAGTGTATTGTAGTGTTGGAGTGGCTTTGGATGTGTGTGTAGTCTGTGAACCAAGTGTAATCGGCCTTGCAAGCCGACTGGGTGCAAGCATACTTTATAGTAGGCGACACTGGTTCAACCACAGCGCCCCTGATGTCCGCCAATGCAGTACGTGGCCAGAAGAATGTTCCCAAAGTTTATTACCCTGGCGGGGCGCGAACCCTCGTTCTTCAGTGTACGAGAAGACACACTTTACCACTGTACCACAGAGGCTCCATATATATATATATATATATATATATATATATATATATATATATATACAAGGTGCGGGTGCGGTTATGCAGAAGTGGGAAAAACTAAGAGGTGTGCGGCAGTGCGGGTGCGGACCTCTCATTTTGGTATGCGGTTGCCCAACTCTGTGAATAGCCATAATTATAGCATGTATTAATACTGCATTTGCTGAATCATCAATTATTTCATGACACCATCATCATTATCATCATCACATCATCATCCCACATGAGGTATTTGCCCACAGGTAGTTAACCAGTGACCAGGCAGAACAATATGGAGTATCCTGGCAGTAATGATACTCAAGTTTTTTTTACCTCAACATACATTTGTCGCAGTAGAATTTTGTTTTATGATTGTAACCAGTCCCAAAAATATTAATGTATATCCTTGACCCTTGCACTTCAACTGACACAACTCCAAGGGGATTAAAAATGTGTTTTATGATAATTATAACTCCTCTTTCTGTCTGGCTATTCTGTACCTCCATCGACTCCACAGGCACTCCAAAAGGTCACAGAAAGGCGCCTGTATATGGAGAACATATGAAGGATTTCAAGAATTCTTAAAGGCAGAGGGTTTGGCTTTATTTTTCTGGGCAATAATTCAGATGCTGTGTAACTTATCATGATGTAAATTTTTATAAAACTGACCCAGACTGACAAGAGTAGTCCCAGATGGAAAATTACTCCAGCATAATTTTAATTTGTGCGATTTATGGCAGGGATTCTGGTCACTAGAAAGCAGTTTGATGAATAAATTGGTTATGTGTCATGAAATAGTGTAGGAGCTCTCTCTCTCTCTCTCTCTCTCTCTCTCTCTCTCTCTCTCTCTCTCTCTCTCTCTCTCTCTCTCTCTCATCCATCATAAAAACCAGCATAACATTCCGTTTCTCATTATTTGCAGTATTCAAAACTTCTCTCCCTCCTTCCCGTCCCTCCCTCTCTCTCTCTATTCATCCTCTACCATCCCCTCCATTCGCCTTTTCTTCCCATCTCACTCATCATGTCACTTTCCACTCCCTCCCTTTCTCTCTGCTTTTGCTCTGTGTTTCTCTTTCAGCTGTTCATACCTGACCTACACAACCATTTCTCACACGTTGTTACTTTCCAACTTTACTATGCACAGTGACGACAAAAATACCAGTGACCACAGGGTAAGGAAAACAGTATGTGACACACTAGTTGGGGTGATAGATAGATAGATAGACAGGAAGAGAGAGAGAGAGAGGGAGAGAGAGAGAGACTAACTTGGGTAACTTTTGTGAAAACGGGAGTGTTTTCTGGTACATGTGAGTGAAAGCGTTATCAGTGGAAGAGTTAAAACCAAACTAGAATGACCCTTTCAGTGGTAAACCCATATTCAAGAATTGTGTAGGTGGTGAACACTGAACACCTGATTATTTTTCATTCAGTGAAGTGTAAATTATCCCACTGAAACCATTGATATAAGAGCGTCATCCCGCCGTTATGACATTTTTACCCATCACACCATCACCTGCTCACTCGACCTCACCTTCCGTCTCTTCTCCCCCCCTCTCATATAACTTCCTTTCTCCTGTCCTCGTCTTTTCTTCTTTTTTCTCCCTCCTTTTGTTCTCCCCTTTTTTCTTCTTCTCTCCTCCCTTGCCACCCTCCCTCCCTCTTCTTTCCTCTTCTCTCATTACACCAGCAACATAATGAACGGCATTTGTCTAACTTTTTTGTCCCATTTTTCTCCCTCCTGTCCTCCCTCCCACGCTTCTTTCACTGGGTACGCCGCATACGCCTGCAACTTCTGTATTTCATCTTTTATCATATATTTCTTTTAATCTGTTTTCTTAATGTCTGTTGATCTGTTTATCCATGTGTCTGTTTGAATGTCTAACCACGTGTCAGTATAAAAAGAGAAAACCAAAGGCTCAGGACCTACAGTAATGATGGGTATCAAAGAAAATATAAGTTAAAGTTAAACTAAGTTAAAATAAATTCAAACCAATAAATAAGTTAATCAGTTAAATAAGTTAGAATTAATTATATAAGTTAAAGTCTTTGAGTGTGTGTGTGTGTGTGTGTGTGTGTGTGTGTGTGTGTGTGTGTGTGTGTGTGTGTGTGTGTGTGTGTGTGTGTGTGTGTGTGTGTGTGTGTGTGTGTGTGTGTGTGTGTGTGTGTGTGTGTGTGTGTGCGTGTGTGTGCGTGTGTGTGCGTGTGTGTGTGTGTGTGTGTGTGTGTGTGTGTGTGTAGGGGAGATAATGGGTGTGAATGGGCAGGGTGCGACGAGGGACAGTGATTACTACTACGAGTAGAGGCGTCAGTTGGAAAAGGAGAAGGAGGACGGAGAATTAAACAACAGAAAAAAAAAGTATGGGATAAATATATACAACTATTTTACTGATCTGTGGAGATACTGTGAGTAATATAAATGGTGACTTTGGCCAGTTGTTAAGGTTTGGTGTGGGTATTTAGTGTGATATAGAGGGTGACTTTGGCCAGTTGTTAAGGTTTGGTGTGGGTATTTAGTGTGATATAGATGGTGACTTTGGCCAGTTGTTAAGGTTTGGTGTGGGTATTTAGTGTGATATAGATGGTGACTTTGGCCAGTTGTTAAGGTTTGGTGTGGGTATTTAGTGTGATATAGATGGTGACTTTGGCCAGTTGTTAAGGTTTGGTGTGGGTATTTAGTGTGATATAGATGGTGACTTTGGCCAGTTGTTAAGGTTTGGTGTGGGTATTTAGTGTGATATAGATGGTGACTTTGGCCAGTTGTTAAGGATTGGTGTGGGTATTTAGTGTGATATAGATGGTGACTTTGGCCAGTTGTTGAGGTTTAGTGTGGGTATTTAGTGTGATATAGAGGGTGACTTTGGCCAGTTGTTAAGGTTTGGTGTGGGTATTTAGTGTGATATAGATGGTGACTTTGGCCAGTTGTTAAGGTTTGGTGTGGGTATTTAGTGTGATATAGATGGTGACTTTGGCCAGTTGTTAAGGTTTGGTGTAGGTATTTAGTGTGATATAGATGGTGACTTTGGCCAGTTGTTAAGGTTTGGTGTGGGTATTTAGTGTGATATAGATGGTGACTTTGGCCAGTTGTTAAGGTTTGGTGTGGGTATTTAGTGTGATATAGATGGTGACTTTGGCCAGTTGTTAAGGTTTGGTGTGGGTATTTAGTGTGATATAGATGGTGACTTTGGCCAGTTGTTAAGGTTTGGTGTGGGTATTTAGTGTGATATAGATGGTGACTTTGGCCAGTTGTTAAGGTTTGGTGTGGGTATTTAGTGTGATATAGATGGTGACTTTGGCCAGTTGTTAAGGTTTGGTGTGGGTATTTAGTGTGATATAGATGGTGACTTTGGCCAGTTGTTAAGGTTTGGTGTGGGTATTTAGTGTGATATAGATGGTGACTTTGGCCAGTTGTTAAGGTTTGGTGTGGGTATTTAGTGTGATATAGATGGTGACTTTGGCCAGTTGTTAAGGTTTGGTGTGGGTATTTAGTGTGATATAGATGGTGACTTTGGCCAGTTGTTAAGGTTTGGTGTGGGTATTTAGTGTGATATAGATGGTGACTTTGGCCAGTTGTTAAGGTTTGGTGTGGGTATTTAGTGTGATATAGATGGTGACTTTGGCCAGTTGTTAAGGTTTGGTGTGGGTATTTAGTGTGATATAGATGGTGACTTTGGCCAGTTTTTAAGGTTGGTATGGATAATTGGTGTGAGTTATCAGGGTGCCACTGGCTGAGGGAGTTTTGTGTGTTTGATGTTTACCTTAAACCAAAGTAAGTCCATACGACCCCCATCATGGTGATGAGAGAGAGAGAGAGAGAGAGAGAGAGAGAGAGAGATTACAAGTTAAGATTAAAATGTTTTCCTGTTCCTTATTCCTTCTACCAACTGACTGATTTATTTACAAGACACCTTTCATAATGTAGGATTTTAATGCATATTGTTTCTCCTTTACTGCAAGACGTCCCTCATATTTAAGTAAAGTCGTGCAGACGTGAGAAGGATGTAAAAATGAAAGTAAATCGTCAGGTAGATAGAGTTAGGCCTATATCCAAGTTTGTCTTTGTATATACAGGTATACCCATTTTCATTCAGTCGTATTTATAAACGTACAGAAATCAAACCTTATGAAAGATGGAGAGTAATATCGGAAGGTGAAAGTGCTGGGCTGTTTGAAGGAAGGCTTACCTGTTTTATATTGAGTTCGTTCTTACAACATCGCCTGCCTTACCTTGCTTTTTACCTTGTACGCCTTGTCATAAGGGGATGTGAATTTATGAATTAAAAATTACTAGATATTACTTGAAAATAGAGACAAGGAATTGACTTGTGAAAATCTAGTAATAAGTTTTACTTTATGCCTGCTTACTTCGCCGATTCTCTAAGGACGAGAATTTATAAACTTTCTCAACAGTACACAGCAGAGACTAATTACTCACGATTGCTGTTTGTAGCACTGTTAGCCTCTCGAGAAAGGGACTCCACCCCTGACAATCAATAACTAATGCTAATAATAATAGACAGGTTCTTGCCTGTGCTTAACTCCTGGCTGGTACAACGGATTTAAATGTGATACAAAAGAACTGGCTTAAGGACCAGTAATGAATAATGTAAGGAGTTTGTGCAAACTAGGAGCGGCAACTAAAATAAGCTTAATGTGGAGAAATAAAACACGGGTCTAATTACATTAAGCTCAAAGAAAAGAAATGTAAATTTATTGATTACAATAATACAAATTTATGTTATATAAATCTCAAAAATGAATTCAAAAGGTAAATTCACGGTCACTAGGGGACTCATGAATTCTAATAACAAAGAGAATACACTCACTCGCTCATTCAAAAGCCAATCAAACTTAAGCCTAGAAAAATGAACAGAAATACTGGTCAGTGGAGGGCAGCCAAACGAAAAGTCTGGGGGCCTGCGTGATGAATACCAAACGCTGCTATTCGCTAAGCCCGCTTCGCCAATTCACCGTCTAGGTGGAGTTTCAGGAATTCGCTGTACAACGGAGGAGCTGCTCTACGCTGGGCACAAATGGTCCTATCCTTGAGGCGACTCAGAGCTGATTGAGTTCAAACTGCGAAAGGGGGCAAGTGATAGCCGTGTTCACCAGAAGTAGGCATGGCCTAACTTCAACGGTCAACGGAAAGAGGGCGAACGATATAAAAATGCAATAAATCACTCAGTGAAAGCACTAACGTCGTGGATAAGAATGATCACATGTGAAACAGTGACAAATGTTCTGAAAATCATCCAGATCGAAGTGAATATGAGGACAGTTGAACTGAGTGATGCCCAGTGGGAGTTCCACTAGAGTTCGTGGTTTTCTCACCAAAGTACAATGTCTTGAATTTGTATGAATACACTCGCTCGAATTCGAAACATTATGCCCCATCAAAATCAAATTTATCTTCAGAAAAATTTTATGATGTACATACGTATAAATACTAACTCAGCCACACAAGATTCACACTGTGATGTGTGTACTATCCTGCTACAGAAAAAACTCACAGTTGACCATGAGCGTAAAAACCTTGTATTTACGTTAATAGAAGCAAGCTTGAGGAAAAAACTTCGTGACGATGGCGAAAAATCCTGTACTCAGGTCAAACTGAGCGAAAAGTCCGCTACATTTACATTTACAACTAATTGTTATGTAGCGTGATGTATGTAATGCACGGTGTAATTGTGACAGTTGTAGTGTAACTGTACGTATGTGTAAAATGATATAATACAAATCAATAGTAAATAGAGACAATGAGGCAGAAAAGAAGAGGCGGCAGCATGTGGCAGAGACTATCAGCTGATCTGCACGACAAAACTGCTACACCTGTCAGCTGCACCTGCAAAAACAATCAAGGTGGAGCATCAAAAGTGTCAGTGCGACAAACAATTTTTATTAAATTACAATTTATCTCTCTGCCTAGTAGTCAGTACTTATGTTACAAAAAGTACACTATTATTTTGTTAATGGATACATTATTAGCCAGGAAACGTAGTCCTTGGATTGCTCAAATCTCTGAGGATCCCTGTAGTTTACTGGTTAAACCTACATTATTAACCAGGAAAAGTGCCAGTCCTTGGATTGTCCAAATCTCTGAGAACGGGCAGTTTACTGGTTAAACCTAACACTACACTTACGATTAATATTGGCAAGCTGAGAATCCCCATGCATTCTTGGGCAGGTCACATTTTAACACCCAGTGTGGGTGTGAACACTCATGTGGATAATGTGCATTCTCTGGGAATCCTCAGAGATGCCCACAGCTCGAGATGCTCCACAAGGTAATTCAGACACAGCCTCGGATTACCTCTGTGGGGGTCTCGAACTTTCCCCTTAACCTACGGTACATATTTATAAACAGGTCTTGGATGTAATGTGTCCTGTGGGACCAAAGGCGAGACATCAGGTCTGCACCCACATCACCACTGCCCTCTCTTTCAACTGACTCAGAGATTATGGGCGTGGATTCAAGTGGCACAGGAAGGACATGTCCCTGATTGGTGGTACATTGACACACATTGCAGGAACGCACAAAGCTATATATTTCTTGTCCCATTCCTGGCCAGAAAAAGTCAACACGGATACGGCCCTGGGTTTTCCTTTTGCCCATGTGACCTCCTGAGGCTGAACAATGACCCCATTCTAACATTGCTTGACGATACTTAGTGGGAACAGCAAACTGCAGTCAAACCTCACCCTGGGGTGTTTGTGACTCTCGGTACAGCCGTGCTTGTTTACGAAGGAACCTGGCTTGACCTCTCTGTTAATACTTTATCACTCTATCCTTTTGTTTCTTCCACACGGCAGCAAGTGTCAGGTCAGAGTGTTGTTCTTGGACAACATCTTGACTACAAATCAGATCTTGCAGTTATGCAATGGTCACCGGGGTGACACAGTTCGGAACCTTGGCCATGGCTCGTGTTACTGCAGCCGAAGTCTGAGTAGCGTCATCTATGGTGCAACTATACTTGGCACCGGTTATGTTGCCTATTGTAAGGTCAAACAAAGGTTCTGGCATGACAACTGCGACAGTCGCACCAGTGTAATATGGAGATGCCACCTGGATACGTGCCTCAGGGAACAATCTCACTGATCCATCAATAAGCTGAGCTTGAATGTGTCGACCTGTGTACTCCTCAGACCGAACTAGATTGCCTGACAGAGCAACCTGAGGAACCATTGTCTCTCAGGACCTTAACAGGAACGCCTCCCACAAACCCTGGCTGAACAAGAAAGGCACTGTTACCTGTGGGAGGGCCTGTGGAGGTAGCAGCCAGCCACTGATGAGGCTGCTGAATGAATGATGCGACAAACATGGTGCCCTGAGAATTAGATACCTGAGGGGTCGTACTCACTGTCTGGGGACATGGAGCATTGACCACCTGTGGAGGAGGATTCACTATTGCTCGGGGACTAGTGAGCTGTGGGGAAGTACCTGTGCTGCTAGGGACGACACCACCGTACTGTTGTTGAGGAATGAAGGCTGCATTTGCCTCCTGCCCCCGATACACTTGGTTGTTGCAGAAAAGGATAGTCCCGACAGTCAATTGCGTGGCTGATACTGCTGCTGGTCAGGGTTTTTGTCATCCCGCATCCACTCAGGTTTCTGGGTATTTTGCCCATGGTCCTTCTTCTGAGGTTTGTTTGGACCTTGACCATTATTCTGAGAACGGCCTTCATGCTGGTGTTCAGTCTTAGATGGTTTCCCAGATTTGTCAGCTTTCCTGTTCCAGGTGTGTTGCTTACGAGTTTGATACCCATACGCAGTGAAGAATGCATCGGCCTTCTCCACCATTTGGCTGGCATCCCTTACCTGGCAGATCTTAAGCTGAGCCATAAGCTCAGCAGGCCACGACTTTTCTAGCTGCATGTGCAGCATAAGGTCAATTATCCCCTCTAGCATGGGAGGGGTTTCATCTTTCTCCATCCACCCATCTAAGTAAACAGTAAGTCGATCAAGAAACTGAACAGCAGTCTCCTTTTCTTGCAGACGCGCCCTCATAAATTGACTCCTGGTGTCGTCAGCTGTGAGACCGTATGCTTTGATCAGTGCGGCCTTCATCATCTCATATATGAGATTTTCTCCACGAATTCTGTGGAGAATATCGAGGGCAGGGTCCTCAAACAAGCTAAGAAACTGGAGCAGCTTAGCTGCCTCATCCAGCTGGTACAGCTGCACCATCTCTTTGAAACGAGCTATGAATGGCTCGATTCACTCTCCTTCCTTGTATGAAGGAAGCTTGATGTGTGGGGTTGCCAGAACATGTGCAGGAAAAGCACTCGTGGAGCTCGGGTCGGCTGCACCAGATGTGCCTGAAGCAAAGGAGTCTTGCTTGAGCTTCAGCATCTCAATTTCATGTTTCTCACGTGCCTCGCGCTAGGCACGTTCGTGTTCTCGTTCTCTGTCTCTTTGTTCTCATTCGTATTCACGTTCTCTCTCTCGTTGTTCTTGCTCGTATTCACGTTCTCTCTCGTGTTGTTCACATTGTTTTTGCTCATGTTCATGTTGTCTCTCACGTTCCTTGTGCTGTTCTCGCTTGTGTTTGCGTTGAATTCTACGCTCCTAACGGGCATCACTCTCACACTGTTGTTCGTAACTAAACTGTGAGAGCACATATTCTTTAATTTGTTGGGGATTGGTAAGCCCCATACCTTTGGCTTCCTGTACATAGATATTAGTGGTCATGATACAGACTTAACTAAGGCTGAGTGGACTAAATACTGAGTACTGACTGCTATTTTGCAGAGAAAAGCTAATAATCAAAAGTAAGGAGTACAGGCACAGGTTGGTGGTGACCAGTTTTATCAAGTTAAACTGGTAAAGAAAATGAGAAAAAGAAATGCAACTGACTGGGAAAACTATTATGTAAATTTAATAGAAATGAATCAGTAACCACCAGTAAGATAGTGCCTATAAATGTTAATGATAACAAATTCCTAGGTGTGAGTGAGTGAGTATTATCTCTATAATAACTTTAGAGCTAGGAGCTAATATCCTGGAATGAGATCGCCAGATGTCACAGGGGGATGTGAATTTATGAATGAAAATGCTGAATATTGCTCGAAAATAGAGACAAGGGACTGACTTGTGAAAATCAAGTAATAAGTCTTACTTTATCCTGCCTTACTTCGCCGAATCTCTAAGGAAGAGAATTTATAAACTTTCTCAACAGTCCACAGCAGAGACTAATTACTCACGAGTGCTGTTTGTAGTACTGTTAGCCTCTCGAGAAAGTGACTCCACCCCCGATAATCAATAACTAATGCTAATAAAAATAGACAGGTTCTTGCCGGTGCTTAACTCCTGGCTGGCAGAACGGATTTAAATTTGATACAAAAGAACTGGTCTAAGTACCAGTTATGAATAATGTAAGGAGTTTGTGCAAACTAGGAGCAGCAACTAAACTAAGCTTAATGTGGAGAAATAAAACACAGGTCTAATTACATTAAGCTCAAAGAAAAGAACTGTAACTTTATTGATTACAATAAAATAAATTTATTTTATATGAATCTCAAAAATGAATTCAAAAGGTAAATTCACGGTCACTAGGGGACTCATGAATTCAAATAACAAAGAGAATACACTCACTCACTCATTCAAAAGTTAATCAAACTTAAGCCTTGAAAAACGAACAGAAATACTGGTCAGTGGAGGGCAGCCAAACGAAAAGTCTGGGGGCCTGCGTGTTGAATACCAAACGCTTCTATTCGCTAAGCCTGCTTCGCCAATTCACCGTCTAGGTGGAGATTCAGGAATTCGCTGTACAACAGAGGCGCTGCTCTACGCTGGGCACAAACGGTCCTACCCTCGAGGTGACTCAAAGCTGACTGAGTTCAAACTGCGAAAGGGGGCAAGTGATGGCCATGTTCGCCGGAAGTAGGCGTGGCCTAATTTCAATGGTTAACAGAAAGAGGGTCAACGATATAAAAATGCAATAAATCACTCAGTGAAAGCACTAATGTTGTGGATAAGAATGGTCACTTTTGAAACAGTGACAAATGTTCTGAAAACCATCCCGATCAAAGTGAATACGAGGATGGTTGAATTGAGTGATGCCCAGTGGGAGTTCCACTAGAGTTCATGGTTTTCTCACCAAAGTACAATGTCACTAAGTTGTATGAATACACTCGCTCAAATTCGTGACACGCCTGTTTTTATCCTCACATTCTCTCTCTCTCTCTCTCTCTCTCTCTCTCATGTGTGTGTGTATGTGTATGTGTGTGTGTGTGTGTGTGTGTGTGTGTGTGTGTGTGTGTGTGTGTGTGTGTGTGTGTGTGTGTGTGTGTGTGTGTGTGTGGTATGCTTTGAGTGGGGTGCGCTACGTGGGGAAACTAACGTATACACGTATGTATGCATACAATTACTTATGCTATATATATAATTATGGCTGTGTGTTTACTTGTAAATGTGTGTACAGTATATGTGGTAGTATGTGCATGTTTGGAAGTACACGAACAGTATTACCTGAGTACAGACTGGAAGTAAATTGCTTGTTCACGTGATTGCATGTGTGGGTATGAACGAACGGGTTTAAACGAGTGTATTGTATGGCTTTGCCGTATCATTCGTCATGACTGAGTTGTGCGAATATACAAGAAGGACAGAAGTTTTGAGCGATTGGGAGCAGGGGTGAAAAAAACATTTCAGGCGAGTGAAGGACTGGGGATGGGGTAAGGGAGTGCAGATTGAGAGTTGGCTTGCAGTCCTGACGGACCCGGGTTCAAATCCCGCTGAGGCAGGGAACAGTTTAAGGATTTGAATTTCTGAAAAATCAGACTTTACTGATCTACCAGAAGCCCGCCGACATGTCGTAAAAATACCCCCGCTAATACCAATACACCAGTCCTGTATGAGACAGCCCTAGCATGTATTCAGTATGGACGGTGGGTGTTAGCGCCGAAGTGGTGACATGTAGAGGTGTGCGGTACGTGGGAGGACTACTGGGCCTTGAAAGCAGGCTGTGAAGCCTATGCCCAGAGTCGGTCACATAAAAAAAAAAAAAAAAAAAAAAAGATGAGAGTGGGGAGGAGTCAGGTAAAAAAAAAAAAAATCATCCAAGTAAAATATTTTTGAAATTCTATTATGTTGTATAATATGTATTTGCAATAAACTTCCTCTACACTCCTGCTTCCCACACTATTACTCTCCTATGCGTTGACACAGATTTTGTAGCGTGTGCCTTCACTTATGCCTGGATCTGCTGCCATTGGTACAGATATTTCATACAAAAAGCAAAAGTCTAATACTGTGTCCAAGTGATTAAAACCTCTCATCCGGCTTAATGAGAGAAGCTCTCACTGATGGGTTTGAAGACAGCACAATGATACTTGCATTTTTAAAGACGTACCTGAAATTTTTTACCTGCTCTGCCCCCACACCTCTCTCAATGTTCTTTTTTCGTAGTCGCACTTGTAGGGACAGGATATATTGTGTTGCACATAAAGACAGGTTTCTTGTTTCCAGGAAATTAATGAAAAACTTGTAAGGTGTCATGTTTCTGGCTGCTCAGTCTTAACTACTTTTCCCTGTCATTTTCTTATAAGTTTCGTACGTTTTTTTTTTTTTTTTTTTTCATTGTGTGCCCATGAGCCTTTTCATATTCTTGTTTTGTTTTGTGCAAAAAATTTTCTCTCCAAAGTCATATACCTGTATAGTGATTTCCTTTATTCAGCAGAATACTTAATGTCTTGTCTGGCTTTCTAGTTCTCTTTCATCAACATTATCTGTACATTTGCCTTTCAAGTTCATCTTATGTTTATTGCTTTTGTCTTCAGTCTCGTTTCTTCATATATCCTCTCATCCCACATTTACTCATCATTCATTAGTGTCATTTCTTACTTCCTTATTTCTCATGTTTTTCATTTTTTCTCATTTTTCCTGCTTTATCTCCTATGTGACTGCTATATTTGTAAGATTTTTTTTTTCGTTTTTCATATAACGGTAGACAATATTTCTGTATAAATTTCATATTGAATTTCTTTTCATTGCTGAATTACAATTTTCTCTATTCCGTGCCTGTGGCTGCCTTACTCGTGGCGTCTGACACCTTTCTATATTCCACACATGTGTTCTAATATTCCTTTATCTTGCTCTCTTTCTCTGCTCTCAACTTCCTCCTCACCCCTATCTCCTTCTCATTTCCTACCCATTTCATCGCCTTTGATATTATCACTCTTCATTTCCATTCTTCCATCTCTGATATCACCTCCACTTAAC
>NC_136970.1:17272526-17280026 GCF_032717465.1 Coenobita brevimanus | reverse complement strand
TTGGGTGGATTCGATCCTCTGACCCTACGGTCAGAGCGGAGCGCTCTAACCCACTGAGCCACGGCTGCTACAAAGAGAAAAATTTACTCGGTTCACCATCCACACGCACTGCAGCCTTAGCACCATCATACATACTCTTCACAGCATTCAACAACATCCCATCTACTCCATATATTCTTAATACTTTCCACAATCCTTGTCTATCCACCCTGTCAAAGCCGCATACAACTTCTTTCCCTTCTCTAGAAACTTTTCCACTAAAGATCTAAGAATGAATATCTGATCTACACAACCTCTTCCCTTCCTAAAGCCTCCCTGTTCTTCTCCAACTAATTCCTCTGTTCTTTCTCTAACTCTGTCAATAGGTATCCTACCATACACTTGTCCTATTATACTAAGACGACAAATGCCCCTATGATTACCACACACTTCTTTTTCCCCTTTCCTTTGTACAAGGGAATAATTATACCTGACTTCCAATCCTCCGGGACTCTACCATCCTCCCAGGCCAATCTGCACATTTTCCACATCCATTCTACTACTATCTCTCCCGCATGCTTCAGCATTTCACCACACACTCCATCAATTCCTGGGGCTTTCCCCAATTTAACTTTCTTCATTGCTTCCACAACTTCTATCCTACTGATTTCTTCCTGTCTTCTCTCCTCCCTCCTTCTCCCAGCCATTCCCCAGCCACTTATACTTGCATTACTTCCATCCTCTATGTTCAACAATTCCTTAAAGTGTTCTCTCCATCTGCTCACTTTTTCTCCCTTCTCCACTAGTAATCTACCATTTTTACCTTTCACTCCCCAGCTAACTTCACTTCCACCCTGTCCTACTCTCTTCACCTCTATCCAGAACATTTTCTTACAGTCCCTCCACTTTACACTCAAATTCCTTCCAAATTCCTCATCCACTCTCTTCTTACTCTCTCTTACTAATCTTTTCACATCTCTCTTTCTTTCTACATATAGCTCTCTCTTCCACCTCTCAACTTCTACCACGCCCCTATTTCTCATCCATTCAATGTATGCTTTCTTCTTTTGTGCCACAGCCTGCCTCACCTCTTCATTCCACCATGCTGTTCCTTGCACCCCCCCCCTCCGTCTTCTCTTCATCCCACACACCACATCACATGCTGCACATATTTCTTCCGTGAATATCCTGCACACACCTTTCACGTCCCCCACCTGCTCCTAGAACTAAAAATAGGTACCCGGATGTAAAACTGACGGTTGCGTGTCGTATTCCGGGGGAATGTTTGGGAGCTTACTTTCCTTGTCTGTTCTCCACCCACTTCTCTCTTATACTCTGCCTTTTACTCATCCTCTTGTAACCTTTCCACTCTCCTTACAAATATTTCTTCTTCCCGTTCTTCCCATCTTCTATTTCTCCATCTTATTTGGATCTTGATTCTGGCCACCACCAAGTAGTGGTCAGAAAGTCCACTCCCCCAACCTCTATAAGCTCTTGCATCCATTACACATTTTCGCATCCTTTCATCCACACACACATAATCAATCATTGCCTTCCTTTCATTCAGTTCACCACCCACCCTTCTCATCACTCACCATGTACCTGTGGATCATTTTGTGCCTGAAGAGGGTATTGGGTATCACCAACCCCTTCCCAGCACAAATGTCCACTAACGCACTCCCATTCTCATCCATCTCAGCAGGCACAGCCCACTCACCAACTATTCCATCCACCTTCACATTCCCTACTTTACCATTCATATCACCGATCAAAAACACTCTGTCATTCCTTCCAAACTTTTCCATGCACACTTCCAATTTGTCCAGAACTCTGCTCTCACTCTGCTTGCACGATCTTGCGTTGGCGCATACACATGCACAATCGCCCACATTTGTATTCCAATTTTCAATCTTACCCACACAATCCTTGACCCAATTGATCCATACTCTCTT
This sequence comes from Coenobita brevimanus, assembly GCF_032717465.1. Classification (NCBI taxonomy): domain Eukaryota; kingdom Metazoa; phylum Arthropoda; class Malacostraca; order Decapoda; family Coenobitidae; genus Coenobita; species Coenobita brevimanus. Next base: position 17,278,095 of record NC_136970.1, on the reverse strand, counting down.
ATGCTCTTCTTCCATCTTTTACTCACAACTATACATACTCCTTCTTTTGCCCTCTCAGTCTCACCTACTCCTGCACATATACCCCATCCATACTCCCATTCTCTCACACTCTCACCTCTCCATTTAGTTTCAGTTATTCTGCATACATCAACTTTCGTACCCTCGAGCACCTGGACAATCTCTCTCTCTCTTTCACCTCATCATTCGCTCCCCTTACATTCCACGTTCCGATTATCATGTCCTTTGTCCCGTCCTTGGTCGTCATCTTTTGGTCAGTCCTTGTCCGAGGCTTATTGTTTGTCTTTTTAGTTAGTTGTTTTCCGGGGAGGGGCACTAACCCTCCGCCAACCCTTTTAGTCGCCTTTTACGACAAGCAGGGATACTGGGGAGTATTCTTGAAAAAAAAAAAACTACCCCCATGGGGGTAGGGGGGTTGTAATAATAATAATAATAATAATAATAATAATAATAATAATAATAATAATAATAATGATGATAATAATAATAATAATAATAATAATAATAATAATAATAATAATAACAATAATAACAAAAATAAAGGAGATGAGAAGGAACAGGGAAGTTGGAATGTGCAGTCAAGAGATAAATGAAGGAAGATTCTGAATGGACGGAAGAATAATATACAGTAAAGTGAAAGGGAAGAGAAAGAAGAATGAAAGACTGATGGTCTTAGTATTCCTTCCCAGACATCTCCTTCATCATATCTGTTTTGTCGTTCACTCTCTTCCCTCCTTCCTTCCCTCCTTCCTTCATTCATTCATTCCTTTCACCCTTCCTTCTTTCCTTCCTTCCTTTTCTCCTTCCCTCTTTCCTTCTATCTTGCTCCCTCCTTCCTTCCGTCCACTTTCTTCCCTCCTTCATTTCTTCCTTCCGTCCATCCGATCTTCCTTATTTCCTTCCGCCCTACCTTCCGACATTCCTTCCATCCTTTCTACCTTCCGGGCTTCCTTCCTTCCTTCCTTCCTTCCGTTCCCTTTTAACTCTACTCCCTCCTACCAGCCTTTCCTTTCTACCTATCCTCCTTCTTTCCATCATATACTCTCTCTCTCTCTCTCTCTCTCTCTCTCTCTCTCTCTCTCTCTCTCTCTCTCTCTCTCTCATATTTCTGTATTTCCTTTTCCTTTCCTGCCAGGTCTTCTCCTAGTTCTTCAAGTCCATATACTCAAAATAATTCTCTGGCACAACCACTGCAGTGAAAGGGCAAATCAAGATTGTACTCATCATTCCTTCTTCTCTCATCGCCTTTCAGTATTAACTAAATCATTTCCATTCTATTGTTCATAAATTCAGACTGTTATTTTATTCATACTGAGAGAGCCCACCCAGCACTGTAAGCAGTATAATGATGACTAATTTTATACCCTCCACTTCTATGTTACTTCAGTACTTTGATTAAAGTTTCGGATGATTATAAGAATGAAATTATATGTACACCATCTCAGTGAGGAGTTTAACGAGCTACCTTCTTCTCATTCCCTTCAGTTTTCAACTTTTAATTCGTTATCTTAAAACCCCTATTAATTTCTCTCTTTGTTCTATTCTGTTGGGTCCCCTAAATCTTTTCTTCTCCATCAATTTCCTTTTTCGAAGGTTGGTTAGTTTTAAGAGCTCTGCAATTCTTCGTTTTTCTATTTTACATTTCTATTTTCATTCGTTTTCTTTATTGTTTTTTTTTTTCTCATCTTGATTCATTCTTCACGTTAAAACGATTTTTTTCATGTTTTTTTTTTCTTTCTTTCTTTCCCCTGCTCGTATTACTTGTGTTTTCTATGTCTTCTCTTAGATATTTTTAGTTTCGTTTTCTTTCATACCTTTACTTATTTCTGTCTCGTTTCCCTTCTATATTCTCTCTACCAGATTTGTCTTGTTACAATACCCTAATAATGTTTTTGCATCAATTGATATCGCAGCATTATTTATTTCTCTGTGCAATCTTCCCTCTATTCCCTTGCCTCCTTTCACATTTCCTCATCAGTCCTTTGTTGACTTGTTCCTTTAATCTTGCCTCTAATAATATGATGCAGTGATAGGTCTCCTTTCATCATCCTTTCCCTCCCTCTATCAGCTTCTTTCATCATCTCCTTTTTCTCTCTTCCCCTTTATTCTCTTCACTTTTGCCAATGACATGCACATTTTCTTTTTGTCACCATAATCATCATCATCATCATCTTTCTCCTTTGTATTAGACTATCACTGTCCTCATCCACTTCAACATTCCATTCCTCTCGTTCACTTTCTTCTCTTCCTCCCCGACCTCCTTCTCCTGCACTCTTGTGACTAGAAGCATATGATTGATTTGTGACCCATGAATAGGTCTGTTTGTCCACCTCCCCTGCACGCTCACCCAACTTCACGATCACCATTAACATCACGATATAATCTTCAGTAACGTAATCATGACCATCAGCATCACAAACATCTGCATAATCATCTTAATAATAATAATAATAATGGGAAGGAGGTGGAAGGAAACACGGGTGAAATACGGGTGAGTTTGATTTCCAGATAGTTTCGCCTGTGGCTTCTTCAATGCCCCTGAAGAAGCCACAGGCGAAACTAGTTGGGAATGAAACTCACCTCTATTTCACCGGTGTTTCCTTCCACCTACTTCCCTTGCTTGTCATAACGTCTCTACAAAAACAACAACAACAATAACAACAACAACAACAATAATAATAATAATAATAATAATAATATTGTAATAATTTATTACAAAACTTTATCATTAATCATCAATACCGGTATATGTATTCTTCGCTTCGTCCTTATCATCTTCTTTTCTTTTCCCTCATCATTGCCTTCCTCCACATTATTATTTTTCTCAGTCCTGTACTTTCCTCCAACCCTTCCTCCTCTCCCTTCTCCTCCTGAGGTATGGGATCCCACTCCCACTTCACTTCCACACTCGCCTTGGCTTCTGGAGGAACATATAGAAAGAAGCAAAATTAAATGGAAATTTTGATTTTTTTTTTTGCTACATGGTGTGTGTGTGTGTGTGTGTGTGTGTGTGTGTAGGATTGCTTTTTGTTTCATCTTGCTGATATGTGGATGCGTGTGCTTAATAAGTGAAAACTTTTTTTTTTCAATTCACAGCTTTCTCTCTCTCTCTCTCTCTCTCTCTCTCTCTCTCTCTCTCTCTTTCACACACACACACACACACACACACACACACACACATCCCACTTGCCTGAGACTAGTCCCCAGCACTTGTCCTGCTATTTGTTTTAACCTTGTGAGACAGGCAGACAGACAGATAGTGGATCGATGAAGAGTTCGATGGGATTGATGAATAGGTTAGTATATGGAGAGATTATATAAATACGGCAGAATATTTGTAATGAGAGAGAGAGAGAGAGAGAGAGAGAGAGAGAGAGAGAGAGAGAGAGAGAGAGAGAGAGAATTAATATAGTGATGCGAGGTATAGCGTCCATGTAAAGTAACAGTTACATTATATGTCCACACTGATCCCCCCTGGCTGGCTTGCAATACAGCACCACCTGCATAATATTGCTGATGATTGGTGCAATACAGCACCACCTGCATAATATTGCTGATGATTGGTGCAATACAGTACCACCTGCATAATATTGCTGATGATTGGTGCAATACAGTAACTCCTGCATAATATTGCTGATGATTGGTGCAATACAGTACCTCCTGCATAATATTGCTGATGATTGGTGCAATACAGCACCACCTGCATAATATTGCTGATGATTGGTGCAATACAGTACCACCTGCATAATATTGCTGATGATTGGTGCAATACAGTACCACCTGCATAATATTGCTGATGATTGGTGCAATACAGTACCTCCTGCATAATATTGCTGATGATTGGTGCAGTACAGTACCACCTGCATAATATTGCTGATGACTGGTGAAATTAATGGATGGCATTGATGTTAACACACCTGGCTGGCCTGCAATACAGTACCACCTGCATAATATTGCTGATGATTGGTGCAATTAATGGATGGCAATGATGTAATAACGGGTACAAGCAGTTTTGAATACCCAGATCGAATTATATAACATCGTTGCGCCATGTGGGAGGATTGTTAGTTCACAATCTATAATATTATTCGTTGTGTTTTATCAGACGCACAAATGCGTGGACAATAAATCTGCCCAGCTATTTAGGATCAAACCACGAATTTTTAAAGTCAAGATTTAAACGGAAGTGTTGGACTGGAGTAGAGGGAAAGGCAACAGGAAATGAAATGAAAAATATGTGATTGGGGTGCAGAAGCCAGTGAGAGAGAGAGAGAGAGAGAGAGAGAGAGAGAGAGAGAGAGGCGAGGGACCGTGTGTGTGTGTGTGTGTGTGTGTGTGTGTGTGTGTGTTTTGTTCACATAAACCTCTTAAGAAAATGGGTCGCCTCTTACGCTGAGACATTTTTAAAAGGCGAAGTTACTGAAAATGTAATTAAGCTAAACATATAAGATTAGAGAGAGAGAGAGAGAGAGAGAGAGTTTCATGCATGAGACAGATAATTTGCGAAAAAGAAATTGATAAAAAGAATAAAAAATCTTTCCTAGACGACTCATACGTCATCTGCCTGAAACTTGATGTTTTTTTTTTTTTTTTGTACAATAAAACGTGAAGAAATCTCATCTCCTTATGAATATAGCCAGTGCTTGATGTTTATATTCACTCACACCATTATGGACATGCCATTACTTAAAACACACACACACACACACACACACACACACAAACACATACACACACACACACACACACACACACACACACACACACACACACACACAAAACGCATATTTTATATAATAGGCAATGTTTCTTTTCTATAACAGGCAATACAGTATTTATTTTCTCGTACTCTAGGAACGAGAGGTTTTTCTAAGCTAACTTCTCGAAACCGTAAGCACCAATACTTACACTAATTCCTAACCCCCACATCTGTGTGTGTGTGTGTGTGTGTGTGTGTGTGTGTGTGTGTGTGTGTGTGTGTGTGTGTGTGTGTGTGTGTGTGTGTGTGTGTGAATGTTTTCTGAAACGACAGACGCAGAAAAAGAATTAAGCTACCGGTACAAAAAGATGCAAGAAAGTTGGTGTAAATAACAATGAGAATGAAATCATTGTAAGGCAGGGAAGGGAGGCTTTGGAAATGGAGGCAGGGTAAGGGAGACAGGAAGGGAGAAAGACAGGAAATGAAACAATGGCAATGGAAAATGTGAGATAGGAAGGTGTTGGATGGACAAGAAAGGAAGAGAGGGGAGAGAAGCGGAAACAGTAAAGAAAAAACAGAAGGATATAGGGAGGCGGACTGGTGGAGCGGGTCAAGAGGAAGGTAAATAGAAAGGCAGAAAGAAAGATATTTTAAAGTTGGCTGAACTGAAGGTAAAAGATTTAGGCAGAGAAAAGAGATGATGAAGCTAGCGAGGAAGGAAGGTGGTTTGAGGTAGACAGGGGAGGCAGAGAGGAAGGCATTTTCATGGGCAGGCAGGGGGATACGCAGGCAATCGGTGAGGTAGAGTGGGTGTAATAACTTGGGAGGCGGTTCACTATCAGCTGTCTGCGT